>NC_051286.1:7825770-8425770 GCF_015220745.1 Sebastes umbrosus
AAATACAAAAAAAGAACATAGATTGTGTTTTTAAAGAAACTTTCTCATGTCAATTTGTCCTGGAAATGTTTTTTTTTTGTTTTTTTTAAAGATGTGTGCAACTTATGTAAACAAATTAAGAAAAGAAAAACACTCCTAATACATTTAATATGCTCCAAAAATCAAAATGGTGCATCAAATGGTGTGCGTAAAAGTGTTTTTACGCACGGAATTTGACTTTGGTGGAAGCCTTTAAAAGACAGCTGCAACACATGAGCCACCGTTTATTCTTTGTGTATTCGTCAGTGTGTGGCTGCTGTTCAGGTTAAATGTCTTGGAGTGACTGGAGATCTTGTGTTTGTGCAGGTATTTTGTGTGCGTAAAAGTGTTTTTACGCACGGAATTTCACTTTGGTGGAAGCCTTTTCTGCATCGTCTTACATTGGCACGAGGCTGAGTGTGTATTTATGCTGACAAAAAAAAGTGCACTTTAATGTAAGTTCATTTTAAAACTGTATTTCAGTGTACTTTTTAAGATAGGATACATAATTACAAATACTTATAGTGGTAAATTAGTGTACTTGTGAAAAGTTATTTCCCAGTCTTTTAATACACTATCAGTATGTTTGATTAAAGTGTACTTTTCTGTTCATTAGACGTGTATACTATACTAGAAGTGTATCAGTTTACTTACAAAAAGTGCACTTTAGTTCATTTTAAGCTGCAGTATACTTTTTTTTTACCTGGGTCAAGTGGACACACAAAAAAACGTGTAATTCCTCCTTAAGAGATCTATTTTTTTTTTACTCTAAATAACATACATAACGTTGACTTTAAAGTGCCCTTTTTCCACTAAAAACTACTTAATTGAAATAAGAGGATTTGACCCTTTTAAGGCTAATAAAAGGCAGCTGCAACACATGAGCCAACGTTTACTCTGTGTGTATTCTTCAGTGTGTGCGTGTTGTGTTGGCAGGCTGCAGTTTAGGTTAAATGTCTTGGAGTGATGGAGATCTTGTGTTTGTGGAGGTATTTAGTGTGCGTAAAAGTGTCTGTTTGGTTGGAACAGACCCTTTGACCCTGGTGGTATTAGTGTCATAAGTGAGCTTTACAGGAACCCCTGTTTATATTGTTATCCACCAACTTGACTTATGTTGCTTTTTTATAACGTCAAAGTCTGCGCATAAATGGTTTGTACAAAAAGTATCTCCAGAATAGAATAGAATAGAAAGCTTTATTGTATAAATAAATATAAACAGAAGAAGTGTTACACTAGAAGTATAAAATATAAAAAATAGATGTAATGTAAACAGAGGTAATTACACTTGTAAAACAGGTAGGGTAGATGTAATAAATAAATAAATGGCAAGAAAAGTGTGTCTTCCTTGCGTCAGACTTTGCCTATAATAAAAAAGGCCCCCCTTAAAGTGCGTATTTTTTGTGTGATGGGGGAATTCCTCACAGGTCTGGTCACCACCCTGTTCGCTTTCTCCTCTCTTCTCCATCTCCTGCTGTTCGCGCGTCGTTTCGGCTCTCCACGGAATTTAAACGTCACTCACTCATCAGTTTGCGCGAGAGAGAAGCTTCACGCTCCAAGTGTCGCCAAGTCCCCCTGCCTCGCGCACATTAATATTCCTGTAAGTCTCTAAGTCATGAATAACAATTACACCGTATACCGGGGGTATAGAGGCGGAGGCTCTCGGTGCTCACACTCAGAGCGGCGGCTGCAGCTCCGGGCGGAGGAAGGAAGGTTCTGCTGGAGCTCTATAGACCTGCAAGACACTAGAACGCGCTGCTTTCTCCTGCTGTAGATTCTAGAACGCGCTGCTTTTCACCTGCTGTAGATTCTAGAACGCGCTGCTTTTCACCTGCTGTAGATTCTAGAACGCGCTGCTTTTCACCTGCTGTAGATTCTAGAACGCGCTGTTTCCACCTGGAATGAGTTTGGCTATCTCGGCCCAATATCTCTACTCTCCTGCTGCCGTTTTACCACAAGCCTGCTCTTGACACCAACACCACCAGAGGGTTTACAAATGTTAGTCCACTCCTACTCCACCGCGGTGAGTTCCCATCCCTTCACATTTTCACAATTCCTTTTTGCGCAAATGGTGATTCTGCAGACATTGCTATAGGAGCTTTTTTCGTTGTGGGACATTTTGAATAACGTTTTTCCTTCAGGCTCTTATACGATACGATACAACTTTATTGTCAGTTTGCACTGAAATTAATTTTGCATGCAGCTCAGTTTGAGAAAAAGCACACATCCAATAGACATACTGTTACCATATAGACAGACAGACAAGTAAGACCCATCAGACAAAAAAAAAAAACATATCACAATTATTCATAGTATAACCCCATTACAAAATGACCATCTGTCCTCTGGATTTACATGTCTTTAGCAGCACATTAATTATTATTATTTAGCAACAAGATGGACTGATGGACAAAAGCGTTCTATGCAGGTAAAATGTAGGGACTCTGATTCGCCTCTTGGAGGGCAGAAGTTGATATTTACCATTTCAACTTTGCGCAAATGGTGATTCTCCAGACATTGCTATAGGAGCTTTGTTCGTTGTTAGAAATTTTGAATTAGGCTGTAACGTTTTTTCCTCCAGGCTCTTATGCTCGGACCTCTCGCCTCAGAGACAGTTTTTACCCTCAGGCAGGAGGTCAGACTACTGAACAGTAGCACTAAATGAATGCAGAGCTGTGGATTGTTTTATGGATGTTTTTCAATTGTTTTATAATTTTGTTCTCAGGTATTGTCTTATTTATTGTAGTATTTATCTAGTGTACTATTTATAGATTTTAAGGGCTGAGAGAGAGCCAGGGTAAAATGCATTTCATTGCATTTCACTGTACACTGTACTTTTAAATGCATATGACTAATAAACTTGAACTTATGTGCTTTTTGTTCAGGAGATTTAGTGCCAGTTACTTTATCACCAGAGGCAATATGCTGTAATAAATGCTTCCTGGTCCTATAGGCCTCCATGTGGTTTTATTTCCTTAAAATGTGCTTCTGCTTTGAGTTGATTTGTTCTGTTCTTCTCTGCACACACTTTTTTATATATATTTTATACTTCTAGTGTAACACTCTGTTTATATATTTATTTATTACATCTACTTTACCTGTTTTATTTACTTTATAACTGTGTGTGTTTTACCTGTTATATGAGATATATATATGTATATATATATGTATATATTTGACCTTTTGATATCAATGTGATTTCAGTGTATTAGGCCATTGTGTGCAGTATTGCAAATCAAAAAGTCTTTGAAGCAATATTGGATTTTTATATGAATTTTGCATCATTATGATGAAACACGTTGATTTGTCATTTCATTTGCAGGATTATTTGCAACCAGACATTCCTGTCTTATTTTTTTATTTACCCATAAACAGTTTCTCATGTGATTTTCAAGAAAAGGTATTATGATATACAGTAAATTGCGATATAAAAATTAGAGCTGTCAATCGATTCAAATATTTAACGGTGATTGATTGCATAATTGCCAATGATTAATCTCAATTAATCGCAAATGAATCACACTTTTTTTTTTATCCGTTCAAAATCTAACTTTTACCTGCCTCGTTTAGTCTTGCCAAGTATTTGTTTTAAAGCACTGACCAGAAGTTTCTATTCTATTCTATTCTGTGCAATATATCCTTGATGCAATATACACCTAAAGTGCAACTACCTTTGTTTACATTTTATTTATTACATCTACCCTATTTTACAAGTGCAATTACCTCTGTTTACATTACATCTATTTTTTATATTTTATACTTCTAGTGTAACACTTCTTTTTTATATTTATTTATTACATCTATTTTACCTGTTTTATTTACTTTATAACTGTGTGTGTGTTTTACCTGTTATATGTTTTACCTGTTTTATTTTCTTTATATACTGTGTGTGTGTTTTACCTGTTTTATGTTTTACCTGTTTTATTTGCTTTATATAATGTGTGTGTGTTTTACCTGTTATATGTTTTATCTGCCTCGTTTAGTCTTGTCAAGTATTTGTTTTAAAGCACTGATTAGAAGTGGCAAAATGTGAATATCGTTGTATTTAATACAATGACAATTAAGCTTTCTATTCTATTCTATTCTATTCTGGAGACACTTTTTGGCACGAACCATTTATGCGCAAACAGACTTTGACGTTATGAAAATGCAACATAAGTCAAGTTGGTGGATAACAATATAAGCAGGGGTTCTACTTTACCTGTTTTATTTGTCTTATTATAACTGTGTGTGTTTTACCTGTTATATTTTGTACCTGTTTTATTTGCTTTATATACTGTGTGTGTGTGTGTGTGTGTGTGTGTGTGTGTTTTTATCTGTTATATGTTTTACCTGTTATGTTTTATCTGCCTCGTTTAGTCTTGTCAACTATTTGTTTTAAAGCACTGAACCAGAAGTGGCAAACTGTGAATCTCGTTGTATTTAATACAATGACAATAAAGCTTTCTATTCTATTCTATTCTATTCTATTCTCCAAGGACCGGCATGACGGCGTCTCGAGCCACAGCTCGCGCCTGTCCCAGCTGGGCTCGGTGTCGCACGGGGGACCCTACTCGAGCGCGCCTCCGCTGTCTCACGCGCCATCCTCGGACTTCCAGCCTCCGTATTTCCCGCCACCTTACCAGCCGCTCGCTCACTACCAGAGCCAGGACCCGTACTCCCACGTCAGCGACCCGTACTCCCTGAACTCGCTGCACCAGAGCCAGCAGAGCGCCTGGGGTGCTCGGCAGCGGCAGGATGCGGCCGGAGAGCGGATGGACAGCTCGGCTCTGCTCGCTCAGCCTCGGGCCTCGCTGCCGCAACTGTCCGGACTGGACCCGCGGAGGGATTACACACACGGTGTGAGGCGGCCGGACGTGCTGCTGCACTCCGCTCACCCGGGACTAGACTCCGGGATGGGAGACGGACTGCTGCACGGGCTGCACGGCATGGAGGACGTCCAGGTGAGGCACAGAGCACACCTGAGATTTACACCAGTTAAAGTGTATTTAACATTTTTTTAATTTTTTTTTTAATTTATTTACTTTAATTAAAGATATGATGATGAGAAGGACTATTATTTCAAATTAATTTAATTTATATTTTATTTTATTTTTTTTATTTATTTTATTTTTTTTATTTATTTGCACATATATAAAACTTCACAAAATCCAGTCAATGAAAAAAAACCAAGAAAGAGTCACAGATCACAGCTGAGATTTACACCAGTTAAAGTGCATTTAACATATTGACCTGTTTTAATTATGATGATTCATTTAGTTTAGTTTTTTTCCCCCCATGTATATACGAGAAAGGTAAAACTGCAGGACCAATATGCCATTATTACAATTTATTGTATATTATCTCAATAATGTTCAGTGACAGATCACAGCTGAGATTTACAAGAGTTAAAGTGCATTTAACATATTGCACCTGTTCCAGTTAGGATTCATTTTAGTTTTTTTTTGTCCATGTTATATTGAGGATATTGGGATCATTATATAGAATAGAATAGAATAGACAGCTTTATTGTCATTGTATTAAATACAACGAGATTCACAGTTGCCACTTCTGGTCAGTGCTTTAAAACAAACACTTGACAAGACTAAAAGAGGCAGATAAAACATATAACAGGTAAAACACACACAGTTATAAAGTAAATAAAACAGGTAAAGTATGAATAAATAAATATAAACAGACGAGAAAGGTAAAACTGCAGGACCAATATGCCATTATTACAATTTATGGTATATTATCTCAATATTAGATATAAAATGTATGTATTATAATCATGAATGTAACCATTCACATTTACAGTAAAGCACTATTATGTTTAACTGAAACAAACTCCAGGTATATAAACCTAATTTGGATGGCATGAAATACTGCAACAAAATTAAAGTAGATTAATTAAAAAGAACACAGTGGATGAAACGGATTGGTAATTGTTGGCAGTCGTCTTCCTTCATTGTCTCTGTGGCTTCAGAGTTGAGGTCAGTGACCTCAGAGCAGCTCCCTCAGGGCTGCATGGACTCTCCCAGCAGCTGGAGCCTGAACGCAAATGGCCCACAGCGAAACAAACTGTCTGCAGAGAGCTCAGACATCTTCTTTGATGAGAAGATGCTGATATGTGGAATAATTCACACAAATTGCTGCATGGAGCTCAAACGTTGCTTATGTGACTTCAAATTCACCTTAATGTTGAGGCAGAAAAGTCTGGAGAAGATTCTGCAATATTTTATCAACTTTGTGTTTTTTTAAATCCATCCAATTTTGTGTTTGTTTTTTTTAAATCTATCTAATTTTGTGTTTTTTTTAAATCTATCCAATTTTGTGTTTTTTTAAATCTATCCAATTTTGTGTTTGTTTTTTTTAAATCTATCTAATTTTGTGTTTTTTTTAAATCTATCCAATTTTGTGTTTTTTTAAATCTATCCAATTTTGTGTTCTTTTAAATCTATCCAATTTTGTGTTTGTTTTTTTTAAATCAATCCAATTTTGTGGGGGTTTTTTTATTTATTATTTTTAATTATTATTATTATTATTATTATTATTATTATTATTATTATTATTATATCCATGCTCATATTTATTGTTGTATTTTTATTCATGCAATTTGAAGGTTGTCATTTTTGTTTTACAAAATAATATAGACATTTTTTTTTTTATTATTATTATTTTTTTTATTTTTTTATTTTTTTATTTTTTTGCTGCCAAGGTACAAAATAATACACCCAATAAGTCCAGTTACCAGCTCAGTGTTGGTGAAATGGAGTTTATGGTGAGCTGTGTAGGATTTCATCTTCCCCTCGTCTCCCCTCAGGGCACAACCATCACGAATTGTTTGCCATTTAACCTCCACATTACATTCTCATTTCTGGCTTTCCGTATTTGTGTCATGCATTTATTAACCCCATTTAAATTTGTTTTAACAACTTCTATTATTTTTTTTATGCTTCATCTTTTTTATACGAGCGTGCAGCAATGATGACAAACAGCAGGTCTATTCAGAGAGGAATTTATCTCACAGGATGATGATGATGAATGAGGCTTTAAATGTGTGAGAGCAGCTTCTTCTATAAATGAGTCACGTCATGATGAATAAAAAAAGAGGGATTGTATTAATAAATCAGATTTGTTTGCTCTGTGGAAACAATTTAAGGAAATTTAAGAATTTGTGGAAAAAAACTAAAAATGAGTTTCACATTATTACATTATGGATCTTCTTGTTTAAAGCAGACTATAATGATTTTGTATTTATCTCGCTTCTAACAGACCATTGATGACACCAACGGAACGAGCATCCTGGATCAATCAGTCATTAAGAAAGGTAACACACACACACACACACACACACTCACACTCACACTCACACACACTCTGCTGTCTGAGCTCTCAATAAGGTTGCCAATAATTCTATTAATATGATTAAAACAACAAAATTTCAGAAAAAATAGCCCATAATATATATATTTAAAAAAAACATAATTTGGCATTTTTTAAAGGGTAAAGTTTAGGTGTTCTTTCCTCCCTATGCCGTTGTATAATTTATTGTCTTATGAATTATGATGATTCATGGTGCGTAGAACTACAGTCTCGCTCTTAAAGGTCCCATATTGTAAAAAGTAAGATTTTCATGTATTTTTTTTTATTATAAAGCAGGTTTAAGTGCTTTATAAAAACTGTGAAAGTATCGAAGCGCTCAATATATAGAGAAATACACACAGCCCGTATTCAGAAATTGTGCGTTTGAAACAAGCCGTTAGGAATTCTGTCCATTTGTGATGTCACAAATATACAATATTTAGACCATTACACAGTTTTAAACGTAAACATTCTAAACGTGTCCCAGTTTATTTCCTGGTTGCAGTGTATGTGAATGACATCAGCTAACAGGAAGTAAACATAGACCCAAACTGCTGCCAGGCAATGCAATTCTGTTGCAATTCCGTTGAAATGCACTAAAACGGAGCGTTTCAGACAGGGTAAATACAGGTATATTCAGACAGAATAAATGAGGAAAATAAAGTTTTTTTTTAACATTACAATATGTAAACATGTTTTAGTAGGAACACAAAATACAAATATGAAGCTGAAAATGAGCACGATATGGGACCTTTAAAAAGACCACAATTTGGATGAAAACCAGACCAGACGCGTCACATCTCCATGTTCCAGGCTGTTATAAAGGTCTATCCTCTGCTCCATTCATCTGGGTTTCTTTGTGGTGCCCATGGATGAGGTATCTGTGCGCCTGGTTATAACGATGCCGGTATATATTGAGTGCAGCAGCCTTCAGTGAGTGAGTCTCTGACAGGCTGCCACGCTGCCGCCCTGATGATGTGAACTGATTTAGTTACCGGATGTTGAGTGACTGAAGCTCCCCGCGGGGCATTTAAGCCGCTGATGTAATAAATGGCACCGCTCACGGAGATCTCGTGAGCTCGTTTAGAGCTAATCTGCGGTATTATCCCCCGTGGAGCCATCAAACCAAACCCCCTCACACTGGCCCCTACGCATGCATGCATCTCTCTTTATTTTACACCATTAGTGCGCATTAACACGCAGGATGAAGGCGCATCCAGTGCTGCTGGTTGGTGGTGGGAGTTAAACCGGCCGTGGAGAGAACACAGGGAGGTGGTTAATGCGATTTGAGAGCGCGAGCCAATCAACAATCGATAATATTGTAATGAGAATGTCACGCGACATTAAAGGTCCCATATTATGCTCATTTTCAGGTTCATACTTGTGTTTTGTGTTTGTACTAGAACATGTTTACATGCTGTAATGCTCAAAAAAAACTTTATTTTCCTCATACTGTCTGCTTGAATATACCTGTATTTTCCTTCTGTCTGAAACGCTCCGTTTTAGCGCATTT
Organism: Sebastes umbrosus; assembly: GCF_015220745.1. NCBI lineage: Eukaryota > Metazoa > Chordata > Actinopteri > Perciformes > Sebastidae > Sebastes > Sebastes umbrosus. The sequence goes on from NC_051286.1 coordinate 7,834,643, forward strand.
CAAGGGAATTGCAACAGAATTGCGTTGTTAGGCAACACTTTGGGTCTATGTTTACTTCCTGTCAGCTGATGTCATTCACATACACTGCAACAGGAAATAAACTGTGACACATTTAGAATGTTTACATTAAAAACTGTGAAATGGTCTAAATATTGTATATTTGTGACATCACAAATGGACAGAAATCCTAACGGCTTGTTTCAAACGCACAGTTTCTGAATACGGGCTGTGTGTATTTCTCTGTGGATAAAGCGTTTTGATACTTTCACAGTATTTATATATCACTTCAACCTGCTTTATAATATAAAAGACATTAAAATGTCACTTTTTATAATATGGGACCTTTAAACCGGCCGTGGAGAGAGGACGGGGAGGTGGTTAATATGATTTGAGAGCGCGAGCCAATCAAAAATCGATAATATCGTAATGAGAATGTTGCGCGACATTAAATGCGCAACCGACTTTACTGTCTTTTGGAGGCCGTACCAGGCTCGGGTTTATGGTTAGAAGATAGGGGCATCATATGAAATTAGAAAATCTAAGGACTCCATTAGTACCATATCATGTCATATTAGCTTGTCAGGAAGGAGGCTAACTCTCTAAAGTTGGGCTAAAATTTGGTGGGGAAAAACTGGCATGGCCATTTGTTAAGGTGTCCCTTGACCTCTGACCTCAAAATATGTGACTGAAAATGGGTTCTATGGGTACCCACGAGTCTCCCCTTTACAGACATGCCCACTTTATAATAATCCTATGCAGTTTTGGGGAAAACATGCAGTTTTTTTTAATGCAGTATACATGGGAACTTGGGATCCTAGTAGCATTTTGCATCTTAATAATACAATACAATAGGTGTTTAATTTTGGCCCATGGCCCACCATTGAGTTCAGGTTTGGCCCTCAAGGGGAAAAGACTGGGCACCCTTGATCTAAAGGTACAGTGTTAACTTTGGCCTACTCCTCGGGGGTGTTGGAGTGTCAACTGCAGATATGAAAATTGCCATTACAATCTCCTTGTATTTTTTTTTTAATTATTATGTAACCTTCCCTCTTTTCAGTGCCCATGCCGCACAAGAACATGGGCTCTCTGATGCTCGGTAAGGACGGCCTCATCGGTGGCATCTCCGTCAACATTAACGAGGTGTTCTGCTCGGTACCGGGCCGCCTGTCGCTGCTCAGCTCCACCTCCAAGTACAAAGTGACCGTAGGGGAGGTGCAGAGGAGACTGTCTCCACCAGAGTGCCTCAACGCCTCCTTGTTGGGGGGCGTGTTGAGAAGGTATGACTGCTGCAGCCTCAGAGCATGGAAGAAAATAACTGTGTGCATGTTTAAAAAAGCTTCTGGCTCTATAAATCTATTAATGAAACCCTGAACAGTGTGAATCGGTTGCCATTTATCTCATATATAGATTCTATTTAACATTAACAAAAACCTCTGGAGACCAACTGGAGCTCAAGCTGACTGTTTAATAAAGTTTCCAAACTTTAAAGCACATATTGGTCATTTATTAATATAGGCTAATGCTCTGTGAGAAGACATATGTCTAAATATATGTGCCCTACTTCAGTTTACATTAATTAGTTTCCTTTTTTTTCCTGCAGAGCAAAGTCCAAAAACGGTGGGAAATGTCTGCGAGAAAAGCTGGAGAAGATTGGACTCAATTTACCTGCTGGGAGACGCAAAGCTGCCAACGTCACATTACTAACATCTCTAGTAGAAGGTGATTCACTGTTTTTAACTACATAAATACAGAATATGCAGAAATATACTCTTTTACTGTGAGACAAACATTTTATTTGCTACCTTTGACAGTGATTTCAACATCACCAACAATTACGCACGATCAAAAAATGGTACTACAAAGGTCATGACCTTACAGGCTTGTCAAATGACAGTGATCCTGTATTCATAAAATGGCTGCAAGAATATATAATGTCAGAAAAATAAATATTTAACAAGACATGGAGAGAAGTGGACTGGGGTTACTAAATTACATTAAATGATTAATTCTTTTATTAAAAGCTGCAGTTTGGGCCTATAGCCGGTTGTATATTTTCCATATGGGCCTTGTTTCTCATACATGTAGCCCTCTATAATATTACCCATAAATGTGGTCATTTCAATTAGGACAACCAGGTAATATATAGGGAGAATATGTCTTTTTAAAAATGTAGTTCAAATATGTTTATTCAACCTAGGATTTACTCATCTACTCAGAAAGTCATGAAGTTACTCAGAACAAATAACCTATTTTTAGCCTTTTGGGACTATTTTTTTCACTGAGTCTAAATTTTAATGTTGTGTTCAGAAGTGTAATAAAAAACCTCTCTTTTTAATAATCACGAACACGAGGTAATTAGCATCTATGGTTGATTTCCACAATAAAACAGTGAGAATTTACCATTTTCTATTGTTTTTGCATCACCTGAGAGGATGACAGCGGAGGGATATCGGTGCGTAAAAGGATGACGCACTAGAACGTTCTCTACGTTCTAGAACTAGACGCTCATAGAAACAGAAAAAGAAGCAGGTTTTTGTTGGGTGGAGTTGTTGTTGTTTTGTCTCTATTATATTTCCATCGACTATAACCTCACCTGTACCGTCCCTCCAGGTGAGGCGGTCCACCTGGCTCGGGACTTCGGTTACATCTGCGAGACGGAGTTCCCAACCAAAGCTGTGAGCGAGTACCTCAACCGGCAGCACGCGGACCCCAACGAGCTGCACACGCGGAAAAACATGCTGCTGGCGACAAAGTGAGTCAGAATCAGAATCGTGTTTATTGCCAGGTGTAAGAGGTATTCACTAGGAATTTGCTTTGGTATTGTTGGTGCAAGTTAAACAGTATAATAACAAAAGAATAGAAAAAAACGTTAGAATAAAATAAGAATAAAAAAAAAAATAAAATAAAATAAAAAATTGAATTTCTACCAATATACAATAAACAAAAATAAACATGATATAAAACAGATAGAGCAAATTGAGTCTGATGGAGCGTTTGATTAGAATCTGTTCCCTTATAGAGGATGTTGTCTGTCATAGAATATATATAATACATGTCTGGAGAGTGACATATATAGGGAGATACCGGTGGTAATAACATTATGAGTAGTTTAATTTAGGTATTTAGACACATTCAACCAGAGCACAGCACCATGGAGAATAAGGAGGACAAAGGTCATGACCCTGATACATATCTGTCTGTCAACACAGAAAGCAAAGTTTGATTAGATTCTGTTCCCTTATAAAGGATGTTGTCTGTCATAGAATATGTATAATACATGTCTGGAGAGTGGCATATAGGGAGATAAAGGTGGTAATAACATTATGAGTAGTTTAATCATATAAACGAGCAATTTAGGTATTTAGGCATATTCAACCAGAGCACAGCACCATGGAGAATAAAGAGGACAAAGGTCATGACCCTGATACATATCTGTCAGTCAACACAGAGTGCTGGGTAAAGAGGGAGAACGTGATGTTTTTTTCACAACAAAACACACTTTTACAAAAACATCCAGTCAGTCTCAAGACATTTCTGTTCTAACACAGCAGATGTTCTGCTGTTTAAATGTCCCAAAGATCCACAACAGTCATATATTTATAGCTCAGAATCTCCCTGTTTGACAGAGTTTTACAGTTCCAGCAGGGTGCCATTAGGAAATGTTGCTGTTTATTTGAATTACATAACTGTCACACATATACAGGGTGAAAAACAGGACACTTCTGCAAGTAGTTAAAATTGTGCTGAATGAAATTATGGTGAAATTAAAACTCTCTGTCTCATTTTCCCGGGGCCTCTGTGGCCCCTCTAAAAACTCCCCGAGGGTGCAAACCGCTCTCCTGTATCCTCTGCGCTTTATACTCTATATCACACGCAGTCCATTGTGCCACAGTGAACATGGCATTGACATTTAAAAAAGGAGAGTGAGATTTTCTTAATGAAACGCATTGAAACTGGATATGGATCTAACCTGTAATGAAAATGGCTGATTGAAAAAAATTGTCACACTGAAAAACGAGGGCAGTTAAATTCAATTCAACCATTTAAGAAATGAGCAGAAATACGCAGTAAAAGTCAAGAGTCTTATAGTGGCTAAACAGAAGAAGCAAGGCATTAAATAACCTTTAGCTCAACACGATCCTTATTTGATGCTGGACACACAGACATTATTAAATACGAGCTCTGAGGTTGTGTATGTTTGACCTCGGCTTCTGGTCTTTGAGGCGATCCATTTTTACTGGTTCTCCTCGTAAAAGTTACTTATATTAATCCATTTTTATGGCCGTTAAACTGTGGAATTGAATCCGGGATCCTCTGTGATTACTTTTAGCAGCCGAGCAACATAGATTTTCTTTAAAGAAACCAGGGTAGGAGAGGTGATTTTATAAATGTGGATTAAATCACACTTTGGATTTTTTGCCTATTTTTTACACTGACCGAAAAAAGCCAATTAATGAGCAATCCTGTTCTACGTCCATTTATCCCCCTGAATGAGATAAAAAAAAGGTTGCAAGCAGAGCTGTAAAGCATCTAACAAAGACCCCTTCAGGAAGCTTGTATTTTTAGCTTGCATAAATAGTGCTGCTGTCTGCTGGCCTGCACTGCATAAACCATCTGCCTGTGTGTGTGTGTGTAATGTACTCAGTATGTACGGTGTGTTCGGTGGTGGATGTTTGATGCTCAGATTCAAACCTGTTCCAATACTGTGTGTCGGTGCTGCCTGTTAGAAATTCATTATTTAGCAGTGAAGTGTTTCAAGTCGTCAGAAAACAACAGCGAGAGCCCTGAGTGTAGCCCGGGGTGGCGGCTTCTCCTCTCTACTCCCCTAACCCCAGCTGGGCTCGGCCTGCACAGCCTGTCACTCATTTGCTGGAGCTCTGCCCTTAGGCCGCTCGCAGGGTGTGTGTGTGTGTGTGAGTGTGTGTGTGTGTGCATGGGGCGTGCAAGTACAAATTTAAGAGAAAGAGAGTGAGAGAGGGAGGGAGAGAGAGAGAGAGAAAGGGGTCTCTTGAATATAAAATGTGGGCCTAAAACCAGAGGATGATTTGCTAAAAATTTAACAAGGAGAACAAGGTGAAGACGTGGTTTTTCTTTCACCGTTGCTTGTGAAGAGTGAAGATCCATTCGATGACCTCTTGTCTCAGATTACATTTATTAACGGTTAAAGATATGCTCTTCATGTGGAGGCCTCAAACCAGACAGCTTTCTTGCTTTTAGTATCAGTTTCACTTCATTTTCCAGACAGTGCTGTTGACTTTTAGTATTTCTGGGTGCATTTTGCTGTTAAAGTTGTGGTAATGTTTTTTTCTCATTCTTGAAGGTAATTTGTCAAACATAAATGATATGATATTGAGTATAGGGATGCACCGATATTGGATATCGGGCCTATACTGACTCATATAGCTGGATCGGATATCGGTGACAATGGGGCTGATCTATTCAATTCAATTTTGTGTTTATATACTATATACATTATATACAGGAATTTTAATTCCTGTTTAAGTTTTGAGCAATTTATTGCTGCATTAAAAAGGGTTACACTTCAATTATAATTCCTGTTCATTTTGAAGATTTTTTTACCAAGTTGCTGGGGATCAACTTTTATTTTAATGATAAATAACAATTCAGTAAATTTATATCTGTGTGTTTATTTGTTCCATTTGGCTTTACAAAGTTAAGAAAGCAATACTTAAATGAGGCCTGATGTTTCCTTAAACATAAAACAATGATCCTAGTCACTTCCACTCAGTGAGGCATACAGCTTATTAATTAAACACTGGTATCGTCCGATATCCAAAGCCCAGGTATCGGTATCGGGACTGAAGTAGGTGTTTAAAGATGAGAGGGTGTCCAATGGAGTCAGAAGCAGAAACATTTTCACTTGGTCTTCAGAATCGAAGAAAGAGCTTTGCTTTAGATTTTTGATGGACAAAAAAAGTATAAACTTCTTCATAGATTCACAGTCTATAGTCTCAACCTCAGCCAGAAGAATTACAGACTCTCACTACTTTCAGTTAGAAACTCTTACTCTCTCAGCAGTGCCACTTTGTCCTGGTATAGGCATACTGTTTCAGCTGATTGCATCTGATGCAAGTTCCTGCTTTTCCCTCTGATTTTTTTCCCAAAGCATTTTGGAAATGACACAAAATGAGATAAAGAGAAAAGATGAAAGAAAGTGGACTACACTTTGTTGGCATGGGATACAACCTACACAACATCACTTAAAGGGGTTAAAAAGGAAAAGTATCAGGGGGACTATTTTCCTTTGGGATAGCTTTTGTCATACAAGTTGTTAGAGTTAGACAGTGGGGTAAAAACCTCTCTGTTCTCTTGTAAATATCCTGATTGGGCAGACAACATTTAAAGAGAATGGCTGTAGCAGGAGGTCAACAGTTTGCACCATGTGGCTGAGGGAGATTTTACAGAATTGTACCAATGAAATCTGGTTTAACATCTTAAATGTGGGGTCATTCACAAGCTGCTGAACCATCTGACAGAATTTTATCAGTCTGGGTTTCAGTGATGATCCGAATGCTGTTTTATCCTCTTTCCCACACTAACAAGAATACTGTTGAAATGCAGCTTAAAGTGAATGTGCTTGTTTTCCCTCGTTGCAGTTAAAGCACCAAAGAACTGTGAGCTTGTAACTCATGTTGCTCTGTAAGTTTGAGGATGTATTGCAGGAACATCTGCAACTAATGCTGCAAAATATCCCTTAGTGTCTTCCCTTGAGACTGTTTCCACCACAGAGGCATCTCAGTAAGATGTTGGTGGAGGCTGATTTGGGTGCATTTCCGGAGGTTTTAAGCGAGGCAGGGGATGCACATACTGTATACTGTATCGGTATCGATAGGTGTTTTAGTTCATTACAAGATTATCATGGCCAAAAGAAATCATAATAACAATATTATTGAGATAGCCTATCTATAGAAAATATATATTTTTTAAATGCCATCAGTCAAATTCATCTTTAACGTTGTTTACTGTGTGTTTTGTCTCTTTTTTGGCAAATTAATTACACTCAAAACACCAGTGGTGGAGGGAGTCTGTAACCACAACGTGTACAAAAAGAACAATTACATTGATGGATAGTGAAAAGGCAACCAGATGAACTAAAAAAACTAAAAATCCACTATGCCTAACATTAGTACCTACACGATATTATCATAATTACTAACATGATAGCAATATTTCCTTTTAAAACTATCACAACTGTCATCAATACTGGTGTTTCGCGACACCCCTATTAATACCAAGTGAATATTGGTCACTCATTGCGCTCTGATATTCTGCAATTTGATTATTTACATATTGGCTGAAGGCAACTTAAAGAGATGTTTTGATCATGTTTTTGTTGCATTAGAGTTGCAAGTTATAGAATTATTGGTTTTCAGAGAGGTTTTGCTATCTTGTAGTCAAAATCCGGTGTCAGCCTTTCCACTAATAACTGTTAGAAACAATAGATAAGATGTTTGGAAATCACTGACAGGTACTGAATGTCCACTACCAGCAGTGGTGTTTCTATTTTGGGTAAACCAGAGTTCCCTCCTGACGTCTCGTTGTGTCTTGTCCCCTGCAGACAGCTGTGTAAGGAGTTCACAGACCTGCTGGCCCAGGACCGGACTCCCCTGGGCAACTCCAGGCCCAGCCCCATCCTGGAGCCCGGCATCCAGAGCTGCCTCTCCCACTTCTCCTTCATCACGCACGGCTTCGGCTCGCCCGCCATCTGCGCCGCGCTCACCACCCTCCAGAACTACCTCACCGAGGCTCTCAAAGGACTCGACAAGATGTTTCTCAACAACCCTCCCAACAACCGGCACGGGGACGGCGGCAACAAGGCCGACAAAGACGAGAAGCAGCGGAAATGAAGCGAAGACGGAGAGCCGGACGAGAGGCAGACACACAGACAGAGGCGTTATACACCGTTACTTCTAGCTTTACACCACTGCCACTGACCTGCCACACACAGGGCTGAAGACGAGGAGGAAGAGGAAGAGGAGGGAGGCTTGGTAGAGAGAAAGAGGCAGAGGAAGACACCTGTGGGCCAGTGTCAGAGAGCACAGAGGGATGTTTCATCTGTGTTACGTTCTTTTCATTCCCCTGAGGACATGATGGTTACTGTGTTACATCCATTTCGCTCCCCCTGCCTGCATCCTGTGAGACTGAGATGCTGTGAGCAGCCAACAAACAACATTGTGTGTGTGTGTGTGTGTGTCTGAATGAGAGTGTGTGTGTGTTTGTCGTCACACAGAAAAGCATTGTGGGTATGAAGATTGGCTGATTCTATTTGTGAAACAGGTTTGTTTAAGTACGAGGAGGGAGGGTGTTAATTTATGTGTGTAAATATTTATTTATATTAATTTAAATGGATGGTTGTGTAAATAGGTGCACCATGGAGTAGGCCTATTTATTTGTGATTTGTGAGCCGGCGGGCGGAGGGTGGAGGGGGGGGCAGGACTCATCCAGTGTTTTTCTGTTCTTCTAGAGCTGTTGTCATGGTGCTGATGATGGGTAGACATGCTTCTAATTGTCCAGTGATTTCATTTCTATCACATTGATAATAAACCATGTGTTTTATTATGCGAGGAGTGCAGCCGGCGCCTTTTCTCCACTAGAGTCCCACTAAGGTTTCAGTTCAATCCATTCAAAATGTAAAACATGCTATTCTCTAGCTGATGTTAGAGCATTTACCTTTAAACATGTAAGTGAAATAGTTTACATCTGGGGGTTTTAAAAGAAAATGCAACTTTCTGAATGACTGAAATTGGAGTTGGACCTCAACACTAATAGTTTTACTCACTGTGATATTCAGTGTCATGGTTCAAATTCACAGGCCGAGCATCTTTACTAGTCATTCTGATTTAAATGTGTCTGTTCATCACAACATAAATGTCTTACTGGTTTAGGTGCAACATAAAAAAAAAAACCATTAAGATATAATTAACGGTAATTGAAGAAAAGCATTAAATTTAATTTTTATTTTAATTTTAACTAATAATTCACTGCAGCAGACAGTACATTTCTGATCATTGTGAGGACATGGATCAATGAACAAAGCAAAAATAAGAATAAGTATTTGAGATATTCATTATAAAAAGCAACTAATTTTAACCTGAACTAGATAATAATCTATCATAATCTGGCCTTCCATCATTTTACAGGGAGGAAAGTATGTGGAAGTCATAAGAAACAGTGATATTCAAAAGGCAAAATCGTTATATGCAGTGATGATCAATGAGTAGTCAAGTTTTCAGTCATATTCTTCACCACACTTGTAGTTTATAGGTCAAAAATATGCTAAATAGTCCTTTAAATTGGCTTATACTTTTGTTATTGCTGACATGGAGGTTAAAGATATAGCCTACTGAAATTGTTTAGGGCTGCAAATAACGATTATTTTCATTGTAGATTAATCTGTTGATTATTTTCTTGATTAATCGATTAGTTGTTTGGTCTATAAAAGGTCAAAACAAAAATGGTGAAAAATGTCATTCAGTGTTACCCAAAGCCAAAGATGACGTCCTCAAATGTCTCGGATAGATATTCAGTTTACTGTCATAGAGGAGTAAAGAAACCAGAAAATATTCACATTTAAGAAGCTGGAATCAGAGAATTTAGACTTTTTTTTTTTCTTAAAAAAAAGACAAACTGATCAATCAGAAACAACTATTTTGGTGATTAATTTAATCAACTAATCGATTAATTGTTGCAGAAGGATATCACAATCTTTTCCAGTTTAAGTTGTCATTCAAATATTATTTAAACATATTTTATGTTAACTATACTGTGAAGAAGAATGATACAGGCTGGGAACCGACCAGACCTCCAGCGAAAGACACGTATCTTCAATTTTTGATCATATTTTTCCAGATTTATCATCTAAAGGATTAAGTGTTCTTTAATAGGTTAAAATAATTCTCCTATGCCCTAAAATACATACAGCATTTAATACTGTATGTATTGTTACAAAGCAGAAAAGAGTGTTTTTCTTAGCTCATGAAAAGGTGATGCATGGTTTTCATGTGTAAAGATCAAAATAGGCCGCATCCTTAATGTGTGTTAAGGTTTGAAAGCGAGTATTTGAGGCAGTGTGAACAGCAATGTGGATTAATATACTGCATGTGACAAAAGAAAGGTATAAATATTATGTAATAATATTGACATTTAAGAAGCTGGAGTCAGAGAATTTTGACTTTTTTTCTTTAAAAATGAGTCAAACCCGATTAATTGATTATCAAAATAGTTGCAGATTAATTTAATAGTTGAACTAAACTATTAAACGAGAGAAAGGCCGCAAATCCTCACACTGGAGAAGCTGCAAACAGAATGTTGATGATGTTTTTGCTTGATAAATGACTTGAACCATTATCAAAATAACAATAGAATAATAGTTTCAGCACTAAATCAGAAATATTGGTTTGAAATATAAGGTTTGCTTGTATAGCACAGGATGTGTTTTAAGCATTTGTGGTGGTCAGAGAATTTAGACTTTTTTTTTTTCTTAAAAAAATGATTCAAACCGATTAATCGATTATCAAAATAGTTGGCGGTTAATTTAATAGTTGACGACTAATCGATTAATCGTTGCAGCTCTAAAATCGTTAACGAATATATGGCATGTATAGTCCATGATCCAAATTCAAAATGATAAGAATAAAACTAAAAATAATGTTTAATAGGCTTCTAAATATCTTTGTAAGGTTTAAAATATCAGTAGTCTGGAGTCTAGCCACACACACCATGATGGATCCTGCTTTATTCCAGGGAGATAATTGGCTGTATTTTCCGGCCCTCGCTCTCTCGCACGCGCGCATGGGGGAATAGCCTCGTGCCTCGCGGGCACGCTTCTCTCTGCGGTGGATCTACAGCCGGTCTGCTAATGACGGGAGAGCACGAGACACACAGAGAGAGAGAGAGAGAGAGAGAGAGAGAGAGAGAGAGAGAGAGAGAGAGAGAGAGAGAGAGAGAGAGAGAGAGAGAGAAAGAACAAGTAGAGAGAGAGAGAGAGAGAGAGAGAGAGAGAAAGAACAAGTAGAGAGAGAGAGAAAGCTAATGAGAAAGAATAAAAAGAAAACAGGGAGCTGGAGAGGAGGAGGAGGAGATAGGGAGGAAGAGGAGGAGGAGGAGATAGGGAGGAAGAGGAGGAGGAGGAGGAGGAATAGGAGGAGGAGGATAGAGAGGGAGGAAGAGGAGAAGGAGCAGAGAGAGAGGGAGGAAGAGGATGAGGAGGAGAGAGGGAGGGAGGAAGAGGAGGTGAGAGAGAGGGAGGACGAGCAGGAGGAGAGAGAGGGAGGAGGAGGAAGAGGAGGAGGAGAGAGGGAGGAAGAGGAGGTGGAGGAAGAAGAGGAGGAGGAGGAGGAGAGAGAGGGAGGAAGAGGAGAGAGAGGAAGGAAGAGGAGGAGGAAAGAGAGGGAGGAAGAGGAGGAGGAGGAGGAGGAGGAAGAGGAAGAGGAAGAGGAAGAGGAAGAGGAGAGGGAGGAATAGGAGGAGGAGGAAGAGGAGGAGGAGGAGGAGGAGAGAGCGAGGAGGAGGAGAGAGAGGGAGGAGGAGGAAGAGGAGGAGGAGGAGGAGAGAGAGGGAGGAGGAGGAAGAGGAGGAGGAGGAGAGAGAGGGAGGAAGAGCAGGAGGAGAGAGAGGGAGGAGGAGGAAGAGGAGGAGGAGGAGAGAGAGGGAGGAAGAGCAGGAGGAGAGAGAGGGAGGAGGAGGAAGAGGAGGAGAGAGGGAGGAAGAGGAGGTGGAGGAAGAAGAGGAGGAGGAGGAGAGAGAGGGAGGAAGAGGAGGAGGAGAGAGAGGAAGGAAGAGGAGGAGGAGGAAGAGGAGGAGGAGGAAGAGGAGGAGGAGGAGAGAGAGAGAGGAAGGGGAGGAGGAGAGAGAGGGAGGAAGAGGAGGAGGAGGAAGAGGAGGAAGAGGAGAGAGAGAGAGGGAGGAAGAGGAGGAGGAGGAGAGAGAGGGAGGAAGAGGAGGAGGAGAGAGAGGGAGGAAGAGGAGGAGAGAGAAAGAGGAAGAGGAGGTGGAAGAGGATGAAGATGTCCCGCGGGCTCAGTGTGACCCGTGGAGTGGAACGCCGCGTGACGCAGGTGCAGAGTTCAGCACCCGCATGTCCGCGAGCGATTCTCGCTCAACAAAGACAGGAAGCTGCTGAGCATCAGTGATACAACAACGACAGGTTGGCTGGAACAATAAACAAACAACGAGCCAGAGACAGCTAAACAACAAACAACACAACAAACACGGAAGAGAAACACGTGACGTTTTGGTAACTAATTAACTAATTAACTAATTAACTGCAGGCAGCTTCCGGTCATCACGAGGACGAGTGTTAAACATTATAAAGGCCCTCAGTGTAAAACTACTGGAGGATATTTTAATGTTCATTTTGTGTTGATTTGTGTTAATGAATGCTTTAAATTTTTTGTTAAAGACAGGAATATATTAAAATGCTTAAACTAAAATATTTAGCTATCAATTAATTAAATAAATAAATACAATTAAATCAAATTAAATGAATAAATAAATAAGCTACAACCCCCCAAAAAACTTGTATTGGTCTGTCAGACAATATGTAGGTTTCTGTGTCATTGAGCTGCAGTGAAAACCTTTTTTATTTTTTAAATAACCTCATATGAAAGAAATCACCAGGTAATGAATACATTTAACAGACTTATGCAGCAAGTGGTGCATTGATTCAGCTTGGTGATAAGAAACATCATAAATACTGAGCTGTGTGGAAGATTTTAGTTTTTCCAACTGAAAGTGACCTGAACACAATTCTAAAATGTCATTAAAGCTCAATAAATTTATAATAAACTACATTTTATTATTAGATTTAAGGAAGGAAAATGCTATTAATTAAAAGGCAAAAATCATCTCCCATACTGAAATAATGTACCTGTAGCGATGGGTAGCAGAGGATGTTTATGTTGCCGTGTTGCAAAAACAATTTCCTCTTGTGGGACAATAATGATGTCAAGTGAACAATATCTGAATTAATAAGCAGAAATGTGTCTTTCTGTCCGGTTCATTTATTTGTGAACATGCTTTCTCTCCTCAAGCTACCCAAACAAATAACTAACATCAGTGGTTGGTGCAGGTTGTGTTCCCTTTGCCAACAAAGTTGGTTTTGAGCCTCAGGCCTCTTGAAAATGCTTCATTGTGAAGTGGAAGTCAAGGTTCCTGGTGTTCACAAATGTGTCTTCCAACACAGTGCAAATATCATAAATTACAGTAATCTTATTATATATAGGCCAGTAACAATTTACTATTGTAGGAAGGCTAATGAGAGGTTTACCAATTTATTTTGGTTGGAATATGCAGATAAAATATTTAAAAACATGTTATTACAAACAAAACGTTTAGGAAATATCTATTATATAAAATTATATTTTATATTGACTTTAGACTTATGTAATTTTGTGGTAAAACGACGTCATTGCACTGAGAGTCTACAGCAAACTACCATGTGAACAGTCACAGAACACAAACTGTAACTGCTGCATATGAATGGGATTTGCTTGAGGTTTTAAATGTTTTCCAAACATGACTTGTCTTATATTTCCAACACACAGTAACACTTTACTGTTTACTCCAACATGATATTTAGCCATACGGAAAATACAATATCCTTCAAAGACATGTCAGACAAGACAGATAATACCATGTTCTGAGTTAACTTGTGCTTTATTGATTCAGTTTTTTTAAATAGTATTCTGCACCTGTAGTCAACGAAGGACCATAAATGTTTATAAAACTTTAGCATTGAGCAGTGGCGTTCTGATTCTTTGTTTCTTGTAGTGTTTTTTACCCCTGAAGGATGAACAAAAATATGAAAACTTGCAAACTTGTCAATGGATACTGATTCCAGAAATCAATGCACGCTACGGGAAGTTTCAAACCTCCTTGGAACCCACAAAAAACTTTTGTTAGAGTAACACTGTTCAGGAACGCCTCACAAAATCCTGCAAACTTTAATTTAAAAAAAGTTAAACTGATAATATAAAAGTCCAGGCTAACAAAGGAGTCAGTGGAGCTTTCTAATACAACTATCCGAAGAGAAACCAAACGTCTGGTGCAGGGTTAGCAGAAAAGGTTAGGGTGGGTTAACCCCTGGAGCACTCCTGATAGTACCACTTATATTAGACGGTTGTCAGGCTATTAAATAGCCATTATCAGTCGCTATAAGCCCCATAGATGTAGGTCAATAGGGGCCTACTACACCCACTAGTAGGTTTTATCATCTATTCACATGGTAGATCACTGAAAGAATGTATAAAAGAACACGAAAACGACCTCTAGCGACCGTAGTAGTTATGACAGGAGCAGAAGGGGAAGTCAGGCGCTGTAGTATAGACAGCGTGAAAGGTGACCGGAGTTTGCATCCCGTGTGAAACCAACAATGTTTGTCTTTGTGTTCATAGTTATTTTAACCCAAAACATGATGTTTTTCCCTAAACTGAAGTGGTTTTTTTTGCCTAAACCTAAATAAGTTGTAGTTTTATGGCTAAACCTAAAGAAGTTGTTGTTTTATGCCTAAACCTAAAGAAGTTGTAGTTTTGTTGCCTAAAACTAAAGAAGTTGTAGTTTTATTGCCTAAACCTAAAGAAGCCTTTTTATTTGTGTTTAAAACATGATGTTTTATTCAGTTAAAACGTGTTGCTTTTATGTTTCACTTTTACAACGTAGTAGGCCCCTACTGACCCACATCTATGGTGCTTATAGCGACTGATAGCGCCTATTTAATGGCCTGATAACATTCGAATCGGGTGCAGCGTGAGCCATTATGAATACCTTTGGATTATTACAGGTGTGCTGTTGCAAATTCTCTGCAATCACCTGTCAAAGTTTGACTTTTTGTAGATCCAACATGGCTACTACTGGGAAACATCCACCAGCTGCACAGTGTTCATCCAGGAGCTGGATATGATATGAATCACTCCTGTTTGATGAATTGGTAATATGTGAAAGCAAATTTTACTTTTATGAAAACGTCAAAGGTCGTTACTTTAATGAGAGGAGCGGTGGAAGGTAATCCAGTTATGAACATGGACTGAGCTCATATGAACACATTCGTAATATTTGATATACAAAGTATGAGAGCAGCACTGACAGTCTCTTCCTATATGCAGTTACGTCTGCGTCTCTGTCAGTCTGTCTGTCGTTTTGCCAGGAAGTGAGAGAGCAGAACCCCATCAGCAAAGCCCCACAGCGTTCTGTCACGCAATGGGCTGTAAAAATGCTTATCCAACACACACACACACACACACACACACACACACACACACACAGGTTATCCTGCATGCAGACAGCCGAGTGCCGGTCGGGAGTAATTCCTGCTCGGGGCACTGTGCTCCAGGCAAGGCAGGCGCGTGCTGGATATTTCATTATTCATTAATTTACTGTTTAACAAATCCTGTCATTACTGAGCCTGAGCCGAGTTCACACACACACACACACACACACACACACAAAACACAAAACACACACTCGAAGCAGTGGGTGTCAGGCGTGGCAAATCGGCCTGTTTGATCCCGGCCTTCTCAACAAACGGGGAGAGAGCCATGAATAATAAGAAACGCGAAGCCTCGCCGGAACGAGGGAGCGTGACACTGTCTCACAAAAAGCCCTTTAGCATGGAGCGAAGCTCCGCCGGGGCCTCACCGAGGGCCCAGGGTTCATTATATGAAAAGACAAAACAAACAGTTGGCACAACCGTGATCGATATGAAAGGCAAAGCTCCCACACACACACGCACACAAAAGGCGAAAGTGAATCAGTCATGTTTGACAAAAGACGGCGTACTGTTTCCTCTCTGCACATGGAGGAGTCGAGCATGGCTGCTGTTTACTATTTTCACTCCTGAGTCCACTAATGGGATCAGGATTAAAGCTGTGAATGTGTGTTTTTGGCTCGAATCCCTACAAAAACAAAGGGGTAACTACTCGTGTTCCTCATGAAACAGTTGAATATATACAGAATGATGAACTCAGACACTAGAATAATGACTTTTACTTTCCCTTTTCAGTCTAGTTCACTTAATTAATTAACAGAGGAAGCCTCCAGGCTACAAATATTCATTATTTCACAGGAAGAAAAACATGTATCATAAATATTATAATGATATATTTGTGTTGTACAAATACATTTTATTCCTCCGTGTCAGAATGCATGGTCTCTAGGTGGAGAAAGGTGACCTGCTTAATGCATAAAGGGTTAACGCCTTCAAGTCCTGACACTGAATGCCACAGCGAGAGGATAAGGCTGGCGATCCAAGGAGAAACGACTTTATTTCTCCATCCGCTGCCCTCAAGTATGCCGCGGTGGTCTGTGGGTGGCCACAGACTTGATGTCATTAACATGTGACATATGTAGAGCTGACTGGGAGTGGCTGGAGGCCAGTGTTTGTCTACAGGGCCAGGCAGGCTGAGTCTGGGCTTTGTCAGCAGTCAAGCAGCCAAGCCACTGTCTGCTGCTGTTGATAGTGAACACGTTTATCAGTATGCATGACGGACAGTGTGCATGAATGTGTGTTTGCTGGTAGCTTAGGGCAGGAGGAGGCGATGGAGAGCGGGGGGGTCTGGCTGGTTGTTGTATCAGGGGGGTCTTGGATGTGGATGTGTGGGCAGGGACACGGGCAGTCCGGGTCCCTTAAGGTTGGACTGAAGACGCTGAGTTGAAGTGACACAGCTGCTGCTGCTGCTGCTGCTGAGGCAAGGCTGCCTCTCCAGACGGGTCAAGGTTACACAGAGGAGGACACACACTACTGCCACACAGCTTCTCACGTTCACTTACACACTGAGACACTCGCACACAAACACAGGAATACAAAGCAATGCTCTCTTAGCCACCAAGGTCAGAAACGACTGGTTACTTGTACACTATAATGAGATCTAATACACTGTATTTTAGCAGCTCAACAGGTCTGTGCTGTAATTTGGATTCTGCCATGTTATCAAATCAGTGTTGACTGATGCTTCCATGCCATTGGCTGACACATCCCCTTTGAGCGTAAGGGCTGTCGGAAGTTGTCATGTGGCCTCTTCCTTGGCTTTTGCATCTGCTCTGATTTGTTTGACATTTCGGTAAATTCATAATATAATTATTTGCTTTCTTGCCGAGAGTTACATGAGAAGATCGATACCACTCTCATGTTTGTCCATTAAATATGAAGCTGCAGCCAGGAGATGGTTAGCTTAGCTTAGCATAAAGACTGGAACCCGGTGGAAACAGCTAGCCTGTTTGTTTAATCTGTCCAAAAAACGAAGTGTACAACTTGTGGTTTTATTGGGGGAGTATTTTCAGAGTATGGGTGCATCCAAAATTCCTAGGCTTAAAAAATATGTGAGATTTTTCAATATGAAACATTAGTATGAGATCAATAATACGCAAATTGCATACTATTTCCGGTGAAATATTGCAGTATGCACCCCTGGACTTTGCCTGACGTCTCCTCTTTTCACCCTCCTTGCTTCATGCCCGATCCTAGGGACTTAGCCTCAACCTCTCAGGTCACACCTGAACTGATTAGAGGCCTTGATCAGGCCCTGCTCTGTCTCTCCCTTTGTTTGCTGCAACATGTTGGGCTGCGTGTGATATTCCCTATCTGCTCCAATTTAATTATTCGATTAAGTGATGGATATGTGTTATAATTATTGCTGTTTCTTTGTTCAACAATGAATGAGTGCTTTAATTAGGATATTAGAGTACCTTTGTTTACTGATTATTGTTTTCATTTGTCTTTTAGCCATTAAATCATCTGTGGATGGACAACGGATAATAAACTGTTGAACGGCTCTCATCTCTGGTCTTCGTGCTTTAACTAGTGTGCCAATGCAGAGACTTCTTAAATAACCCAACTACCACAAAGTTAAGCTTCTACATGGTATTTTTGTGACCTATATATCTCTGAAAATAACAGCTTAAAAAAATACATTTTCTCAGTTATATAATACTGTATTGTGATGTAATGCTTGTTGGAGTTGACCTTGAAATTCACCGCCTCTAACACTCCAGCACGGGTATGGGATAATCACTGAAATCAGACAGGTCAATCAGATCAATGCAGGTATCTGCAATGGAGAAAGACGGAGTTAGAAATTATTGGCGAGATGGTGTGGGGGGTTTGAGGATTACTATATGTACACCACTATTGAGCTCCACTTGTGTGTGTGTGCATTATTAACTCCCCCGTTTACTCACAATATCTACACACAGTCCTCTGAGAGCCAGTTGTTATTAGCTGTGTTTATTGTTGGAGGCATGCTTGGGTCATACCACTTAAACAGACCTGTGAATGGGAGGAGGCATGTCACAGAGGAGGTCAGACATGAGACAAGAGCATCGATCGCATCGACGTAAAGAGATTTGAACTCAGAGAAGCGGATACATTTTCAAAATGGGTCAATCCAAAGAGCACAAAATTCTTAAACAACACTTTACTGACTGTGGAAGAGGATGACCACAGGAGGAGGAATAAGCCAACTAATGATGCTATTAGCATTAATCAAAAGTATTTTCTCCACTTTTCAGACAGCGTGAACATTTTGTAGAGCTGCACTTGATTGATTGACCCTGTTGAATACCATTAAATCCTACTGGTGTCATGAATTGATTTATTTTCAAAAGCTACATTTGCACAGATCTTCTTAATCCTTCTTTTTAGATAACAGAAACTAAGTCACCGTCGACTTGCATGTGTTTTTGGCGCTTGGCCCAAATGTGAGCTGGCTCTTACACATAATAGGGTTAGATAGATAGATAGATAGATAGATAGATAGATAGATAGATAGATATAGATATAGATAATTTTTGTAAAAAAAAAAAAATCCTAATTTCTTCATATGTGCTTCATTGTAGCAGGAAATGTTACTCTGTCTCCACCTGTCTCTGTGGACAGAGCTGACACAGAGTTCTGTGAGTAGCTAACTAACTGTCTGTCTATCTGTCACACCACACCTGAGCAACGCCCTGCAAAGCTTGCAACTTTTCTAGTTTTTCAGTGTTTGTGGGCCCACTATGAGGTTTACAGTCTATTGGTCTATTGGGCAGTTTGCTGTAGGGAAATAGTGGTAAGAGGGGTGAGAGGATTTAAGTTGTGTGTGGTAATATTTTGGTATAAGCCAATTCAGTTTTGCATATTGTTTTCGAGCAAATAAGTAATTGGCATTTAGGTATTTTTGTTTAATATTAATTCAAATGTCATTATTTGTTATTTTAAAGGAGTCTAATTTGTGTTATTTGTGTTTTTGTTTCTTTCAATTGAAAGGGTAAATATTATTTGTACATTTCAACAAAACAGTCAGTGAACTGTTACTTACAAATACTTGTTTGGGGTCACTTATTTATAATAGAGCATGGTGAACTTGACCTTAGAAAACCAAACCCAAATACCCCCATCATGCCAGTCTAAAGTTAACTTAAGCATAATATCATGTGTTGGGGTGCTACAAGTGTAAAACACATCCGTGAGTGGCAAGATAATGTCTTGTATACAATTTTAGTTGTTCCTTTTGTGGCAGCTGCCAATTCTCTGGTGCTTGCTGTTGTTTCCTTTTCCCTGGTGTTTTTTGGTTGAGTTGCTGAGTGATTAGAGGGTTATTCAGTTCACCTGTTGCGCAGGGTGTGGGGACTGGCTCTTAAATGATAGTTGAGAGCAGCTTGGTGCATTCCCCTCTTGGCCAATCAGGGTGTAACGACGCCCTTTCTGTAGGGCTTAAAAGAGGAGGGAAACTGCACACCTAGTGTCATTCTGATCTCTCCTTCACTCAATGCAACATGTGTTATCAGCTTTATCAGAAACTCTGGTCTGTTTTGGGCCCTTTTGGGATTCTGTGATCTTTGTGTTTTGTTTGTTGAGAGTGTTGACTCTCCTAGTTGGGGAAACAAGTTAAGTGCCAACCAATTGGGTTACCTGCACTGGGACGTTTAGGTACTATTTGTGCAACGATCTGGCTTGCCTTACAATAGCCTAACGCCTGTAGGCTGTATTTTTGTATTCTATTCATTTGTTGATTTTCAATGAAACCCTTTATACCCATTTCTTTTAGTGTATTTTATTTGGGAAAACTTTAAAGGAGGGTAAAAGGAAAAACACAAACCAATATTTCAGTTTCCTTAATTGTTTGTTAATATAGAGGCATTTGTTCATTATTGAAGAGGCATTTGTTCATTATTATTATTAAGAAGGCATTTTATTTTATATTATTATGTGGATGGGAACTGTTTTTCAGTCTTCTGACTCAGTACCGCCACACTTTTAGGTTTTAAGTGTAATAGAGTATAATACTTAATATAGGAGACACTTAAAACATATTACATGGACGAAAAGACCCTTCACTGCCATTATTATCAAAGACCATAGCAGATCCTTACAGTGTGCTCAGCAGGAAAGTCTCCTGGTCATCTTCTGAATTGTGTTGTTGCTTGAACCCCTGTATACTTTATATTTTAGTATTTAGTAATAATTAACCTTGTGTGTAATTCTACTTTTGATCTGGAAATCACATCTGGTCAACAGGCAAACACCATCCTGATGTGTGTATCTACATAATGTAATGGCATTGCAAGTACAAAAGGTGTGATCAATGATAAAACAAGGGAGCATGATGATGATGATATGAAGAGGATGAAGAGGGAGAAAACAGACAAACCGTATTGTCTGTTTGTTACAGGTATAATAGAAATTCTGCTTTGGCTCGCAGACTGTGTGAGACAGCGAGGGAGAGAGAGAGAGAGAGAGAGAGATGGCCTCAGGGCGATAGAGGTCTCTGTTCAGTGTCTGAACAAAATGCCTAGTCTGATCGAGTGAGCAAGGCCATGAACCAACCTCCACCCCTATAGCATGCAGCCCACCCTCACAACACTTCTAACGCTGTGTGTGTGTGTCTGTCTACTGTATCTGTACGTCTCAGTGTGTGTGTGTGCGTGTGTGTGTGTGTGTGTGTGTGTTAAGGCTAGACAGATGGATATAGCCATCATTTATCTGGCAGTTCACTTCAGATATGACGTATGTAGTGCTGTTTGTTTGAATTTTTAATGCAGAATACTAGCAACCACTGTTGAAGCAGAGGGTTTTTATTATTATTACTGTTATTATTGTGAATGTAAATATGAATAGGACCCATTACTTTTGTTTATTTTTCAAAACACTTTATTAGTATTTAGTTTAAATATTGGAAAATGCTTGAAAATGTAAATTTTAAAGACTCCAAGGGGAAAATCGAACTTTATGAACACAATTGGCATCTCGAGAACTCTAGTTTTAACCTCTTACCACACTTAAAAGATTATTTTTTTCTCTTTAATTTTGCCCCACGTAAATTTAATGTTGGAAAAACTCTTATACTGCACTGTCTAAAACTGTCAGCTTGTGGCAAATCTTTATTGAAGCTATATGATGTTGTTTCCACACAAAAGATTGTTGAAAAGTTTGAGATCTACTCTGGAATTTGAAATAAAGTCCTGTGGATTTGACAATAGGTCAGAAGGTTTTTTAGGAATAATTAGACTTTGTTGTTTGCTCTTCAGGTTTCCCTTTTTGAATGAGGAATACAGACTAATGCTTCCTGCTGGTAGGGAGAGTTATTTCATCTCATGCAGACGCAGGACGTATGTTGTAGTTCACCGTTTGCTGTAGTCTTTGCGGTGTGTTCGAGTGCAACCTTTTGACCAGGACACAGCCGACATGAGGCGACGCGACACGCGGCTTTCGTCACCGCTAGATCTCTGATGTCGGTTTGGTGTGTCCGGGCCTTTAGAGCTGCCATGTGAAAACCTTATTTTTGTAGATTACAGCACTCTTGTATGAAGGATTTACTCTGTTGTGTTTTTGTAATATGTTTATGCACTGAGGTGAGTCACACAGATACTGGTACTGAAAATATGCAGCTTTTCATATTATAGTCTGACTTTTGAAAGCACTTTCTAAATAAAACGGGAGTTCAGATTTATCTGACTGCTTGTATTAATTGATGACAAAGAAGCCTTGTGCACTAATACAGAACATTGAGGATGCGATACATTGAGATGAATCGAGAATCGTTGTGTATTCGAATAGTTGTTGGGTGAATCGTAATCAAATTGTGAGGCCAGTGAAGATTCACACACCTAATAGTTGTAGAAGAACCTTGTTTACTATAAACTGTGGCGATCAGTGTCTTCTTACAGCAGGAGACACATTAATGTTTGGTTTAATGGAATGTAAATTCTCAGTGAAAATCTTTTTAACCTTTTAAAAATCTGGGTTTTTGGCGAAAGTATTGAATGTCGACACAAGCGATCAGCTGCTTCAGCCCAGAAATACAACGTTGGCTTTTGAATGCCCGTATCAGTCGAACCAACTGTGTGTGTATCTGTGAGTGAGTGTGTATGAGAAAGGGACAAGGAGACAAAGGGGACATTGGTGTGGCCGATGGGCTGCTTGGGTTAGTTTGGACGGCGGCAGCAGGGCTTTTCTTGATGCTGAACCAAGAGGACAGGAGGAGGCCCGGCCATGACGCTCATCTCATCTGAAGCCCCCATCTGTACTGGTGTCTCCCCACCAGTCAACTAGCCAACACACACACACACACACACACACACACACACACCAACCAACACACATGGCTCTAATCTCTTCTGACAGTGCTCACATTCAGTTAGGCCCCACAGTGCTTGTGCATGTCACTGACCATAAACAAAACATCCACTCCTCTACAGGAGACACACCACAGGACACGGGGCGTGGATACCCGAGAAATACCACAAGACAGGGGTGTGGGGAGTGTGTGTTGCAAAGAGTGTGTGTGATGCCTACGATGGGTGTATGTATGCGAAGCTTCTAGGGAAGGAGAACAGATGCCTGCAGGTCATGTCATATCTCGGACATTAGGGCAAAGTCAGTGGCAGCCGAGCCAATGGAAACAAAGAGAGGCCAGTTAGCAAGCAGCCGGGCTATCTGCTGGATGAAGCCAGATCATCACTTTACCCGGTGTTTCTGGGTCTCTTTGCAATGTTTGGTGGTGGTTTGTTTATCCAGTAATGGAAATGTCTTGAACGCGTCCTGAATCTCAGAGGGTGGAGCCAGAAAAGTTATTTTTAATGAAGTAACGTCACCCTGATGTAGGCGTGGGACGATATGACAATTTCATGTCAAGATTATCCCAGCCAAAATAATAACTGTTTGTATTGCATCACAGATAGGACATGCGTCTTTCTTTAGTGAGCATCCTTTTTAGTGTAAAACAATCAATCTTAAATAAGGTAATCAGAAATCATAAGGACCCGCTGCATAAAAAAAGGATAAAAAAAATAGCAACATTATGTGAATCTGTTGGTTTTTGGTGATTCTTGTATTTTTAAATCTGGCTCTACTTTTCACTTCTCTACCATGACAGCGAGCTAGAAAGCTTCTTCAAGTCACTCATGTAAGGATATTCACGATTATCCTGATAATGGAAATTCACCATAATCAACTTATTTTTACTGTTTTTTTATCCCAATTCGCGATAAAATCCTATACTGTCCCGTCCCTACACTGAAGAGGTGATATTAAACTAAATACTTTTTTTGTCAGTCCAGAACCCAAAGATATTCAGTTTAATATGATACAAAACACAGAAAAGCAGGAAATGTCCATATTTCAGAGGCTGAAAACGGCTTTTTTACATGAAAATTACTTTAACGATAAATCGTTTATCGAAATAGATGTCAATTGTTTTTCTGTCTATCAACTAATCGATTAATCAACTATTCGTTGCAGCCCTATATTGATGCATATATGCGTCCTCCTGTAGAGTCCGAGACTTTTATTGGCTGTTTGTAGACAGTAAACATCGCCTGAAAAAGAATCAAACTGAATAAACCACAACACAGAAAGTTCTTGTTGTTTTTTAGTAGACCTCCAGATTACAGGTTAAAACACAGAGCTTCATAATTATTCTACAAGAGCAGCCATGGCTCATTTTGATGTAGGCATGCTCGGTCAAAATATAAGGTAGCAAAAACATCTGCACATGATGAGAAGGTGAGAACAGGAGAAAGCCACAAACTGAATAAACATGTGGGAACACTGGAACCTGCCAGTTCACATCTCGGCTCGAGATCTTCATCAGATATCTGTGTGTTCACCGTTGTAAAGCTACACAATGCAGTACTAGATATTATTTTTCTCATGTAGACGATGTGTGTGTCTCTCCTCTAGTTCAAAAGTTAAGGGAAAAAAATGACATTTCAAAACTGAAGGAAAAGAAAATCATTTTCATCCTGTTCAGAAAACATATTGACACACACAGTCCCCCGAGGTTGTTTCTCATATTTTTAGCTACTGTCAAAAATTATTACTTTAGGTTTTGGTGTTGTGTTTTGGGTAGATGAGCTTCCAGTGTGGGTCCCTGGAGAAAAAGTTTGAATCCCACTGTGCCAGCTCTTTGGCTGCTGGCTGCTTAGCGAATGGAAACACAGTGAGACGTTCCCACCAGAGAAACTGTGCTGTTTACAGACGGTTTTAAAGCGATTCTAGTTTTACTAAGCGATACGCGGCGGAGTGTGACAGGAAAGACGGGAGAGAGCGAAGATGGCATAAACAAAAGATCCAAGTTGATGTGAACCAACAGCATCATGTAGGTGACACGTACCCTTAGATCAATTATTCAGACCAACAAGTCCTCACACCTAAACGACAAACTATATCAATTTGTCAGTGTATTCTAAAACGCACCTGTGGTTAACTTATTGTAAAGTTTAGGAAACTAAAACTACTTGGTTAAGAGATCACCTTCATCATTTATAGAAACAAACAATGACTGTTAAAAGGAGACGGGATGCAAAACCCCAGGCTCTGTTGTAAACAGCACTGAAAATAGCACCGTGTTAGTAGCACACTCACATACACATGAGCTTCTGTGTTGGTTTGGAGAGGAGATGAAGTATGATCCAGGATGTCCAGTTTGAGTGATGCATCGTTAACTTTCAAGGCTTAGATATCAAAAGACTATATAACAGTTTATGATATTAGATAGTACGTTATATTTCTGGAAAGGAATAACTGAGTATGGACTCATTTTGTCCTGCATGTCAACGATCATGACGTATCTTTACATGGTTCACGTTACAAAGTCTTCTACGAGGAATGCATGATTGCACGTATTTGATTGGTTGGCTGTCAGATGACGTTACATTGCATTGTGGCGAGATGTTTTTGTGGATGTTTTTATAGTTTTGTTGCTGTGACTTGGACTTGGACTCTATTACTGTGTGGCTTCACACTGAGTACAACTGCTGATGTCCTCCTGCAAAACTTGGGAGAGAGACTTTTCAAGCCAACGAGGTGGGAGTGTTTCAGTGAGTGTAGTTCTTTAGTCCCTGTAACTACTTTTCAAGGAGCTAAAAGGTTCCTTCAGCCCGCCGTTGTCTGTCGTTTCCACCGCGGTCTAAAGACCTGCAAAGATTAGGCAAATTAGTCTGCTGTCGTATGAAAAAGCAACATGAGACGAGGGCTGCTGGTGGTTACAGCAGCAAACATAGTCTGCTGCCTGCAGTTCAGTGTGCCCACTTGTTTCATCTAAAAAACGCGTTGAAAAAGACTAAACATTAGGTCTTGTCTCACTGCGACGACATTTACTGCTGCATAGTATTTACTGATGCACGTTGGATGTAATGAATGAAATGCAGAGGAGGAAAATGAAGCTAAGAACGTCCGTCTCCACAGCAAATCATCTGTTAAGTGTTTGATGGTTGTTTATTTGTGCTCTAGTCTAGAACGTAAGTGCCATGAAACAATCTCTCATTCACAGCACCACCACGCAGCGCTGTCTGTCTCTTCTACCGCTCGCGTAATCTCTCTTTTTGTCTCTCTCTTTCTCTCTGTCTTTTTTAAAAATGAGTCAGGAAGCTGACAGCAAAGCCCAATTTTACTTTTAATGTTATCTAACAAAGAAAAATGCCCTCCCCTCATCCTAAATCGATTCTAGAGTACTTCCTTCTTTTATGAATGAAGCAGTGCAGTTGAAGCAGCAGTGTGTTTGACCAATCAGCATCCCTGCAAACCCCACCCGAAAAGTTCTGGTACTTTCAAAAAATACAACCCCCCGACCAAGGTCCTTTTACCCCTAAAAAAGCACCGGTACCCCCCTAAAAAGAAAATGTTCCCAGAACTTAATTTAGACCTTGGTCTCTGTGGACGAAATGCTGAGTTCCTCAAAATAGTCATATTACCTTATTGATGAAGTTTTAGTCATGATTTTGAAAAAGATTTTTATATCTCCTACTGTATGCTCTACTTTTACAGCAAATACATTATTTTACTTGCACAGAAGAACACAACATCCTCTCTGCAACAAAAGTGCATTCACATTTTGATGTCAGGTGTTCATTTCATGACTTCTTTCAGTGTGAAAAGGGAAACAAAAACGGGCCGTAGTTCAATGAGACAATATTCAGACTCTTTACTACCACTGTTTCAAACCCGCTAAACCTCACAGGAAGTTTGAGGAAAATCCTGCAGCGCTAATAAAGGAGATACTTTTCTAGCGGCTGGTTTTAGGTTACTTTATAAGTCAGTGCACACACACACACACACACACACACACACACACAAACACACAACTAACAGATTGGGCGTGATTGACAGCTCTGACCTGAATGTGCACATGGCTCCTTTCCCCCCTAAGCTACAAGCAAGCATGCACAGACGCACAAACGCACACACTGCCATACACAATGATGCACATATATTCTTGCGTGTAAGCATTTCATATGCCCAATGACAAAACCATTAACTGTTCCATCTGTGTGTGTGCATGTATGTAAAGTATGTGCTATGCATATACAGTATGTATACATGTACAGTATGTATGTATATATCTATGAATAAATATGCATGTAAAGCTGTCTTTTTGGATGCCTGTAAAATAAGACAAGCATGAGCATCATGGCTTTGAGTTTATTTGGGACTGTGATGATGATGTTCTGTGTCTTACAGCCATAACACATGCACAGTAATCTAAATATACAATAACTTTCAATTTTGAACTCGTTGACAGCCCAAATTTCTCTCACTAGGTTAAATTCAATCAGTATAAGAACATTATAGTATGAAAAGTGCATGTTCTAAAACATAATAGCATCAAATATACATAATTAGTCCATATTGATGAGTTTCTATGCATGTTCCAGTTGACTCGGCTACTGTGTGTGTTGACTCAGTCAGTCCCCGGCTGCCACTCTGACAGGATTAACAAAGTTGTTGTAACGGCCTATAAATGAATGCAGCGTACAGACTTGATTTCATCTTTCATTCATATCAGCTTTGACATTTTGAGAGGTCAATAACCAACTGGTTTATGGTGAAGGCAGGGCTCCGTCTGTTAACGTTAAAAGCACACTCTCTCAGGGCTGTACGTTATACATAGCACTCGTGCTGCAGAGGTTGAAGAAGTTTTGTAGCACAGACCACAAAATTGAAACTTAAGAATCCATCAGTACCAACCATGTCATATAGCTTCTCGCGAAGGAGGTTAAATAACTCTCCAACCTTACACTTTTTTGGCGAGGAAAAGCTGTTATGGCCATTTTCAAAGGGGTCCCTTGACCTGAAAATGGGTTCTACGGGTACCCCCGAGTCTCCCGTTTACAGACATGCCCACTTTATGATAATCACATACAGTTTTTTTCCTTTATTCACATATACATACTGTATATAACCATACTGGGTCATGACTGATTGTGCAGTCGGAGCATTGTTTGCATTCAGATCTTCCCTAAAGGACCCACAGGCGAGTCAAAGTGAGTGTTAACAAGAGGGATACCAGCCGCTTCCAGCGCTGAGCCTCAACTCGCCCGCTGGAGCCAACAGTGGGCGAATATTCATCCCTGCTCACGTAATCGTTCTGACTTCAGTGTGGTAGATCTGAGGGGTTGTTCTTATGACCTGCAGGGCTTCAGAGGAACTACAGTGGCTTGTTTGGATCATGTGAGCTGGAGGGATGAAGAAGTTAAATATGTTCTTTCCAATAGGGAGAATATCTGCTCTGTCCTTGATGACTTCATGGTTTAACTTCAGCTTCAAGTTTCAAGAAAACGAAGAATTTTCTTTTTTAAATTAGCACTTTTATTACCACATACAAGTTTAGAGGATTTGAAGGGGAACCGATGCAAACATTCACACTGTGTAACCCTGTTATGTTGGGCAAAAACTGAGAAAATTACTGCCTCATTATCCTGAAATCACTTTTTAATTTGAATGAATTGACTTAGGCATAAAAAATATTACATACCATGTTGCGACTGTGTCATGCAAAGTAGTGATAAAGTGTAATAAAGCAGACGTGCCCTATTTCTAAGTTTTTAAAAACAGTTTAGTGTAGTTCTGCAAGCACACACACACTCACACACACACACACTCACACACACTCTGATAGCAAAGGCGGAGCAGAGAGTAGCAAAGCAGAAAGCGAGAGGAGGGCTCACCATCTTCTCCGTTAAGCCTGGCTGACTAATTCTTGCTGCTAATTTGCGTTTGGTTAATTAACTAATTACTGAGGATGTCTGAGGGCGAGGCTGTCTGTCAGCCTGTATCAGTAATTATTTTCATCGTTTTAATTAGACTCACACACTCCTAGACTCAATTTCTCCCCTCCTACCACACACACACACCCGCACACATTCAAGCATAAGTAAACAGCCTGACAACAGTATGGAGAACCTATAACGTCTATATCTGCTCTGCTGATGTTTAAGATATAGGTTTAGGATAATCTGCATTTACAACATCATTTATAGAGGAAGAGGAGGGCTTTTTACTGATTTGCTGTTGGGATATTATCATTATCTCATGATTACACTGCAGGGGCATCCCATTGGAGGGGGACAGTTTAGGTTTATCCAGTGACATCATTTCCTGCATGTGTGGTGCAGAGTTTGTTTTAGGCTTAAAGGAATAGTTCAACATTTAGGGAAATAAGTTTATTCTAGAGATGTCACAATTCCAGAAATTTAGTAATTGATACCAATACCAGTGAAATTCAGCATTTCTCGGTACCCAATTTCTACCATGGTAAAAAACAAAAGCATTAAAAACTTAGAGCTAGTGTTAGGAAGTTTAACAAGTCATAAATCCCTCTCTATCTCCTTCAAACAACTGGATGTATTCAAGGTTCTTGCCAAAAATTACATTTTACAAGATTACATTTGGACACATCCTGATACCGTTACAATTTACCTTTGCCCTGAATAGAGCCCGAACGCATCATAATGAAAACTCCTGTGCTGCTCACCGGCTGCTAACAGCTAACGTTAGGTAGCTCTCGTCCTGCCGATTTCAACACTAATGTGTTGTTCGCAATGTATCATTATCAGGGAAAAATAGGGTGTGTGACCTGGACGCATCAGTAGTTAGTTTACAGCGTCCTTTCGGATTTTACACGGCGTTAGTCTCGTACATATACAGTATATATATGGCAATAAAAGAGGTGAATGAAGAGGAATCATTTGTTTTCTGTGGATGTTTTTATGGGAATGTGGATCTTTCAGATCTTTTTGAGGAGTGCCTCAGTGGATTGCATGTTCCACATTTTATCCAATTGTGTGGGAGTCGCTCTGGTCTGGTGTGGTCTTGGTCTTGTTCTTGGTCTCAACCCCTCATAGTCTTGGTCTTGACTCGGTCTTGGTACACTCTGGTCTTGGTCATGACCTGGTGTCGGTTTAGGTGGTCTTGACATCAACAATGAATGTCAGTCTGAACACAGTCTAAGGAGAACTTTAGTTTCCCATTATGCTCTCAATAACGGGGTAGTTAACCATAACAATTGTGCATTTTGCGATATAAGCAACACATTTGGCACAGATGTAGGTTTGTATGTTATAAAAAGATATAGATATCGGAGCGCTGCAAATTTGGCCCCCTCGGGCCAAATAGGTGCTTAATATTCTAAAATGTTGCAGAAAACTGATTTTATGACTCTTGATGATTTCCAAGGTATGTTAAAGCTGTTCAGATCAGATGTCAGAAGATCACAGACATGTTTTATTTCCCTCTTTATTTTTATGAGTGCTTTTTAAAAGCTTATTTACAATGCCGTTTCAGTAACTAGTCCTCCAGTCGTGACAAAATAGGTGTTTCTGATCTGCTACCTCAAGGTTGGTAAAAGATCATGGTCCATATACCGACATCACGCGACTTAGACCTTTGCTACTGAATGTACTCATAGGTCATTTTTAAGTGCTGACTCTTTCCTTCGTTCTGTTTCAGAGGCATTTCCTCCCTGATAAGAATCACACCGAGGGGGAAATAGTGGCGCAGGGTTTATCATCCAAAGATCTGTGAAATAGAAAAACTCAACAGGGCTTGCAGTTGAACCTCATGTGCAGAGATCTATCATAGATGGAAAAATATTATACATGGATAACAGGGCAATATGGAATATGACTAATACTGTAATGCAAAATCCTCAAAAAAATGTCTTGTAGAGAAAATACTTTTCTGTAAAAAGCTCTTTGCTTTGCTGTTAAAATTGAATTGTGATATTTTTTTAAGGTATTCTTGTTGTTTAGATGCTTCATGCCCAGAATAAGATGCCTCATCAGCTTTCTGCCGGGTCAGACCCTGGCAGAGAGAGAGAGAGAGAGTTGTAAATAGTGAGCAGATCTCTGGCAGAGCGGCCGCGCAGCAGATTTCATCCCAAGAAGCCAACTTTAGTAAACAGGCAGAACTAATGAGGACACTGAACACACACACACACACACACACAGACATGCAGACATCCACACACACACAACTCAGTGTCTGAGCATTTGGAGGCCCCGAGGCCCCGGGGCCAGAGCAGCCCAGATACCTGATGGGAGCAGGGACATCAAAGCTGCAGGATTAGAGAGAGGAGAGAGCGCCGCAGGGAGGAAATGCTAACTTATTATCCGCTTCCCAGCTAATCCTGTTATCTACAGAATATAGCTGTGTTTAACCCCCCTACACACCTCCCTCTGACAACACACACACACACATACGGTGTACACACACAGAATTCAGTGTTTCGGGGGTTTGACAGTCTCCCAGAGCGCCCCCTGGTTCCACACCGAACCCCCCCAAAAACCATCTGGTTATGTATCTTATGTTTCAGATCATGTAGATGTGATGTGAAGTCCCAGTCCTCGTTCTAGATCCTTCGCTTAGTTAGGCACATAATGTGGTCCTGAAGTCCACTTCAGTTTTCGTGGGCTCTCAGGTGATGTAACGCACCCTCTGGCAGACATATTGGAGGTCCACAGATCGGGGTCGCCCCAGGCTGAGTGAGGCACCGAAGCTGAATATGATTTAGTTCCCCCAATCCATTTTCATTTGTGCTGCTGCATTCACAAACCAGATTCTTTACAGAATTGTCCTTTAAACTATATATAAGTGAGTGGGTGAGTTTTGCTAAAAAACAGAAAAAGCCATTGTTTACCTAAAATGTCATGCTTCATGTTTAGTTCAAATCACTGAAAACAATCTTTAACTTTTTTTCTTTTCTTTTTTTTATAGTCTATT
Source organism: Sebastes umbrosus (assembly GCF_015220745.1). Classification (NCBI taxonomy): domain Eukaryota; kingdom Metazoa; phylum Chordata; class Actinopteri; order Perciformes; family Sebastidae; genus Sebastes; species Sebastes umbrosus. The sequence goes on from NC_051286.1 coordinate 7,866,132, forward strand.
TGACTCTAAATGGGATCATAATTTACTAAATGAACATCATGCTGTATTGAAGAAGACTTGAAACTAGCGATTAAGACCTTAAACTCATGTTTACAATTTTTACTGAGGTAATAAATCAAGTAAGCTCATTTTCTAATAGACTTCTATACAATCAGACTTTTTTTATGCAACCAGAGGAGTCGCCCCCTGCTGGCTGTTAGAAAGAATGCAAGTTTAAGGCACTTCAGCATTGGCTTCACTTCTCAGACTGCGGAGTTGCCGACTGGTTTCACCTGCACTGTAATAACAGAAATGGTTAATTCCTGAGGTGTTTTAGGTTTTGTGTTTTATGACTAATGGAAGGGTTAACATTACATGCTGACTTGTACTTTCCATCATTTACCTTGCTGGTTAGTTAGCGATCTTTTGTTGGCAGAAATCCACTATTTCAATTACCTTAAACTAAAATTTCAGATCGACCCAAATAGTGCTCCTTTAACACAAGTCAAATATCTATCAGGCTTAGTTTTAAATCCTCGTCTACATGTCAGATTATTTTATCAGGCTAACGACAACTAGCTCTCATTTATTTGCTATTTACAGAGTTGAGTTTATGTAAGTATAAAAGCTGCAGCCAGACACATTATTAATGCTGCCTTCACGTGCTCTTCATAAGCTCCTCCTTTTGACTTCAGCTGTAAAAATGACTTGTTGCACATTCAGCTGTCTCTAATTAATAATTATTATCATAATAATAATTGAAAGATAAACCATCCCGATACCATGTACGTACCTGGTATTGTGTCATTTGATAAATGAAGACACACAAAATTACTTTTTTATTGTAGTAACTGAATGAAGAGTAGAGATATAAATTGATTTATTCTTTCGTATGTAATTGATAATTTCAATAATTTATTAGGAAATATATTCATTAATTGAAAAGAACATGTAATATACACCTGTTTTACACCAGTGGCTGGCTCTCCATACTCTAAACATCACATACAGTATGGGCTCTACGGAGTCTGTTTACACTTTTGCAATCATATTTATTAGACTTTTCATTAAATGGCAACAAATGTATTATATTTCTGACAGCGTGTAGGCAGCATATGGACCACTAATCCTCCCTGATTAAGCTGCAGTATGATGTGGTATGACAGATGATTAGCTGGCAAATAAACAAACCCTTTGATTATGGGTCTTTACTGACCTCGATGTAAGACATTATGTATATGGAAAAAAGAATACATTATTTTTATAATTAGAAAAACACTACTTTTTGTTTACTTGATAGAATGGTCAGTATAACTTATTAGGTGTGAGGAGTGACACTTGTACAGTATGATTGAATTTGCACTTGAACAGTAAAGGCAACTCATCGTGTATGGCAGTTAATGTAAATGAAGAAACATAACAGACATGATTAAATAATTATACACCAAAACAACAACTTATTTCCCTAGCACAATATGGCTGCATGAAGGCAAAGGTGCGCTGCTGAATGGTCCTGCACATTAATTTACTGCAGGTACAAGAGTTTACTTCTAGGCATAATTAGCTCGTTGTCCTTTCTGACCATAACACCTGTAAAATAAAGAGAGGAAGAAGAGGGGGGAAGTTGAAAGAGAACATTCCTTGCAGATAATGTTTATGTGAACAGAAGTGGTAAAAGAATATGGTGCGCTAATACATGTAGATGAAGTGAAATTGTCATTAGGCTAATCAGCACTAAACTAATTGGGAGTCATGGACCCTCCTATCTGCTAATTCTAACCCTAAACCCCGGCCCATATCTGCAAGCAAATGGAGGAAGAGAGGGAGGAAGAAAAGTGGAGGGAAAGAGCTGAAAATGAGAGTGAGGTAAAGAGAGGAAGAGAGAGATGAAGCCTAATTAAGAGTGCTGGGATTTATGCAAATGAGACGGTGCTGATATGGTAATCAGAGCCTGCAGGGCCGTAACAGGCTGTGTGCTATATGCTCTATGTGTGTGTGTGTGTGTGTGTGTGTGTGTGTGTGTGTGTGTGTGTGTGTGTGTGTCTAAGAGGCTGACAGCTGGCTGTGAGGAAGGTCAGAGCCAATCAGGCTCTTACTCTAATGCACACTGCCCTCTGGCCACTCTACCATCTCTCTGTGCTCGCTCGCTCTCTTCTTTGGTGTCTCTCTACCCCTCGCTGTTATCCTAACCCTTTCCACTCGCTCTCTCTCTCTCTCTCTCTTTTTCTTTACATTTCACTGGTTGTCTGTCATGATGCGTCTTGACACTGCACAGAAACTCAAACACAACAATTGTTTTCACACATTTACTGACAGTTGGACTTAAATACACATTTGTCACTTCCATCCCACCTCATGCTATATGATATGTATGTATGTATATTGACTTTACATGTTATTGGCTGCTGTAATCATTCCTCCTGTCCATACCTTCCTAACGCGACTATACTGTAAGAAATAAGGGACAAAATTCACAGTTCTAGTTTTAGAGTTGTCCCGATATCAGTATTGGAAATGCTGTCCGATACGGCCCAAAATTCGGTATCGGTGAGTACGCCAGTCTATGCACCGATCCGTTACCATAATTTATTAAACCAGAAAAAAAAGCAACTTGTTTAACCGTAAATCAGTTCTTCTTCACCGCTCCAAAACAGCCTTCACTGTGCTGTCGCCCTGGATGTATCATGGCTACTGGCAACTACTGTTTTAGAGCAGTGAAGAAGCAGCGATTCAAATAGGTGTCTGGTGTTGTGGTCGTTTACAGCTGTTACAAAGATAGATACATCTATGAAAAATATGGAAAGAAAATTGCCATAAAAATAGCGACAAGCGTGGATGAGACGCAGACGAGAAAATGGGGTATTTTTCATATAAAAATAGTCAACGATGACGACGAAAACAGGGTTTCACTGTGTCTTTAAGCAGAGTTTGAATTACAAGGAGGATTGATTAATGTAAGTAGTATACTTTGTTTGGTGACTACTGACTATAGAAGTTGTTGTGTGGTTCGTGCCTCATAATGTGTAATGGATTAGATTTATCATCATAACAGATTGCAGACATTGCATTAAACAAGCAAGATACTGTACAGTTGACTGAAGCATGCGCCTGCGCTGTACTGGGTTCCCTTTACGCCCTGGAGAAAAATGTTGCCCCCATCCCAATTCTCATTCACACACTCTTTTTAAAGAGCCAGTGTGCCGCACCAGTATAATTCTCGGACATGCTTGTGTAACTGTGGTAACGTGAGCCGCAGAGTGCAAAACCGTGTTACCGCCAGCAGCCGTCTGACTTACGTTGCTCCTAAAGTAGAGTTATTATAGTAAGGATGGTTTACAGTTTTGCATTCAGCAGCTCATTTTACCGCAGTCTTGGAAAGGGAGGAGTGAGAGAGGGGATACTCAGTTGGTTGCAATCTGCAACCACACCACCTCTAGATGCCAAATCCTACACACTGTACTTTTACAGTATGTTAACTGCTCCTTGAAGCTGCTAGTCATACTACAAAATAAATAAATAAATAAATAACCCTCCCTCCCTACAAGGAATAGCATAACATGCACACAATGTCAAACTGAATGAATGAAGTAAAACACAATGGCAGTTTGTTCTGATCATACGTGGGATGCATGGATGACTTAGAAAGTCTCCTCACTTAACAGGTGAGTCTATTAAAAGAACAACCTCTTAAGTGCTGTGACTTTAAAGCAGCTCCCTCCCTCATCAGCCAAAGTGTCTTCATGTGTCAATGTAGGATTTCTGGACCTCACAAGTGGAATGAAACGGGGCTTCTTGATAATTGTTAAATGCTCGCAAATGTGCATGTGCACTCACACACTCTCTCACACACAGAACCCAGGGCCATGTGGCCATATCAACACATCTGAGTGTAATCCAGTTAACAGAGTATCCCAAATGACTAAATTAATCAGAGAAATGCTATCTGGCCCATCTCTCTGTACTGCTTTGATGTGTGCACACACAAAAACACACACATGCACGTATACACACACACACACACACACACACACTCGCATGGATACACATATAGAAGAGGAATTAGTGTGGAACATTGGTCTAACGGAGAAATTACTTTACCTGCTCTGATAATAAGGCCTCAAACCCATGGAAGGGCCTGTGAGATACTATCATTATAGCGGCATCCCCGGGGGCATGGAAACACACACACACACACACACACACACACCTCTGTTGTATACATGGGAGTGAGAGAGATCAAAAAGATGCATTGATTCACGACTCCAGATACAACACAAAAGCACAAAAAAAGATCATTACAGCAACAGCAACTACGCAGTACATGTCTATAACAATGACATTACTCTTATTTGATGATTTTGCTTTGTAGATACAGTAGAGGTTATTGTGTTGCTAACAGAGCAGAGCTTAGACTTCCTCATCATGTTTCTTCCAGACGCTACAGCTGCCAACTGCAGAACAAAGGTGTCGTAGTTTTGTAATGTTGGAAAGACTGAAACGTGCTGCGAAATGTTCAATTTCAGGCATTTAACTAATAATAGTTTGACATTTTATCACATGTTGGAGTAAAAGAAAATGTTTGAAGAATTTGAGATGTAAAAGAATCAACATGTTTCAGAGTTAATGCTAGGGTTAGGGTTTGGCAGAAGTTTGTTCTCAGTTGTTGATTTCACTTATTTTTAATCTTATCCGAACTATAGTGATTTTCATAATAACTTTGCAATCAAAGTACTATGACAAGACGTTGTTTTGGTTTATTTCCTCATGATTAACAAGTCCTGGGAAGTAGGACATTAGCGATGATTGTCAATTGTCTTCATGCTCAGACACCAACATTACATCGTCCGACGCCTGATTTAACAAGTGCGTCCCTTATTAGACTGTCATTAGCCTTTGCTTCACAACTTTAAAGGGATAGTTTGGGTGTTTTGAAGTGAGGTTGTATGAGGTACTTATCCATAGTCAGTGTATTACCTACAGTAGATGACGGTCGGTACGCCCCCAGTTCGGAGAAACAGACAGGAGTATGGGCATGGAAGCAAAGTAATGTACTACTGTGGATAGAGGCTGCAGCAAAATTTTAATTGGTTGTTTAGGAGGTTTGAGGACTTTCACAGTAAGTCACGACAATAGCAAAAAAATATATAAGAGGTGGACATTGTCACCGTGACGTCACTCATTGGTTTGTGGTCTGCCGTTTTGAAGCCTCAAGTTCGGTATTTTGGCTGTCATCATCTTGTTTTTTTGCAACCAGAAGTGACACAAGAGGGTGAAGCTAAGTACAACCAAACGCTGAAAAAACTGTTTTCTTGGACAACTCCCAGACCAGACAACGCCGTGGTAGCGACCTGTCAATCGCAATGTAGCCACGCCCTAAAGCATCCCCTGCTTTATGGTCTATTTGACTCTAAATGGGACCATAATTTACTAAATGAACATCATGCTGTATTGAAGAAGACTTGAAACTAGCGATTGAGACCATAAACTCATGTTTATAATGTTTACTGAGGTAATAAATCAAGTGAGAAGTAGGCTCATTTTCTCATAGACTTCTATACAATCAGACTTCTTTTTGCAACCAGAGGAATCGCCCCCTGCTGGCTGTTAGAAAGAATGCAAGTTTAAGGCACATTGGCTTCACTTTTCAGACGCGGAGGTTGCCCACTGGGTCCTACACATTTTCTGCCAGGCTCAGTTTATTCTTTGTGCAAAAATTGAATTTGTGAAATGTGGCTGTGCAAAGTTGGTGTTGCAGGTTCCACATGGATGGATTGATAATAATGATAATAATGATAAATCAGCAATAAATCTCTCAAACATCAGTCAAAATAGGGGGAAAAAAATGATTTCTTTATCTCTGAAACAAAATGTAGGCAGCTTCTCTTTCAACAATCAATACATGGATGGGACTTAAATTAGATTTTAATTACATGAAGGAATTTCATTGTCACTTCAGCATCCTCGTGGTTTGTTAAAGATTTTGTTTGAAAAGGGGAATCTCAGTTTAGCATGCTTTGAGTGTTGCTTCAGAGGTGTTTCCCATCTTGCCACTAAACATTTCTGGTACTACAGCATGACTGCGTAGCGCTATTAGCATGTAGCCACGATCCAATACTTCTGGACCATTTTGGGTTTTTGTGCGTTGATTAAAAAGGAGCATGTTAGCAGAACCAGGTGGCTCTGAGCTAAACCAATGCTCATGAGCAGAACCCTCCATTAAAATAATGAAAGCAATAAAAGCAACAACAACAACAACAATAATAAAACCTTTGGAAAACATTTCATAAACCATCAGCAGCCAATTAGAGGAGCCGGCACAGGCTGTGCTGTGCTTTGTGTGTGTGTATGTGTGTGTGTGTTGGGTATTAGAGCGTTACAGCGCCCAGCCCGGCTGTGCCCTGCAGGCCCGACCTTCTAATCATTATCTGTCTGTCTTATTACGCTCCAAACCGGGCCACTCTTAAATAAAATATGCAAAGGTTTCTTAAATGATGACCCGAGGCTGCGCGCGCCGCCGCTGCTCTACATGCTGTTAATCTGAGAAATGCAAATTCCCTTCATCTCGCACTCGCCTTTATTAACTTTTTTGAATTTAAAATTCCACGAACAATGAGTTCTGTCAGCTTCTGAAATGATATTTTCTCTCCTCTTTTTATGTGCGCACGGAAGCGAGTTTAGAGCATGAAATTACCAGGGGAAATATGAGCGGTTTCATCTCTCCCGCACAATTTAATTGGCTGCTTTGCAATTATTAGTTTTTGCTGCTAAAGTTTTTTTTTTTTACTTTACTGTTACTGTTTCCTTAAAGTGGCAGCTCACAACAGTGTTTTATTTTCCCCGTGTATACGTGTGTGCGTGTGTGCGTGTGTGCCTGCAATTCCAACGCCAACCGTCAGCCAGCTGCTCTGATTGGACAGCTGATTCCATGTGATTCGCACGGTGATTTGATATTCAGATTTCAAATTCAGTGATGTTGAGAGAGGATCGGGAAACTCTTACGCTGATGAAAATCAGATAAATAGATAGGATGCTCCACTTGATGATGCACAACATGTTTTACAGCATCTGTGTCTTCTCCTAAATTCAATAAAATACAATTTTGGCGTTCTTGACCTCCAGATTTCACACACAGGAGGATGTCTAATGCTCAACTTTTTCATCATGCACTTCTTTTCTCCTTCCTGCTCTGTGTCCGTATTTTTCTCTTTCTCCGTAACATTATTCGCCCTGCTTCTGTCCCTCTGTCATTCAGCTCTCTTTCCGTCTCTTTCTTCCTCTCACAGGATCAAACACAGCTCCGGGTGAGCGTTAGCTTCTGACTTCACTTCTTTTGACTGTCAGAGTAATGTCGGATTTTTCATATAAAAAAATCTTTGTGTTTACAATAAGGATAACTCAGGTTAGACTGATCATTTTTACAATAAAGGAGACTGCTTTGACAAGAAAAACGGTCACATCAGTCGTGTTTGTTGGGTGCTTAAATTGACCCGTGTTGACATTTGAATTCCCCTGTAATTTATAACTTTCCTCTAAGAACAAAGACAGACGTAGCGTGATGCTACAGCAATGCAAAACCACTTTTGTGGCCATGTTGTGGTAAATAGACGGGTCAGCAAACTGTGTTTACCATTTCCTACCAAAAGTCAGTGCTGGTTTCTTTTTACCATGACCACAAACATTCCCTAACCTTAACCAAGTAACTTTTGTGCCTAAACCTAACCAAACCTTAAATCTGCATTAACTGACTTTTTGGACACAAGCTATAAACTCAACACTGACATATCAACTTATAAAGCAAGTAAGTTGCCCATTTACACATCCAGCAGACACACAGGCATTCATTTGCCGTCATGTTTTAGGCCTATTTTAGCTCTCTCTTGAGCTGCGTTCCAGCTATGACATGCTTTTGTTTCGTCATCTGCACGCCGTCATACCATACCAGGAGCATTTTAGAAGCAGAGCGTTTTCCCTGCCCGACTTGCAGTTTTCGTCATTTTGGTGATTTGGTCACTTTTCCTGGATATTTGTGCTTCTACCAGTAAGCTACATTAAATTTAATTAGTTATATGGTTTCTTTTTGTCTGTTTTAATTGATTATTGTTGTTATCTACAGTATATTTGTTGTGCTGTTGCTTACAGTTTCTAGTTTCATATGATACCAGTATTTTCACTGATGGGATTGTTAAGAGGTTAATAGTTTAGTACAATAAAAGACCAATACTTGTCATCTGTGTATCAATACAATATTTCCACGCAAAATATCACAATAGGCAGATCAGGAAACAGAGACCGACTTTGGACAAATAAAATGTGATCAACATCACCTAACAGAAAAAAACAGTAAAAACAGCCTCATTGTTTTTCCACGTTCAAGAACATACATTATTATTGTCATAGCCTGTTGATAATGTTCCGACGAGTTGCATAGAAACATTTGTAGTAATATAAACTGAACATTTGCTTCATCGACTTATGTTTTGTGCCCATAAAAGGTCAAATAAAACATTTTATTTTGCACTGATAATAACTGTTAGCTCTTGTCCTATCCTCCTCTTTACACTGTCTGTTTCCTCTCCATCGACTCCTCTGGTCTCTTCCCTCCTGCTTGGCAACAGAGAGTAATGGACGAGGTTATGAGTGTGTGGAGGCTTCAATTGCTTCGGAGGAATAATGACTCTGAACTAATGTTGATTAGAAAGAAAGAAGACGCAAACATAACGAGGCCTCGCGCCTCATTCCCCTTAATCACCCTCCTTATTTACCTCTCTGCCAGAGAGCTCAATCTCAGCTCCGCTCCGAGGAAGGAGCCGGGGTGTGATCAGAAACCCGAAGAAACCACAGGAAGTATGTAAAATATTATGTTAAAACATATAATAGTTATATTTATATTAACAAGATACGATCAAGCATATTCTGTCAGCTGTTTGTATCAAAATCTTATATCCTAAAATTGTGCAGTGTCAAGTTTTTGATCAGTTTTTTTGGGGTTAACTTTTGTTTTTTGAGATTCTCTTCCAACGAAGGGGATGTCCTTGTAGAAATAGATGTTTACATCTGCATTTCATTCCTTTCGACATCTTTCATCGCCATACGGAAGCTTAATCCCTATTCCCTAGTAGGAGTCAAGCTCAGAAAAACAATAGATCCTACATTACCCAAAATGCAATTCAATAGCATCACTTCGTTAGACCCTCCCTGCCTGGTTATTGCCCACATCTTTCAAACTCTATGTGCCCTGTTTGTAACACAGGCTCTCTTTTATACATTCTTAAGGCCTTTACACATGGGCGGCCTGACAAATACATGATACAAAAATATGAAATACTCGCCTGCCTTTATTGTGAAAGGTAAGAATGGAAGGAGTGGATCTAGTCTGCGCTGCCTTTGTCAAGGTTGAAAGGAATTATCAAGTTTGCCGTCTTGGTTCGGACTACAGGTCCTCTGTGTTGTTGTTTCATAAATATAGAAGCAACTCAACCCGTTCCACACAAAGTGATTGGTTGATGCCTTATTCGCGGTGCGAAAGCTCAGTAAAATCAACCTCGCTTTTTCGGCACTTAATATTCGCGACAGTCAGGATTTATTTACGTTAGAGGTTTCACTGCTATCATCACTTATGATTAATGTCACACTCATTGAATATGAGAGATTTGTTTGTTTTGTTTGATTTAAATTCTCTGAATCAATCGAGTTAAAGTTAATACAGCAGCAATAATATCAGCTAAATCTGACAAATAAAAGGGAAGATGATGAAAATAGCTTTAAAACAAACCCTGAACTTGAACTCAGAGAGCTGTACAGTTCAGTCTTATTCCATGTTCCCAACCGGCGTGTACACAAAGCCCACACCTCCTCTGTACCGAGTTGTAATTTCACTCTACGAACATGGTTTCATTTTCACTGTAACACCCCCACAATTACAGCATTCCTCCGCTCTCATCAAACTCTTCCTATTGTCCTTGGCGCACAACTGCTGTACTTCAAAGTACTTTTACCACCACCCTCCTCCTCCTCCTCTTTTCTTCCCCACAATCCATTTTGTTTTGCCGTCAGTGTTCAGTAAAAGAACTTTGCTTTCAGACATGCAGAAGATGCTGACGCTAATTCACTGCAGCAACTCAAAGCGACGCTTTGTTGTCAAATACAGTAGAGGAACAGCGAGCGCAAATATGATTTAAGCATAATAATTCTACATTTTAGAAATCTTAAAATCATCTGCAGTTGATCACGACATCTGCAATGTTGTCGCCATGGAAACTAATTAGCTAGCGCGTGCGGAGGATGCGTGTGTTTGTGATGGATTGTTGTGATGCCGGGTGGAGGAGCAATTGATTAGGCCCGGCGGATCATTGCCAGGAGCGCAGTGCATTGTGGGTGATGGAGGAGGAGGCGTTGGGGTGCGCAGTGACACCTGCACACGCATGCAAACAAACATTTACACACACACAGATTTATCTATCCTGTGATATTGTTGGTATTGAATAATTCAATGATTTTATCAGCCCCAACCACAACAAATGACTTAATTATGCTAATCTGAGCCAGAAACTCACAGAGAGATGTGTGTGTGTGTCTGCAGGATTGACAGGAGCCTACGGGCTTCAGCACCGAAACGCTGATCTGGAATTTCACATCCTTATCCCGAAAGCCTTAGGACACACGCACACACACATACACACACACACACACGCACACACACACACACACGATACACACTCGCTGCCCGAAGAGCCACCGGGCGATTAGCACTACCCTACCTAGAGTCTTTTGATTTGCATAGTAAGTCAGATGGAATTCATATCAGTGTGCAGCAAGTGTGACACACATTAACACACACACACACACACACACACACACACACACACACATATATATACATACATAAGAGTATGCACAAGCAAAAACACCCACACCCACACACACAGGGAGTGTGTAAAGTGAACACAAAGCAGTTGTGAGTGCGTCGCCTGCTCCTCAGTGAGGTTATAATTCAGCATGATGGACTGTCTGTGTCTGCAGTGTATCACCCACGGCAACACACACACACACACACACACACCTGTAGTCTACACACACACACTGCCAACATGAAGATGAACACCAGCCTGCTCAACATTGACAAAAGAAAAGAAATCATACATGTCTTTAATAGCATTGTGTGTCTTTCTTAGACTGCACACAGCGGTGATGGAGAGTTGAAGTCGCATCATTTTGAGAAAAGTTCAGTTGCTTGTTTTTAAAGTCAACACGGTTACCAATTACTTTAGACAGCTGTAGCCAATAGCTGATATCGGCTCCCTTAAATTTTGACTTGTCAAGACAGAACTCACATGGTGGAAGAGCCTCTAAGACAGCATTTAGACCGTCATAGAGCTCTAAAACACTCCACGGAAGCTTTACAAGACAACGTGACTGTGCATATGGACTGTTTTTTTATTTAACTTTACAGGGGAAGTTTTGTCCCTGGTCCTGTGTGTTTGCTTATTTGTCTGTTAGTTCACAGTTCTTTTTCAACCATATGTGTCCAGTGATTGCCACTTTAAAGGTTCTCTATATAATATTCAGAGCATTATTAAAGAAAACAACTATTTGCTATGTTAAGATACAGAGGAGTAATGTCTACCTGAGCAGAGAATGAAGTCACTCTCCCTCTGTGTGTGTTGTAATCAAAGCTTCTCTGTGCTTTGTTGACATAGCCGGGACGGCCGTGCATGCTTCTAGTGCATGTGAGCGTGCCCCACTCGCTAACTCACAGCTGCCGCTCAGCACTGCTCTCATACAGCGGTTACAGCTGTTAACGCCGTCTTGACCCACGGTGCTTTTGCGGAAGCGTAGCGCCCAACCTCCGGTCCCCCCCCGAGGTTAACACTGTTAGCTCTGTCAGCACTGTTGCTGTTGTTTTCACCGTTAGCTGCGAGCCACCGGCTCAGCCGTCTCCATGTTGAGAACCGTGCGGAGGCAATAGAAATGCTCCCAATCTTACATTTAACTACTGCCTTTGGGGCGGCAGTAGCTCAGTCAGTAGGGACTTGGCTTGGAAACCCGTATGGACCAAGTACGGAGTGTGGACTAGTAGCTGGAGAGGTGCCAGTTTGCCTCCTGGGCCATGTTGAATTGCCCTTGAGCAAGGCACCAAACCCCCAACTGCTCGGGGTGCCTGTCCATGGGCTGCCCCCCTCTGCTCAGACATCTCTCTATTAATGCACGTGTATAGGTCCTGTTTGTGCATGTGTGTATGTATTTCGGAACTGTGTGTAAAACAACAACAGAGTGAAACAATGTAATTTCCCCTAGGGGATCAATAAAGTATGTCTTTAAGAGTATTTCGATGCAGATCCAGGTGCAAAATTAAACATTTCTAAAATCATTTTATTACAAAAACACGTTGAGAGAATTGTGCAGACTTGTGAGAGTTATGTTCTCTCTTAGTTGTTTCTGGTATCTGTGGTAATACAGAAACTTCCATTAGTGTACCACACTAATATTTAATTAAAAGACGATATTAAAATTATAGTGACTACATGGCACTGATGTCGTGTCCCTTAAAGTGAGTGTGTAACCTCTCTAGGGCTCATTATTTTTCAGAATAAATCAGTGTGTGTTTCAAAATCCAACTAAAAATCAGGTTCCATGTGCAGCTCAAACATTTTACAATTGAACCATTTATTATTTTAGGGACTTGGGTGCATTATTAGCAGCTCATTTGCATTTTTCTCATCATTTTCTTTTTACCAAAAGCAGTTGTGAATATCACAAGATGATCTCATTTACTATAAACTAGCGTCTTCTTGTAACAAAAAACACAACAACCGAGGGTGTGTTGGGGGCATCAAATCTTGATACAAACCAGTTTGGCGCAAAGATTCAGTTTGGCTTCTTCTTTATCTTCCTCTACAAATAAGTTGCACTTTGACAATAAGAAATAAACTCGTATGCTCTGTGCCTGCTTGTATTGTTCTCCTGATACATCGTATACACCAGTAGTCCAGCAGCACAGCCCCGACACAAACACTACATTTGATGGAGGCCACGAACGGTTTTATGGAAAACAGCTGTGTTGAATCTGTTCCAGCTCTTCTTCTTTTTTTTTTTTTCCACCTCATGAATGAAATTTCCCATGCTGCACTGCTCCAGGCTCTGGCACATCTAGGAGGTAGCGCGCTCTCTCTCTTTCTCTCTTTGTCTCTTTCTTTAATGCCTTCAAACACCTTATTGCCGTTCGTCAATTACTGACACACATTTTGGCAACAAACACACCATTAATTGAAACATTTAATTAGCATTAAAACCAGCAGTAATTAACACCTTTTCTCCAGCGCTCTCTGAGCCGGGCTCAAATTCTATTAAGGCTTTAAGCGGCTCACCGTTTCGCTGCTCTGCGCTGACTTTTTTTGCAGCATCCATAGATGTGTGTGTGGGAGTGTGTTTATGTGTGTGCACACTACTCAGGGCCCCAGGTAAGGAGCCTCCGTGAGGAGTCGAGCACCAAGGCCAGGCCTGCTGGGTGCCCAGGGGAGAAGAAGAAGAAAGGCGGTTGAGGAGGGAGGCGAAGGCGAAGAGAGGGAAAAAAATGAGGGAGGAGGTCAAGATGGAAGGGGAGGAATAAGGTGGGAGGCAAAAGGAAAGGCATGAATGAGGGAGGGAGGAGAGAAGAAGCGACAGAAGGATTCAAAGGAGGAAAGGCTGATGAGCGAGTGAAGAAGAAGAGGAGGGGCGTGTGAAAAGACAGTGAGACAGAAAATAATGGTGAAGCAGAGCGACTGTTTGAACACATCAGGAGGATTAACCAACACTCTCATGTGTGTGTGTGTGGCGAGGTGTTTTACATACAGTACGTGTTTGCACATACTTGTGTGTGTGCTCATGTGTGTGTGAGGCCTACTCTGAGCCAAAGCAGGGGCCTGGATTAGCTGCGTTTGCCAGGGCTGGGGGGCAGGATTAGCAGGCCGGGCTGCTGTCTGACGCCGCTCTGCCACCACTAATGGCATTATTAATAGGCAGCTAAAAAATTCATTAAAAAATCTATTAAAAATAAATGTGTTTTACATAAGACTTTGCCCCAGGTAGGAGGGAGGTGGGGGGGGAGAAAAGGGGGAGAGACAGAACCGGCGATTGTTAGCTTTGAGGTCAGCTGAATATCACAGTTCAGCCTCGGCAGAGAGGAGTAAACACACCGACAACGCTCGTCTGACTGGGAACATGTGGGATAATGAGGCTAAACCAACAAGACCGACGTCTCCGCTCCGCTCAGAGAGATGTCGACAGAGCTGACGTCAAACGTCTACAAGCCTCAAAGTGCATGTTAAACATGTCTGCAGCAGCTGCTGCTCGCTGTCAGTCTTCCTGTCAAACACTCACGCGGCAGATTGTAGAAAATAGTGAAAAAAATCAAATGTCTTCAGTCCACTGGAAATGCAAAGGAAACACCGGCCTTGAACGTACTGTTATGTCCAAGGTGATAATCCACACTTCTATATAAATAATTTCATTTGTATATGGCTGGGTTAATCTGTCGATCAGTGTTTCCCAAAACTCAAGACGACGTCCTCAAATGTCTTGTTTTGTCCACAACTCAAAGATATTCAGTTTACTGTCATAGAGGAGTAAAGAAACCAGAAAATATTCACATTTAAGAAGCTGGAATCGGAGAAATTTGCCTTTTCACCTTAAGAAATTACTCAAACCGATTAATCAATTATAGAAATAGTTAGAAATTAATTTAAAAGTTGCCAGCTAATCGATTAATCGTTGCAGCTTTAATTCGAACTTATGTTTACATGACGTATGAAACATTTTACTGGACTAAATATACATGATATAACATTCAAAATACAATATAGACAGCCTATTAAAAGCTTTATAATTTGCTGTGCACAGTTCTTCTCCAGTTTCTTACAAACTCTTCTTTGAGTCATTTTCTTAGGAAAGACTTCCCTCTTAACAAGAGTGTTTAGAGCAGCAAATATTTAGTTGGTACTCTGTATGCACGGCAAGCAAAATGGCACCTCACAGCAGGAAGGTCTCGGGTTCGATCCCCCGGTCCGGCCAGGGCCTTTCTGTGTGGCGTTTGCATGTCCTCCCTGTGTTCGCGTGGGTTCTCCGGTTTCCTCCCACCACCAAAACATGTATGGGGGTTGCATCAGGAAGGGCATCCGTGCCAAATCAAATATGCGGATCATAAAATCAGATTTCCATACCGGATCGGTCGAGGCCCGGGTTACTAACTAGATGGAAACAGATTATCTGATGTGGCGACCCTTAACGAGAATAACCGAAAGAAAAGCATGCACGGCGAGCAATGCAGCTTGTCAAAAAAACCTACTTACATATATTTATATTATTGCAATACAAATAAATGATTGGCACCCTGAGCTCTCGTTCACACACTACGTTGCTCCTAAATATTGTCTGTATCAAAGTATTCAAACTGATTAGCCTCTTCTAATGAGTGAAATGGTCAGGGATTATTATCTGAGAGGGAGAGACGAAGAGGAGGAGGAGAAGGAGGAGGAGGAGGTTAAAGGTGAGGAGGTTCTGCTTTGTGTGCGCCCTGGGGACATTTAACCAAATCAGATTAACAACAATAGCCGCGTCTACACACACACACAGATATAAAAGAGTGGGCGGAGAGGCCCGTTAACACATCACAGCTGCCAGGTGAAAACGGTTATCTTTACATTGAACATTTTTCAGGAATTGTTTTCATTTTACGTGCGATTACAACAAGTCAGCAACCGATTACAGCCGTCAGTCAGTAGGAGAATGTTTTTGAGCCCTCAATTGTGCAGTTTTCAGTGACCAGTGGTATTTTAATATTGATTTGATGTTTATATGAGAGCCTGTACCAACCTTGACAACACTTGAAATACTATATGAGTAGCACATTTTCTTTTAAGAGTCCTTATTTCAAATGTTGAGAACAGTAGTTAAACTGATCAGTGAAATAAGTGAGGGTTGTTGGTGCAACGGGCAGAAAATTAATCAAAGGAGCATCATAGCCAATAAATAAGAAGTGCTCAACTACAACAACAAGGAAAGGGGAGTATCTGAATTGGATTAAAGCTCCTAAAACTTTATGAACATTGACTTTTTTAGTTCAATATTCTACCAGGTCTTCATTAGGAAAATGGCCAACATGACAAAGGACAAGTAAAGTAAAGATATATGCACAAAATATACACTTGCACCTATTGATGCATTATCAGGAAGTCATAAAAAATAAGTCATATAAACCACGAAAATTGTAAACTATCTGAATATCTGTGAAAAACACTTTTAAGAGTGATACAGCAAAACATGACAACACTGCACAATGTTCAACAGACCACCCTGAACAAAAAGGATAGAGGGCAAAATCCCAATGTCAGAAATTAAAATTCAGTGTGGATACTTTCTCAATTTTCTTTTCATTGAATACATTATCCTGCACCTGGACTACATATAGGACAGGATGTCCACACAACAACTTTTCTGCAAGTGCAAACCACGTCAAACCATGACACTAATCCTTATGTTCCTTGGAGGTCAAGGGTCAACATGTAGAATATGGACTAATTTATGTACAAAAGCATCCGAACCAGGACTTGACATTAAGCTTTTTTAGCCACTTGCCCGAAAATGCGGGCCTTTTACAAAATGAATAAAATCAACAGGGATTTGGACATTTATTATAATTTATTAACGTATCAACGTCTCCTCAAAGCCACCAGACTCCATTGACAGAAACATTAATTTGACCTTACTGATCGTTGTAAAATGCACTTCATTCAGACTCGACAAATAAAATAAAACTCATCTCTACTGTCTTGGTGAGTTTTTCCACTGTTCCAACAATCACCAACTCTGGTTGCTTTCCACAGAAGCTTGGCATTAGTAGTTTTAATGTTTCTATTATAGGCTGCTTTGAGCTAGTGTTAGGAAGTTAAACAGGTTATAATTCCCTCTCTAATCTATTTTACGATGCATTCCACTTGCTCAAACACAGTTTACTTGCCCCATGCAAGCAGGCAAGCATTAATGTTGAGCCCTGAGAACAAATAAATACTTACAAAAGGATTGGTGAGCACTTTACAACTACACAATTCAAAAGAGTGGCACACCAAGAGACAAGGAGGGGTTACAACACAGCATAAATCACAAGAAACAGGATTATTGATAAATTGACTGATAGCAATCGGTTCAAGCATAAGTTTCACTAAAACAGTTGGAGCAACACCAGCGTTGGAAGGACTGAGAGGGGTTGAAATGAAAGAAAAATGTCTGCAGTTATAATCTACTACCTGTATTCAGCCTGTTTCCAGGCCTCTGAATCGCCACCCATACATTTGATTTTTTAGCTACTCAAATAGGTCTGGTGTTGTGCTCATTGATGTCTGTTTCTCCGGTTGTTAAAATAACCAATCAATAGCCAATCAGAGATCTGTAGGCAAGATTAAGAATGTCACTTACCTGTGCAAGAGCTACAAAAATGGCAGCAAGTATGGCGAGATGAGCGACAGCTTGCAAAATGACATATGACAATAATACAAACTTGTAAAATCAACATTTCTTCGATCAATATGACAAACACCACATAAACTGCTCTTAGCAACCACTACTGCAGCCTCTGCATCAACTGAAATTGACTATGGAGGACAACCAGCATCATTATATGAAATCAGAACCTTAATATCTCTGATGTCAGTTCAGAGGTTTCTGGAGTTGGATATTTCATTGATCCATGACAGAGATTTTGTGCTACTTTGGGCTAGAATTGAAAACTTGGCCTCACATCATCCGTCAAATGCTTGTTGGGTAGATATCAGGAGGTGATTAAGAATGTGTCAGCAAAGGGAATCTGAATCAGAGCCGGAAAAAAGTAAAACGCAACTTACCGAATTTGGGCGAGGAAGGGCAGAAAGTAAAAGGCAGGAAAGAGCACCTCCCGCTGTGGCGAGAAAAAGACAGCAAAAAGTCAGCAACATTCACACTCAAAGCAAACATCAAACATCATCAAACACACAGAATGAGACACTTTGATCTCCCCGGCTCCACAGGAAGCCAGCATCTTTAGAAAATCCTCCAAATGTAAATTAATTTACTACAGAAAGAGATCCCGAGGCGCTGGTGTGCAACCGAACGGCAGACATCAGAGGGTTAAACCCAAACTCTGCAGCTCAGCCCACAGAGACAGTTCAGCCCTGGTGAGTTTATCTTAACTCTGAGCCATGCATGTAGGTTCCCCCCACCAACAGCCAAACTAACACGCATGACAGAATTTTACATTACTCCTGAGTCCATTACCAAACACACGGGGAATCTGTTTGTGTTGGCGTCTCAGCTCATCATTACTGACATCGGGCGTTTGTCCTCAGCAGGCCTCGTTTCCAGCAGAGGCCTTTTTGAGCGCTGAATGTCGGATGAGAATTTAGGATGTTTCTGCAGGCTTTTAGCTGACACTTCACTCAACTCGTGGTGTTGTGTTTCATACTAAGTGCAGCCATGTCTCCTACAAAATTACTTTCCCATACAACTAAACTGCATTCTCAATTACGTTTCGAAGGAAAGTATTTCCTCCCGGAATACGGTCGCTGTTTTAAACATTTTTAAACTACAACACTACTTAGTTAGGTTTAGGCAACAAAACAACTGGGTTAGGTTTAGTAAAAAAACATCATGTTTTGGCAGTCTCCTGGGAAATAGTCCAGTGTTTGTTGGACGAATGCACCGCCCCACCCACCCACCAGTAGTGGACTTTCTCGCTTGTCATACTCGTTATTATTCCACATAACTTTCATTAACGGCCACTCGATCTACTGTCATCTGCTCTGCACGTCGCTTGTTTTATTACGTTGCTTGATGCGGCCGTCTATGGACTTAAGGCCCAGACACACCAATCCGACATCAAAGAACTAGCGGCGATGAAGTCCGACTGTTGCGTAGCCTCACGTTGCCTTTGTTTTGGCCGACAAGTTGCATTTGAAGATACTGCAAAGACTATAGCCGACATGCTGTTCAACATGCTGAATCGGCCAAAAAAACTCCAACACGGGCAGACTAGAGCCGACGGTGCTGGACACACCGCAAAAACTAGGCCGACAGACGCTCACCAATGGCCCCAAACTGTCCGACGGTCAACCGTCAGCTCGGTGTGTCAGGGCCTTTACAAACGTATTTGTGATACGTCAAAGACAAACGTAATCAGCGACAGAATACGTTTCCTTCCAAACGTAGTTGAGAATGCAGTTTAGTTGTATGAGAACGTAATTTTTTGGAGACAGGGCTAAATGTTAATTAATGTGTGCAGCAAAGATTTCTCAGGATTTAAAGTGAGTCCTACATAGAGAATGAAACATAAATGACCAGTTTGGCCGGCACCACAAGCAGGCGTGCTGGCTGTCTATTACTCGATTGCACACTAAGCACTGTGAGCAAACGTCTTTCCATTTAATGGAGGTTGGCAACCAATATTAAAACCTGTGTTCATTGATTTTTTTTTAGCCAATTTGGGGCAGAGCAAAAAGCTGTAAACACAACATGTTAGGAAATATTTCCTTATCCACCAGACACTGAGCAACATTGGCATTCATTTGGAGTCATGTTGATGAAATGAAAACACTCATTAGTGCAGCTTTAATACTCAAAACTTCTGTTTTCACCTACCCAACACCCAGCTTAAATCTTTTCTTTCAACATTGAACTTCAGCAAATACTCAACATTTTCTTTGCAGTCATATTTATCTGTTACATCTTGTTCAGGATATATAACATTGCACATTCACATTTTCAAATTTAGAATATTCTCACCTTTTTACTCATCTGCTTCCTCAGTGGTCCGGCAAAAGTATCTGCAGTGGATCCCATGTGTTATATATACTTCCTGGTTCCACCATGTTTGAATAGCAACTGGGGGAGTTCTAAATATGTTTTAGACTAAATATCTTTTCCTGAAGTTGGTGGTTAAATCAGTGTTTAGTCATTGATAATTAGTTATTGATTTGAGGGTCAAAAGTGTTTCAATTACACATATTTATTTTACCAAATTGTCTGTTTCTCTGTCTGTATAGTGATAACCCCCACAGGTGGTTTAGTCCACTCAGATTAGTTGGTATACCTGTATAAAAGGTGTCTCTCAGTACCTGCTCTGTAATGTCACTGGTGATACTCATTAGTTAACTCATTCATAAGTATTTTCTGTTTCTGTTAAGAACTAGTTTTCTTTTTGAAAAGAACTCAGAAAAGACATTTTAAATTATTTGTACTCCTGTGGCCTTTACATTTAAAATCTAAACAAAAGTGTGTTTTTTTTATTGAGTGGGAAAGCCACCATTACACACAGTTTATCGGAAATTCATCGGAAGAAAAAGCTAATCTTTGCCTGAGGTTTCTCCCTCAAGTGTAGGCCGACATGCCGAGTGCTGTGGAGAAGAAATCCACCTGTAGTCAGTGAAACCACTTATACTATAGGCCTTTTCACAGCAGCCATCCTGACATGTCATTGCAGGGTGAACACAGGTGTAATTAGGTGGGCCATGGCCCTGCTATTGTGCATGCTGGCTCACTAAATGGCTGTGACACACTAAATAAAACGGGACCATAATTCATTTTATCAATTACACTTGTGTTTACCCTGCAATGACATGTCAAAATGTCTGCTGTGAAAAGGCATACGTCATACTAGATAAATAAATAATTTTGATGTAGATAGATGGAGGGCCTTTAAAGGTCCTTTAAAAGAAAATATCTAATATAATACAATTTCAGAAAGCAAATATTTGCCCAATGACAGCATACAAAATGTTGTCACCTTATGATGATACCTCTGCTGGTACTGCACCTTCATACACGCGTGCAATGTTCACGTCTTGGCGAAGGCAAAACGTGACACTGACACGCTATCCTGTGGTGGGCAGACGGGTCTATTGCGCGCTATGGCGTGATGCCACCTTTCTGGTTCTTACTGTCTGACTGGTTGGCCAAACATGCCTTGAGATGATCACTGGTGCTTTTTAAAGAGCTGCTACATCACTAGTGGTTACACAAAACAGAAACATGATATATAAAACAGGGATAAAATGGGTGAAACAAGAAGAGGCAACAGATCAGAGCAGAGTTACAGACAAAACAGCATCACTTCACGTCACATCACCTCCAGCAGGATCCCAGCTGAGGAATGCTCGGCATGCCCGTCTAAACATCTGTCCTTCAGGTCACGGTCAGACGTGAGCTTATCCTCTGCTGACTGACATGCTTGTCTTTGCCCTGTCAGTGTAGAATAGCTGGTAAATGTGAGATCAGGACTCTGTCTCTCTCTCCTATACCTCTCCTTCACACGGAGAGACACGCCGCGGCCCATCGGTCCCTCCAACCTGCCTCCAGGTCCTATAATCTTTTTACAATGTGTTGAAACAGAGCAATAAATCTGTTAGCTTACAATCTAATTTCCCTGGCCTTTTCCAGAAATCCTCATAAACTTTTGGCGCCCCCATTAACGGCCCTATTGAATCAGAGCGCTTAATCTGCTTCCAGGTGAGGGGTCAGAAAATGAATGCTTTGAGATCCATCACGCTGACGGGAGCAGAGAAAACTGGGCGAGAGAGAGCGCTGGGGAAAAGGGCAGCATCTCTTCCTCATAGGTCAATAGCAGCCAAGAGAGTCAGTCATTCACTTTTTCCCTCAGCGCCGCTCTCATTTTCCATTTAATATGGACATCCAATTAATGTGAGCACGTCTGGGGCGGCTCGGATCCTCGTGAATTATGGCCCATCATCCCCCCAGTTATGGCGGGAGGCGAGGACTGGAGAGGAGAGACGAAGAGGGGAGGAGACGAGGAAAGGAGGAGAGGAGAGCAGGGGAGAGGAGAGAAGAGGAGACGAGACACGAAGAGGAGACAAGGATAGGAGGAGTGGAAATGAAAGGAAAGAGGAGGAAGGGAGGAAGAATACTAAAGAGAGGAGAAACAGGGAAAGGAGAAGAAATGAAAGGAAAGGAAATGAAAAGAAGAAAGACAAGGAAATGATGAATAAATGGAAAAACTAAAGGAAACATGAAAGGAGAGAAAAGGAAATGGGAAACAAGGAGAGGAGCTGAGGAGCGAGAGCCTTTCTAGAATTAGAGATAATTGATTGGTTGTTGGTGCAGCAATGGCTGCCTCTGATTGGCCGCTAGGAGGAAGAGCCAGATTAGATTCCAAAGTGGAGCGACAGACACCTGAGTTGAGTGTGTGTATGTGTGTGTCCGTCCAAACAGCATTACACCAGGGCCTGTGATATTAAACCTGGACAGCAGCACCTTATTGTCGCAGCAACATGGATTTATCATTGTACCTCATTATCCAATTAACACCATGTGGGCCCGCGGCAAAACACACACACAAACACATACACTGGACCTTCCTCTCTGTGTGTGTGTGTGTTAATATGTGGGTTTCAACAAAACTTTTAGCTCCGCTGCCAGCTGCTAATACATTAAACTTTCTCTTTTTGAAATTCATGACACAGGAACAAGACTCCTCATCATTAGCACAGCTTAACATTTTTGCTCACCAGCCGCTGTGGCTAGTGGTTGTCTAAAGTAACTAGCCACTCAGCATTTTTTACTAGCCACAATTTTGTTGTTGGGAAATTACATATCAGTTAATCAAAGTTGACTTATGGTGTGCAATAATTTACTTGAAGAACTACTGTCGGTTTACACTCGCCATCTCGGTTTTTGGCCGTCGCTGTCTTGGTTTTTTGCAACCAGAAATGACACAAGAGGGCGGAGCTAAGTACAACCGAACGCTGAATAAGACTATTTTTTAGGCGACCAAAATGTTACAATTAACTTACATGAAATGAAAACACACTGTGAAAGTTCTAAGACAAAATCACAGACAATGCCGTGGTAGCAACCTGTCAATTACAAGGTAGCCACTCCCTAAAGCATCCCCTGCTTTATGGTCTATTTGACTCTAAATGGGACCATAATTTACTGAATGAACATCGTGCTGTATTGAAGAAGACTTGAAACTAGCGATTGAGACCATAAACTCATGTTTACAATGTTTACTGAGGTGATAAATCAAGTGAGAAGTAGGCTCATTTTCTCATAGACTTCTATACAATCTGACTTCTTTTTGCAACCGGAGGAGTCGCCCCCTGCTGGCTGTTAGAAAGAATGCAAGTTTAAGGCACTTCCGCATTGGCTTCACTTTTCAGACCCAGAGGTTGCTGCCTGGTTCTCGGTCATTGGCACGCAAGGCAATAAGCCTTACACAAATGGACCAATAGAAATGACTAAGCAAACTTGCAAAAGCAAAAAGTGTGTTCAGGAAGTGCTCATGGGAGTTGTAGGATAGCAGTATATATGTGTTAGTTGGCTAGTAAGAGTGACTGTGTTACACGCCACTGCTGAAAGTTGCTTTAAAAGCTTTAGAGCTCTATACAGTACTCCAGTGATTGTATTCCAGCTTTAACAGAGGCCTGCAAACACAAATTCACACGCTAAAAGCCCACAGCCGGTCCTCAAAGCAGCTTGGCACGCAGGGCTCAAAGTTGACGGATTGAAACCTTAAGTTGCGAACAGAGAATGAATGAAAAGAAAACAAACTAATAAGGAGCATATCAAAACACGGTCATCCCTGTATTTCCCCCAGATTAGGAAATATTTCAAACTAAATGGAAAAAAATGTACATTTCATTAAATGCTAATATCTGAGAGGAGCTCTGCAGACTCTCTCTGATTGTGTCTCTGCTCACAAATAGATCTCTCCCTGATTCTGGAGGAAAATACAGGAGTTATTGCAAGGATACACAAAGTATCCCAGTGCAGAGCTCTAAATCCGGATGTCAGATGTTTTATTATTAAAACTCTGAAACATTCGTTCCACACTCGAAGACTGAGAGGAAGAGAGAGGTGAGACAGGCCGGAGTCATTCATAACGCCAGATACAACAGACAAACATCTTAACTGATCAACTAAACACCAGTTTATATGAACACTTAACAGACTTATATGAAAAGATAATCCCAAATAAAAATGAAATGGCTTGTATCTCTTGAAGTACATTACATTTTAGAACATTTTGTCTTTATTTGATGAGAGGCAGACAGGAAATGACTTTACGGACATTGCTGCAATGTGGTATGCATCTTGCATCACTACTGCCTCACACATTATTTTCAAGACTGCAGAACATATAGTTGTAAAAAAAAATCCAGCATGTTGAATGTTATTATTCTTGAGGCAAGTAGCAGCTAAAGTATGAAAATAGCTCTATATTATATTGTATCCACCCAGACGGCATCCTCCAGGTCCTAGAAGTGAAGCCAATGCGGAAGTGCCTTAAACTTGCATTCTTTGTAACAGCCAGCAGGGGGCGACTCCTCTGGTTGCAAAGAGAAGTCTGATTGTATAGAAGTCTATGAGAAAATGAGCCTACTTCTCACTTGATTTATTACCTCAGTAAACATTGTAAACATGAGTTTATGGTCTCAATCGCTAGTTTCAAGTCTTCTTCAATACAGCATGATGTTCATTTAGTAAATTATGGTTCCATTTAGAGTCAAATAGACCATAAAGAAGGGGATGCTTTAGGGCGTGGCTACCTTGTGATTGACAGGTCGCTACCACGGCGTTGTCCGGTCTGGGAGTTGTCTGTGTTTTCGTCTTATAACTTTAACCCTTTCACAGTGTGTTTTCACTTCATGAAAGTTAATATTAACATTTTGGTCACCTAAAAATGTATTTTTCAGCATTCGGTTGTACTTAGCTCCACCCTCTTGTGCCACTTCTGGTTGCTCAAGGCTTCAAAACCGCAGTCCACCAACCAATCGGTGACGCCCACTTCTTATATACAGTCTATGTATCCAAGACTGTCATTGTAGAGATTCTGAATGCAAGTGCTCCACTGGAAACGGCTTTAATGAATATGACTGGTGATATTCTATATTTCCCTTATTGTCAATGTCAACAAATCCCATGAAAAGAATAAGCGAGGCTTTGTGTAGCCAAAATATTAAAAACACATCAGTGAGCCACACTGTTGTGACAAGTTCCTTCATTATCATGAACATGGGCACTGTAGTTTAGTCTGACTCAATCTCACAAACATGGTAAATACTCTCCAGAGGACTAAATGTGTATTAATCCAAGGCTGAAAGTAGTTCCAAACAAATACACTATTTACTCCTGTTTGAGTAACCTTTGCTATAAACTGCAGTGCCCAGCTGTTTGAGGGAATTATTGAGCCTTTGTTTAAAATTTACATCTTTCAGCTACAACAATTGAAAAACCCTCCTGCGCTTTATTTAAACGGTCTACACGGCGTCTCAGTAGAGCTTGTCGGGTCATGTCTCACCATAAATGATAAAATGGTGTGGATCCAGGTCGACCTGCAGGGTACGAGATATAGTTCAGCAATGTGAAAGGGTCCTAGGAGATTACTGTGGTCGTAAATTTGAGTGTTCATAAGTGGTTTGCACTGTCGCCTAACTGTCCTCCCTGTTCCTGTGTGGGTTTTCTCCCACAGACAGAAAACATGCAGGTTGACTTGCGACTCTGAATTGCCCCTAGCTGTGAACGTGAGTGTGAATGGCTGTCTGTCTCTGTGAATGTGTCAGCCCGGTGATGAACTGGCGACCTGTCCATGGTGTACCCCACCTCTCGCCCAACGTCAGCTGGGATCGGCTTCAGCCCCCTAAAGGAAAGGCGGATATTGCTAAAGGACGGATGGATCTGCATTTAGGCTTTTGAGAGCTGCGTTCAGGTTGTTTAAAAGCCGTTTAAGCATCATTAGACTGTATTTTAAAGCTGTTTCTCTCTCATAGCTGTACTATGACGATGGTAAATACAGTGTAGAGCTGCAATGATTAATCAGTGAGTTGTCAAATATTAAATTAATCGCTAACTATTTTGATAATCGATTAATCAGTTTGAGTCATTTTTAAAGAAAGAAAGTCTAATTTCTCTGATTCCAGCTTCTCAAATATGAATATTTTCTGGTTTCTTGACTCCTCTATGAGAGTAAACTGAATATCTTTGAGTTGTGGACAAAACAAGACATTTGAGGACGTCACCTTGGGCTTTGAGAAGTCACAACAAGCCCTAATTGTTACTTTTAATACATTTAAAGCTCTGATTGTTACTCTAGAAAGGAAAAGATAAATCAAAACCATTTATTGCAAAAAAATAACATTGAAAATGAGTTTTACTGTGCATGAGGATTGCATAAGTATTCTGGCCTTGGAGGAAGCTGGATGGGACTACAGTTGAGACTGTTGAGTGTGTGTGTGTGTGTGTGTGTGTGTGTGTGTTGACAGTGTGTATCTGCACCGCATCGTAGCTGTGTTTTTAAAGGCCTAATGTTTCCTGACATCTCCCAGTTAAAGTATCATAGAGGCAGAATGATCGCCCCTGGCTAGCGGGAAAGAGACTGCCTGGGGCCTTTCGCTCTGGGCAAGAGTGTGTGTGTGTGTGAGTGTATAAGTCAGTGTGTGTGTGTGTGTGTGTGGTGAAACAGCCTTTCAACATGCAATATTCTCTGTGTCATCAGCTTAAACAGCTAAACACGGTGTTCAAGGGAGCGAAGAGGATGAAGACAGGAGGACGGAGGGTAAAAAAAAAGAGAAGAGATAGAGGAAGAAAGCTCTCACGGCCAACACGCAGCTTTACAGCGCCAGACTCCTCTTTTAATGAAGGAGGAAATGAAGACGAAGGCTGAAGGAAGAAGAAGAAAGAGGAGGAAAATCCTTGTGTTAAGTCGACTCCTATTATCTCATTATGCTTCCCCTCTCACACTCGGGCCTTTCTTTGAGTGTGTGCCTGCAAAGTGTGCTGCGATCTCCATTAGCAGCGACGCCGAGAGAGAGAGAGAGAGAGTTGTGGTGTTAAAAACCCCGTTTGTTACCGTTCCTGAAATAATCAGATTTATAATATTCAGCGCTAAATTATTCAAGTGTTTAAGGCTCAGAAGTTTGAGCAAATTGCTGCTTATTTCTGCCTTTCCTCCTGTTTTAAGTGGAGTGGTAACGATGTGCACCGCCGGGCCTGAAGTTAGCTACTGTAGGCCTGGACTTGAGGTCTGATCTCCTCTTATTAGCACTCTCATATTCTCCTTTTAGTGTTTTTAAAGAGTTAAGATCTCCAGGTCCTATAAACAGGCAATTACCACCAGACCTGAGTGTTATTCTACAGATTATCACAATGCAATTAGTGCTAAAAAATCATATTCTTAATGTCAATGTAGGTAAAAGCTGACAGTGTGGCTAATAGAAACACAAAGCAACACCTTACAGATGTATTATTAGGTGGTTTTTGGCCCGTAGCTGCCAGCGTGCCGGAGAAAGTGAGAGAGGAAAGGGAGGGTCAGGGTACAGTAGTGTATAATGGTGTCTAGTGTGAGTCCACACAACAGATGAAGTCATTTCACACTCGTCTGTGAATGAAATGAGAGCCTGGCGATACCATCTCCCCCCGCGCCCCGCTCTCTGCCAGCAGAGCTTTTGATCTTCCCGAGCGGCGCTGAAATGATCTTCTGTCCGAGTTTTTTTTTTTTTTTTTTTTTCTACAGCGAATCAGTGCCGGACAATTCTCTCCCTCTGTCTCCATTTTCTGTCTCGTTCTGAAAAGCAGCCGAGCCAAGAGTTCAAAGCTGGAGCCCAGATGAGATGAGCACCACTCGCGAGGAATTACATTAGTGCCTGACTGTCCCATGTGCCGGCACGCAATACATCAGAAAGAGAAGAGAATATTTTCATGTCTTGAAGATGACCGTATAGTGCTGTAAAGGGCTGAGAGAGTGATACTGCAACACCCAAAATCCCTGTGGCATTAACCTGCATCCTTGTCGAGTGGACAAATCTTTGCAGGTGATCAGAGACACAATTGACCTCATTAACATGAAAGTGTAAATGTCATTTGTTTCCATTCCACATACAGCAACAACAGAAACAGAAGAATTTATTGCTCTCTGAACTCACCAGAAACTCACAGAATCTTTACTTTAAACCCCCCTCCTTTCTCTCTTGTCTCCACAATTTCATGAATCGGAGTCGTACCGCCTCAAGATAAATCGGATTCTTTTTGTTGAAAGATTATTAACTCTCAATTTGTGCCACACAGTTGAACTCCCGATTTGTTCACAATCACTCGTGTCTTCTTTGCACTGACTTCAGATGCAATCGCACTGCCTTTTAAATGTTCATGTTCTGTCTTAAGACACCTTGCTAAAGAATAATCTTTCAATAGCTGACTTCTTTTGGCCACTTGGAGGCAGTGAAAACAAACTGTGAACACAACCGACATATCATCACCTTGTAAAGGGACAGTGAGTGTGTAGGACTCGGTGGCATCTAGTGGTGTGGTTGCAGATATTCATTCTACTTGGGCGGCTGTGGCTCAGAGGTAGAGTGGGTCGCAAACCAATCGGAAGGTCGGCGGTTTGATCCCCTGCTCCTCCGGTCTCATGTCGAAGTATCCTTGAGCAAGATATTTAACCCCAAATTGCTCCCGAAGGCTGTGCCATCGGCCTTCAATGAGTATTTAGATCAGATCCTGATGGGCAGCTTGGCCCCTTGTATGGCAGCCTCTGCCATCAGTGTATTAATGTGTGTGTGTGAATGGATGAATACTGACATGTAGTGCTTTGAGTGGTCATAAGACTAGAAAGGAGCTACTGTATATAAATGCAAGTCCATTTACCATTTACTTTTAGCTCTGTTTTTGGTCTCCACCAGCTCCTGAGGGAAATATCTGTTACTTTAGCTGCTAAATGCTCCTCTATGTTCACCAGCTAGTCTCTAACTCTGTCTGTCTGCTGTTATAATTTTAACATTTACTTTTATTTTCTGCTGTTAATAAGTCTGGTTAACCTGGAGGTTTGTTTAAAACCTGTATGATCATCTGACTGTTGGTGTTTCTTGTACCTGTTGGACTCGTTTTTAGCAACGTTGCCCCATTCTCAGATCTGTGATTGTAACGATGGACAAAACTAAAACAATAAGAATGCAAACCATAATTTCTCATTAAATTTAGAGGTTAGTGAGTCAATTCTAACGAGGAGGAAGAGAAAGGAAAATCCACCCCCCCGCCCAACACACACGCACACACACACGTACATTACATACACACTTCCTGTGTTCATGTGGAGTGAAAGCAACATGCAGGGAGGGAGAGTCGAGCCATGAATCATGACTATTATCATTAGGTTAAGCACCAACCAACCCCAAAGGCAGTGGAAGCCTCTGTGGAGAAACGGCACTCTAAATGAGCCTGATTATTATTATTGTCCTCCAAATGAGAGTGATTAGTATTGATGTCTAAATGAGCGCTGAGGTTATTATTGCCCTGATTATTATTATTATTATTATTGTGGCGGCGGCGGCGTTATGAGAAGCAGGCAGCCTCGCTCATCTTCGCTTCATTCACTTTTAATTCCACAGGCTGCCTCTTTTACCGACAGCAGCGCCATTTGGCCGCTGTGACACACACATACGTACATGCGTGCAAATCTAATAACAACCTACAGAACAGTTACACTTACATGTTTACACACACAGGTACACGTGCACAAATACACACAGATAGACATGATATGCATGCGTATACACACACACATATGCACCGAAATAACCCGCACTAACCTGGAGGAAGGCTGCACGCAGCGAAGCAACGATGTCTGATGGAGCAGATGGAGGCAATTCCCTGCTTTCCCTGAAACAGAATAAATAAATCATCGTTACATCTGGACAGATAGCAGATCTGAGGAACCAGCTGAAAGGAACGTCGCATATGTTAATTCAGTTAACATGATCGACGTGAGGGGCCCGTCATCCCCACCGTGTTGTTTTTGGAGCTAATCGTTGCAGCTAATCGGTGAGCAAACACGACTGCTTTGG
This sequence comes from Sebastes umbrosus, assembly GCF_015220745.1. NCBI lineage: Eukaryota > Metazoa > Chordata > Actinopteri > Perciformes > Sebastidae > Sebastes > Sebastes umbrosus. The sequence goes on from NC_051286.1 coordinate 7,895,966, forward strand.
TCTGTTTCAGTACTGGAAACGTGTCGTTCTAGTTTCTTGTTATAAAGATGAGTAAAATCGGATATTTTTATGTCTAATGATTCATTTTAAATGGTGAATTTGGAGTTAGGTATTGGGTATAGAGTGTAGATTAGAATTAGGCCTGTCTGTGCACACAACTGTGTGTGTTCGGCCGTGTATGTGTGTGTGTGTACACGTGTGTCAGGACAGCTGTCAGATCACCTCGCTGATTGGCCAATATGACAGGCATCAAAAAGTGCCGTGGGAGGAGAAAGGAGGAGGCGGGTTGCCCCAGCTGTCAATCACTGCCAGTCACAAGTTCAGCTCAGCCAACAAAGCATCACCTGGGCCCACACACACACTCACACACACAACCCTTTAAAGCCCACATGTACAAACATAATCCATAAATCTCCATGCATACATCCCAGAACACACAATACCACATTCACATAAAAAAAGCCACCGACTCTATATCATTCTCTCACGCGCACACACTAGTCGTCAGTCTTAACACAGACGGGCATTCAGTTTGACAGAGTAATTATGACGTCCCACTCTGAGGGAGCCCTGGGCTGAAAGGTGAGAGTTATCGATCCCACACAGGAGGAAATTTATCAATGTCCAAACGCTCAGCTCTGACAGGAACCCAATCCACTTAGAGCGCAATGTTCAAACTGTTCAGGTCGGCTCAGAAAACACACCTCGGCTCAGTTCAGAGGAGGGGCGGTGACGGGTTGGAGGGGTCAGAGGGTAACGTCAGATCACCAGACGCTGTTATACAAGACTTAACTTTGTGTTGTTTTATTTTTTGATCAACAAGTCCTCTGAATTAAATGGCAAAAAATGCGTTGTTTGTCCCTTCCCTCTAGAACGACACATAGAAGAGCTTTCTGATCTGACACCACTATTGACAGGATGACATCATTTCTCACCTTCAAAACCATTACAAATCACTGTTGATCAAGAAATCTGTTTTATGATGTGACAACGCTAGAGTTCAGGGCAGGCGGCAACCTCCAGTTCTGAAAAGTGAAGCCATTGCAGAAGTGCCTTAAACTTGCATTCTTTCTAATATCCAGCAGGGGGCGACTCCTCTGGTTGCAAAAAGACGTCTGATTGTATAGAAATCTATGAGAAAATGACCCTACTTCTCACTTGATTTATGGTTGCAAAAAAACAAATTGGCGACGGCAAAAATGCCAAACTCAAGGCTTCAAAACAACAGTCCACAAACCAATGGGTGACATCACGGTGACTATGTCCACCCTTTATATACAGTCTATGGTTTTAGACGCAAAAACAACTTGGTTAGGTTTAGGGAAAGTTAAGGCTTTGGAACAATCGTGGTCATACCTAAAGAATAACCACGTCAGTACTCTTCCATGTTAAAGCTCTATGTTTTGTTGAACCACTCACCCACCCCATCGTCCTCCCTACTTGGACTTAGTCGCTCTTTAAAACTGTCATCTGACTCCCTCTTTTGCTCACGTCATGATAACTAAGGCCGCTAAAGTGAGTTCTGCCGCTAACTCAAAACATATGTCTACTTAGATAACTATCAGTGTAGGATTACTTCCATTAGAGAAGAACTGGTTTCTCATCTGGTCTCATTTTTGATGGATTTCTCCTTACAGTTGTTTATTTCTTTTTCAAATTCTTGATCTTTGATTTGGAGAAGCAGACACCAAAATCTTTAGCATTAATGTTTCACACAGTGATGCTGGCTGGAGTAGGCAGCCTCTGCTGTGATCAAAATCGGGTTAAAAGTAGCCACATATAGAGTGCATAACATGTAAAAAACTGTACAAACGTTGTTGTTCTCTTTTTCCATGCAATGTGAAATTCACCAAAACATTTAGCTCACATTTTTAAGGCTGGAACTCTCTTTACTCAACACCACCGCTACAAGTTATCAAGTAAAGAAAATACAAAAATACTGACACACTGCTATCTCGTTCCCAATCTTCTTGACATGATAACATGTCCATTTTTTGTGCAAATCTTTGCACTAAGTATCCTCAAAAATGTATTCCTCATTTTTAGTGCACGGGAGTGTAGTTTTGTTATGGATTAGAACTGTCAGACTGTTCCTGTTGTACAGCCTCCCCTCGTTGTGTTCAGAAAGTGGACTTTTTGCCATTATATGTAAATTACCACGGGAGTGATGTTTATGTAATTACATTAATCACAGATTACATTTCTATTTTAGTTTAATGAATTTAAAACCACTTGTTTCCTCTGTGTGTGTTCCTCTCTTCTCAGTCTGAGCTCTGGCTCTGCTGTGTCTGTTGTACTGAAAGCTTTTGTCAAAATATTTAGACTGCTTTCAGAAACTCCCTGCTCTCGCGTTGGTCGGAGTCAGTACCATTTATCTTTGACTGACAGATCAAGGCATTAAAGTGTGGCTTACCGCAGCTTGAGAAGCAAAGATTTTGATATCCAGCTTGTAACAGACTGGAATTGTTACTACGGGAAAACTCTCGCTCTTATTTTAGAACCAGGGAGCGTACTGTACTGTACACCTCGCTGAAACACACAAAGCAGTGGCCCAGTGTTTTACGGAACATTCAACATAAATATAAATGTGACAATATGGTTTAGTTTATGTTGTTGCTAATTGGTTTTCCTCTTATGCAGCTTCTCTGTGGATAACAGCCCAATTCAAGAACTTCTACAGGTTTTTAAAAAATGTTTTGGCCCAACAACGCAACGTATCCTCACACAATGGTTCATATGATGTTGATGATATGACCCCAGGAACACTTTTCAGGTTTTTACTCGTAACAAAATAACTTTATTCATCTTGAGTGGATACAATAATTTGCAGTATAGTAATCAATTAAATTTATGTTATAACGCAGAATCAGTGGTTGTTTGAATGTTTTGTGTCTTCTTTGCATCACGCTGAAGATGAGCGCTGGTGTAAAGGATTTTACAGTAACACTACAGGAAATGCTTGGCCTATGACTTCATATTTATCATGACAATAAGCCTGAAAACCTTTAACTTTTGTAAACATAACATTTCCCACGATGCACCGACTCCTTTGACTCACTATCTGCATGCAGCTGAGAGATGCCGTATTTTCACACCACATCAGAAAGGATCCAAAAGGGGCTATTTATTTCCTTGAAACCATTTTTAGCAATTTTCTGGATCATAGAGAAACAGATCGTTCCCTCCATTTATAGTAGCTTTTGTCAATATTTCTGTCAGAAGAGTGCTTTCAAAATGAGATTGTCATGAGAAAAGGCCCGTCGACTGAAACGTCAGCGAAAAAGTGTGGTGAAAAATACATCCATTAGGGACGTGTGTGTGTGTGTGTTAACGGTCTTTATAAAGTTTTGATCCTATGCACCACAAGGGAAAACACACAGTGTCCGTGTGTGTGTGTGTTATTTGTCTTCCTACTCATCAACTCCACCATCATACTAACCGAGCACCTGTGGACATCTGCCTACAGCCCGAGGCCGTGTCCACACCTTCATTTTTCTCAGACAATGAGTGGAATCATTTCCCCTCACACAGACCTCTCCATCATTATTGACACAGAATTATTGATCAGGACCTCGGCCGGTAAATTACAACCTATTAGTCAAACTCTTTCCCCCAGTTTTGAAACACAGCGAGAGGTTTTGATGGAGTGAGATTATGGAGAAGCTCCGCGATCTGCGGGGCGGTTTACGTTAGCTTTATACAGACTGTAAATTCCTGTTTTTCTCCTGTTAAGGAGATTTATTAGGTGAATGCAGATTAAACAGCACACAAACACTCATTCCTCAAGGTGCCGCTGCCACTGAATCAACATTAGTTCAAGGAAGCCGAGGTTCCAGGTGAAATCTACAACACTGAAGTTAGAGAGCACACAAGCCGCCTCGCTTAATTTTTTTCTCTTTTTTTTTTGATGTTTTGCCCAAGGCCTATCCTACTAAAGAGAAGTAATTTGGCTTATCTTATCCCAGAGACCTAGCAGCTGCTTTTTATTCTTTTTTGTGAGGTCTTTTTTCTCATTTAGTCCAACAAAGATTGTCCTCATAGATTGACCTTCTCTGTGCCTGCAGGCCGTTGCCCTCATGCCAGTAACTAGATAACACACTCTATCAGAGATTTGAGAAAATCATTGGGAAAGCAGTGGGGCTGATAGTGGCATCAATCCTAACCTGACACCAGGCTGGGTCAACCATTTATCTCTCCACACCGCCTCTGGTCACAACAGCGGCCATCTTGCTCTGCTACATCCTTCTTTAATAACCTTGGCCACGTCTCTTTGCAGACTGAGAGGATAAGGCGCCACGGCACTCCTAGCGCCTCGCCTGATCGCCGCCGCTTTTGTTTGCATTTTTACCCGTGGAAATCGCATTCAAACACGTGTGTGTTTCAGATCAACAAGATTCCTCTGACACAAACACACAAGATATGTCTAACAAGAGGGCCAAAGCGCACAAACTCGTTAGCGTAGGAGTTAATGGTGACTCCGCCGTCATTAATTCCCCATGGTGTTTGACTTAAATGCTTCTATATTGGTGGAGTGAGAGATTCCCAGAGGCCTCCTAGCGCTGAGATCATTGTTTTTCACTTACTAACAATGAACTTATGATCAGAGCGCTGCGAGGCTTTTCAAAAATGCCCCGCAGGATCATTACAGACCCTGTGTGTATGTGTGTGTGTGTGTGTGTATGTGTGATGCCAATGAGGCCGGCAGAGCAGCAGTGTGTCCGAGGCTCATCTCGGTGCTCCGTGGCGCAGCCGGGATGAGAGGGGAGGTTAAATGGGGCGTCATCAATCTCAATGAAGTGCAATTATTTTCTCACTTATTAATCATTGCAGGCTAATAGCTAGTGGCAAAGCCGGGACCGCCATTTGTCAAACTTAGCAGATTTCTGTAATTTTGTTTCCCCGTTTCCCTCTAATGTTTGTGTAGACTTTGGCAGATATCTATGGAGGGCTGCAATAAGTCTGTGCCTCCAAGTATCTATCTCCTACCTGCACGGCAGAACTAACTGAACTTCTTGCTGTTTCTCCGTGTGAGTGATTCTCTCCATTTCAGAGCTGAGTGACTATTTCATGGTCTGTGGCAGAGCAGAATGGAAAGCTTTATTTGCAGGGTGCAGCACGGACGGCCTATTGATGGTTAACTACACTCAAACCCTAACAAACTTCACCCATTACTCCGTACTGTTGTTTGTTTGTACGTTATTCTACTATCAAATATGTATGCATTGATGTTTTATTAGACAACATTGTCAAACATTTTCCAGACTTAGCAATGCAACAGCACTGCTATTTGGCTCTTGACATTTATAAGAAAGGTCATTATGTACGCTATAATCGAACAAGATCCAGTTGGAACAATTCCTAATCAGGTCATAGTGATGTCACAGTGTACTGACCACACCCTGGAGTACACCTCTACATCACAGATCACTTCAACTGCCGTTACGTTGCTCTTTAAAGCAACACTAAACACAAAGCAGGGCTTTCACCCATGAGACTGTGGTTCGCATCTCATGTGAAACCAACAACGTGTAGTTGTCTTTGTGTTCACAAGCGTTAAGTTTCACTTTCACTTTTGAAACATAGTTATTTTAAGCCAAAACGTAATCCTTTTCCCTAAACCTAACTAAGTGGTTTTGTTGCCTAAACCTAAACAAGCGGTTTGGTTTGTGTAATGTTTCATTCAGTTTTACAACATGTTAGAAGGTGTTGCTTTTAAGTTTTGCTTTCACTTTTACGATGTAGTATGCCCTACTGACCCACATCTATGATGCTTATAGAGAGCGATAATCTAATCGGGTGTCAGCTCTGTAGAGTGTTTTAGCATCAGCAAAAGATAGGGACTAGCTTTTGAACATTTAGCAGCCACGTATTTCCCTCAATATTCAATATGACATTCACCAGGTGGCCAGAAAAATGTGTAAATAAACAATTGTTTGCTAACAAATTCTCCATATAGGGTGATAATATGTCAGTGTTGTGTTTACAGCTTGTTTCACTGCCCACAAGTGACCAAAAAAATCTTTTAATACTTAAAAAACCTTTATGATATCCAGAACATTAATATAGCAGCAAACAACTATTGTCTATGTAAAGATATAGAGGAGTAATGTCTACCTGAGCAGAGAATGAAGTCGCTCTCCCTCTGTGTGTTTTGTAATCCGAGATTCTCTGTGCTTTGTTGACATAGCCGGGCCGGCCGCTCGTGCTTTTAGTGCATGTGAGCGTCCCTCACTGGCTAGCCAATTGCCGCCATCGTTGCGGAAACGTAGCGCCCACACTCTGGTTCCCCGCCTATCTCTGTCAGCACTTTCGCAGTTGTTTTCACTTTTAGCGATGTTAGTACCGTTAGCTGCGAGCCTCGCCGTCACCATGTTTCAAGACATTGAGAGGCAATAGAAATGCTCCCAATCCCGTATTTAGCATCTTTAAAGAAGGAAGCTATAGTTTTATATATATGTACTTTACATACTGTATATAGTTGTCATTCAAACTAGGCCCATATAGAAAAATACAGTTAAAGTGACAATACGTCAGACAAAACATAGAAGCAAACATCTAAGTGAGTGCATCAAAAAAATGACCTGAGTGTGTTATTTAGGGTTCTGTTATGTTAGTTGCTAGTTACTCTATAGATTAATATTTTACATACAAACTATCATCATCAGCCTATAAACTACAACACATTGTTAAAGAATAAACTAAAACGGCATGTAAAATATAATACATGTCAATACATCTGTAATCATTTTTGAATAGTATAATAAGCCTATATTACTGACAGTGGATGCTGATAAGACTTCCATACCATTTTGAATGCTGGACTTTTACTAGTAAAGGAGTATTTTTACATTGCAGATCATTTTACATATTAAAGGATCTGGATACGTCTCTCACCACTGGTAATAATGACCAAAATGATGAAAATCATGATATTAAAATAATAATAATTGTCTTTCAGTTCAAGCGTAGGTCACTGCAAGCACCTTGTCAGTAGTATTTGCATTCTGTAAAACCTTGAATATGAAAAAGCTTCAGGAGGAACTCTTCCTGCCTGAAGCCAGAAACTTTCTGGGGCTCAACGGCAGGATGCGGCGGCTCAGCAGCTCAGCAGCTCTGTGTGCCAGATGTGTCAGCAGTGTTGGCTGGAAGAGACAACTCAACTGGTAGTGTTTGTTGTCGTGGTTTTCCTGTTTTACTGTTTTACTGGTTGGTTTTCCTGATGTTTTCATGCCTTAATTATTTCTTTTTAATGCATTGAAGGCTCAAATTTTCATCTATCAGCAACATTTTGTCACCAGTATATGCACATATCAGACAGATGTGTGTGTGTGCGTGTGCGTGTGCGTGTGCGTGTGTGTGTGTGTGTAAATGAGGAAGACAGAATGATGTGAATAAAATTTAGATTTCCATATAAAAATGTAAATATTCATTGCATTCAATAATGTGTAATTTGACTCAGAATAATGTAACCTCTGCGTTCACAGCACTTGATTTGAGTGCCAATAAGAAGACGCAGCGATGCATAAATAGTTTGGGTGTGATTATGTGTAATTTGCCCTCAGCTAAACGATGCAGAGCAGACGGATGTGTTTAAAGGCGGTGAAATAACACAGCCCCGTGGATGTGTTTGGTTTGGCAGCCTCATCACTGAGAGCTGTTGGTTACTGGAATCTCAGGGATGGATGTGTGGTCGATGTGGGACATCTAGTGGCACAAAAGGGAAAAGACACTCTGCTGTAAGTATGAATTTAATCTATTGAATAGTTTATTAGTCTTTTTTACTTTTATTCAACCAGATTATGTTTTCTCCAAAGGTTGAAACTGTTTTGAAACACTGTCCTGTTTAATGTCTTACTGCTGCCACTGAGCAGCTTCAGGCCTATATATATATATATATTTATACTCCTCACGACATTCCTGTTTACATCCAGCTTATTCATTTGCAATTACTATTTACCACAAATTTAGATTACTTTATTTCATATTTATTTATTTATGTTATATTTTATCCCTGTATTCTAACTTGCACTATTTGATGTCTTTGTTTTTATTTGTGTGGTTTTCTTTTTACACATATTTAATTAGCATTGTTGGAGGGAGCGTGAGACCCCAGATTTTCCTTGACAACGATGATGGTTAATAACTTGATACTTGACAGCAAAAGTTATTTGACACAAAATCTGTGACATTTTCACTTAAAATAACTATAATAACTAACTTAAAATACATTTTTCTTGCTCCGAATACTGGATAGTTGAGTTAATATTTGTCAATTAAAGCATGAATCAACCTACAATATCAAATTTAATGCAGATTTCACTGTAGCACACTCATGTTGAAGACCTGCTTTAATACTGGATATTGTCCATTATATACAGTTAGTGTGTTATGTAGCAGCTGTATACAGTATAATGGAAAATGTTACATATAGCTGCTATATACTACTAGCTGTTTGTAGTACAGTGAGGCTACTCCACTGATGTCCATAGCAGCAACAGATGAATGAATATAATGAACAAAAACCAACTTCTGCTTGTAACTATTCCCAGTAATGTTGTAAACTTAACCGCCAATGTCAACTCTTCATACCTTTCTATTTTAGACAATATTTTAGATTCTGGTTTGCACAGATGAGCACATGATTGTAGTTATTTTGCTCCTGAAATAAGATGATGTTGTGATGATTCTACAGGATAACTTGAGCCTTTTGACTTGTTGGCTCTGCCAGCACGTCTTTTGTGATTGTATGAATATTTCTTTGTGTTTTAAATTATAAAACACTTTTTCATCTTATATTTGATATTGTGCAAACAAATGAACAACAATCACACAAACTAAAGTAACTCAAGAGTGCTATTTCACGTAGTCACAAAAACAATTTTTTTTTTTTTTTTTACATACTGTACAATTCATATCCTTTTTTTTATCCTTAAGCGTACACAAACTGGCAAATCATTTCTTTATCAAGCCTGGGTATGAGGTTTATATTTGATTTAAACGTAGAGATGTTTTTAAAACAAGAAAAAGACACACAACAGTGCAGATGAATCGATTGAATCCTTAAAAGAGTGAGGGAGTAATGGAAAAGAATCATAAATTACAATAAAACAATACAATTCTTTGTTGACTTTATGGCTTTATGAAATGAGTTGCCCTTTTGACTATGTTTTGGACATACTTTTGATTTACTAATTCTAAATCTAATCCGTAATACAAAACTGTTGAGCCAGGGCCTTTGGTATAAAACACATTGTCAGTACGGTGCCCTTTAAAAAAAAAAAAGGATGCAGATCTCGGACATCTGAGTTTTCCTCACTAGTCATGTCCTAGGTGATGTAGACCATCTACTAGTGGTGAGTTGGGGAAAAGACCATTAGGCTATCTCAAGTCTGAGAGGTTTAATGCTGGCCTTTCTTGAAGTACGGACAAACAACTGTGAAATAGTTCTGGCTCTTGAATCCAAGACGTAGTGTCAGGTGCATGCAGCCAAAATCAACGGTGCACTCTCATAGAAAAAAGATTGAATATATTACATCATCAGTTTCACGCCTGCCCACAAATGGTGTGTAGACTAACCTCTCTGGTCCTGAGAGAGGAAACAACTCTTCATAAAAACCCATACAGTACATATTAGCTGTATGTTTTAAATGTAATGTTTGTTAATAGTTTTATTCCCACCTGTATATCAATAAGCTACAGTATGTTCTTCATGTACTGACTTGTAATATCAAATCTTTACCACTAGAGGTCCTCCTTGTGACAGGAAATAAAGGTGCCAACAGGTCACAACAGGTGACACACAATTAATACAGAAGACAAGTTTCTACATGAATTTATTAAACTTAATGTTGCTCTAATATTTGTCAAAAATAATTACAAATCCAAAGTTTGCCACCTAGAAGCTGTGTTGCTGTTGCAGCTGTAATTGTTGCCTGAAACTTTTTCACAGCTGAATGATGAAATCTACTTTATAATCTGTTTGCATCAAACAAGATTAATGGACGAAACAATGCAATTAGTTTGCAACATTATGAAATGCTTCCAGCTCAAAGAAAAAATCATTATAAAGATTGATGTTCAATAAAGGGGCTGTTTTTCTGTCAATGTGTTTATCATATCAGCTGATAAATTAGTGACCTAACAATTTGTAATTTTCAGTGAACTGCTCCTGCTCCTGTAAATTCATGAGCCTGGTTTGGTAGCTCAGGGCTTATGCCCTTTTCCATCCATAGGAAGTCGTTGGAGGGAGGAGAGAGGAGATGGAGGAGGAGCCCAGTTGGTGTTGAGGAGTTTGGTTTTTTTTTTCTTCCTTTTCCTCATAACAAAATAAAATAAAATGAAATATCGATAAAAAAAATGGAGAGAAAAATAAATTAAAGAAAGAAAAAAAAAAAAAATAAACAAATAAAGAAAGAAAAATTAAAAAAAAAAAACTTTATAAAAGCCAACGTAACTGGGCAAGATCAATATCATGTGACTGTGTGTGTGCGCTTGAGAGGGGTGATGGGGTTGGCTGGCAGTCAGGGTGCAAATCAAATTAAAGGTCCCATATTAATAAAAAAGTGATATTTTCATGTTTTTTATTATAAAGCAGGCTTAAGTCCTATATAAATATTGTGAGAGTATCGTAACACTCAATCCACAGGGAAATACACACAGCCTGTTTTCAGAAACTCTGCATTTGAAACAAGCCGTTAGGATTTCTGCACATTCGTGATGTCACAAATATACAATATTTAGACCCTTAACACAGTTTTAAACGTAAACATTCTAAATGTGTCCCAGTTTATTCCTGGTTGCAGTGTATGTGAATAACATCAGCTGACAGGAAGTACACATGGACCCAATTCGTTGCCCAGCAACGCAATTCCGTTGCAATTCCGTAGCAATTCTGTCAAAATGCACTAAAACGGAGCGTTTCAGACAGAGGGTAAATACAGGCATATTCAGGCCGACAGTATGAGGAAAATAAAGTTTTTTTTTAACATTACAGCATGTAAACATGTTCTAGTAGAAACACAAAACACAAGTATGAACCTGAAAATGAGCAACATATGGGACCTTTAAATGTATTCCTGCCCCTGCTCCTGGAGCCCTCAGCTCCTCATATGGTCACGGTGTCCCCGCCCATGAAGCTCCAGCAGCAGACTCCCACCACTAGTGTCTCCGCCCAGTGCGTGAGTCTGGAAGATAACAGTGGAAACTGGGCAGGGTTTTCCTGCACATGAAAGCAGCCTTCTGTGTGTGCACACTGTACTTTCTCTTTTGGAGAGATGATGACACGCTGACTGCCTTTAACTTCCACTCGCTGTGACATTTTCCTGCTTCAGTGTTGCACAACTTTGGGAAGTACGCGCATTTGTTGTGAGCGCTGAAGGAGGAATGCACGGATCTGGTTGCTTTTCCTCTCGAACAGCGTCGTGACTTCGGCCAACCTGCTGTGTCTTAACTCTCTTGTGTTTTTTATCTGAGCCGTGCAATCCACAGTAAACATGCAGCATGTTGCGTGGTTGCACCTCTAACAGGTTTGCAACGTCGTGCCTGTCTGTGCAGAAGACGCAGCTCCATATTATGGGTAACCTCCGTGCGTAAAGCTGGCTCTCCATGGAGGAGGACTGGTGGTGGAGAAGCCTCATCATCACAACGCGCACTTTAAAGACAAGTGAGAAGTGAATATTGAAATATGATGAGTCAGGACCACGACGGGATCTCCTTACCGGTGCCTTGCTTCGGAGTGTGTCCCAGCAGAGTGAGCCTCGGTGGGGAGAGCTGCAGCAGCAGTGGAGGAGGAGGTGGAGGAGGTGGAGGGATACCTGCAGCTGGGACTTTCTGGCAGGACTCGGTGATCGGTGGTGGTGGAGGTGGCGGGTTATGCACGACTCCAGTGAGCAGTCCTCTGGATGGAGGGGGTCTGCTCTCCAAGTCACCGTGCAAAAGCAGGCCGGTGACGGTGGCCTACGTGGTGAACGGAGAGGCGAGCCAGCAGAACAACGCGGAGAGCATGGCTCTGCAGTGTCTGAAGGACGCCTGCGACACGGTGGGCAGCAAGCTGGAGACCGTCAACTTTGGCAAGCTGGACTTTGGGGAGACAACGGTGCTGGACAGCTTCTACAATGCAGGTGAGACAAAAAACAAAGCAACTTCCAAAACTGCTGACTCATCCTCTGTGTGTGTGTGTTGTAAATCCTCATCCTAAATACTGAGGATTTTTTTAATCCTTAATAAATGCATTTGATTTGATTTAATCTTTGCACTCCATTATAAAGATTAAAGGTCCAAATATTGTAAAAAAAGTGACATTTTCATGTATTTTACATTATAAAGCAGGTTTAAGTGTTGTATAAATACTGTTAAACTATAACAACGCTCAATATACAGAGAAACACACACAGCCCGTATTCAGAAATTGTGCGTTTGAAACAAGCCGTTAGGATTTCTGTCCATTTGTGATGTCACAAATATACAATATTTAGACCATTACACGGTTTTAAACATAAACATTCTAAATGTGTCCCAGTTTATTTCCGGTTGCAGTGTATGTGAATGAAATCAGCTGACAGGAAGTAAACATGGACCCAAACTGTTGCCTAGCAACGCAATTCCGTTGCATTTCCATTGAAATGCACTAAGACGGAGCGTTTCAGACAGAGGGTAAATACAGGTATATTCAGGCAGACAGTATGAGGAAAATAAAGGTTATTTTAAACATTAAAGCATGTAAACATGTTCTGGTAGAAACACAAAATACAAGTATGAACCTGAAAATGAGCTCGATATGGGACCTTTAAAGGGACTGTTTGTAAGAATCAGAAATGCTTGTTAACAGCGACGCATATGCGAGCGCGCATGGGATTCCGACCCGGTAGATTTATACGTGTAAGAAGTTACAAACAGTCCCTTTAATCTTTGCTCTCCATTATAAAGATTAAACTATACAAATCAATAGTCCTCAGTGAGAGCCAGTCACCCCTGAAGTGTTATTACTTCATCATGGTGCATGTCACAGGAATGCGCACCTCTCTTCCAAACTAGTTTCAGGGGGTCAAAGGTCACCTCTTTCTCGGAAACTGTTTGCCTGCAGGAAAGGTTGCTCTGAGCTCCTATAAACACACACACTCTGCATGTCAGGGCTTGAGGCTGCATGCAGCCTTCAGTTATTTCCACACTGCACTGAGTAAAGCTGGAACTCATTGAGCATCATTGGGGTTGTTTTAATTTGCTCCATAAATGTGGGGGTGATTGTTATATTTTCCTCCCCGCCACGCATAGTTTCCCCCCTTCCATTGTGCGCCTCCAGTATTGTGCCGGAGTGTCATGGGTTGAGCCATGAGGCTGGACTTTCCACTGGAATCTACGAGCAGAGAAACAAACTTGAACCTTGGCTGAAAGCACCCCCCACCCCCTCTCTCATTCATATTGTATGTGAAGTAGTTGGCTCCTAATCTTACTGGAAACGTTCAGATGTATAAAAGAGCACTGAGAAAAACTCTTTGGAAAGCAGACCTTTCAGGGATTGTGGTCAAATAGAAAGCAGCTGTAATGTACCAGCATGTTGAGGAGCCAGTGTTTGCATTTCACTCACATATTTGGCATCAGGATTTGTTCAGCAAATATTGCAGAAATATAACTGCATAGTCCAGATGCACGACTGCTACAAAGAACCACAAAGCCTTTTTAAAGAAGTCATTCTCTCATTAAGTCAATAAGAAGTCAAGAGTTTCTCACTTTCTAATAAACCATCTAGTGTGCAGTCGTAAATGTAAGTAAACATGATTAAATGGTAATAAAAAGCAAGACTGCAGCTATAAATGTTAAACATGTATTAATAAAGGGTTCTCACATTTATCCAGGTCTGCAGCTGTACATGTTAAAACGTTGTTAATGAGTTCATTTTGGTCCAGATGCACTGCAGCTCTTTTCCAGAAGGTCGGAGGTCAAACAGTCTGTTGTAGAAGTGTTCATGATGAACTAAAGAGCTAAACAGACAAACCTAGTGTGAGCCGGGGGGATGACAAACACCTGCCACAACCTGGAAACCCAAAGTTTGTTCTTATAAATGGCTTATAATTTATCTATAAAGCGGAACCGTTAGATGTCTAAAAAACTTTTCAACCAAATGTAGCCCAGTTTAGACTAAAACAATCGATTGGTCGATAATCTGCACAAAATCGGCAACAATTAGTCAACGAATTGATTAGTTGATCAACAGAAAAATGATCCCGAACTATTTTGATAATTGATTTATCAATGTTTCATGCAAAAATGGCAGAAAATGCTGTTTTCAGGCTTTCAAATATGGAGATCTCCCACTTTTCTGTTTTTATATCATATTAAACTGAATATCTTTGGGTTTTGGACTGACAAAACAAGACATTCAAAGACTTTACCTGGACTTTGATAAACTAGGATTGAAATTTTCACTATTTTCTGACATTTTATAGACCAAACAATTAAGCGATTAATCTAGAAAATAATCTGCAGATTAATCGATAATGAAAACAATGGTTAGTTGCAGCCTTAATCGGCAACTGTTTTGATAATTGGTTAATAATTTCAGGTCTTTTCAATCAACAATGTCAAACATTCTCTAGTTGCAGCTTCTCACATGTAAATGTTTGCGTTTAGGACTGTTTGCTGCACAGAACAATCAATATGAAGATAAGTAAGTAATAAATTAATCGGCAGACTAATCGATAATGAAAATAGCCCAGTATTAACCTAGATGACTTAAGTCTTTAGATGAGAAGCAGATTGAAATAAAAAGTGATTCCTAAACTGAAAAGTTGGTGGAAAATATAGTGAATATCGAGCAAAAACAAATATAAAATAACTCTAATTTGAGTTTGAGGCTGATTTGATACAAAACTAAAATGCATTAACACTGTTGCAATTTATGCACTAAAAGTTTTTATTTTACCCCCATCAGACCATCAGAGTTCTTCAGAATAAGAGCGTACCAGTGAAACCAGACAGTTGTGTAGTTTCCGTACAACACAAGACAGGATTGTTGCTTGTCATAACATCACGTTATTAGTTGTACAAACACATCGAGTTCTCTCTCTTTTTTTTGTTTTTATTTGGTCTGTCTTCCTCTGAACTACTGTGGAATTTTCCCATAAATTCACATGGGAGGGCAGAGGCATTTTCCCAGAAACACTCTATCTGCTCAAACACACACCGCTTCATCCTCTTCCTGCACGAGTGTGCACCAGAGATGAAGGCCAGACAACAAAAACCTTTAAACAATGAGCTCAGAGCCAGACTGAGAGCATGTGGCTCCCTGTTAATTTGGAAAGATGATTTTCCAGATTCAAATACGAGCTGTTCCCGACTGTCCTTAGATGTCCTCCTCACATGATGCTGTGGACTAAGAAGACATTTGGCAGAGAGATGGCAGAGGCTGATTGTTAAGCCTCCGGGCCACGATACACAGGAAATGTTTGGAAAGAATGTAGACACAAACTTTTGCCAACAATAATGACTAACCGTATCTTATCATTTAGGTTTTTCTTTCTTTACAGCCCAACTATTGATCACAGAGTCAGAGATCAGATCTGAAGTCATATTGATCAGGTGTAGGGTGAACAGTATGATCACATTGTTGATCACGTTATTGATTGAGACCAGTCAACGGTGATGTTATGTAAATAATAAAGTGGATAAACTACTGTGTACTGTTCTGGTTTCAGTCATGAAAAGAATAGAATCATCAGCAAAAAAGTGTATATTTTGTTAACAGTAGGGCTACAACTCAATGAATCTAAAGAAGCTATTTATTATTATTTTTCTCTTGGTCTATATATTGTCACAGGAAACTGAGAAATGTCCATCACAGTTTCCCTAGAGCCCAGCATGACATCTTCTAATGTCTTTGTTTTGTCCAAACAACAGTCCAAAACACAAACATATGCATTTAAAATGATATAAAACAAAGAAAAGTAGCACATTCTCACATTTGAGAATCTGGGACTAGTGAATCTTTGGCATTTATGCTTTCTAAATGACTTAGTTGGCAATACATTTTTTGCACATCAACTAATCAATTAAAGGTGCTAAATACGAGATTGGGAGCATTTCTATCGCCTCCACACGGCTCGCAACATGGCGAGAGCTGAGTCGCCGTCTCATAGCAAACAGTGCTAACAGTGAAAACAAAGGCAACACTGCTGACAAAGCTAACAGGGAACCGGAGGGTGGGCGCTATGCTTTCTCAATGGTGCCGCCGGTCGAGAAAGCGTTATCAGCTGTAACCGCTGTATGAGAGCAGTCCAGAGCGGCGACTGTGATCTAGCCAGTGGAGCATGCTCATATGCATTTACATGCATTAAAAAGGTGCGTGACCGGCTCGACTATGTCAACAAAGCAAGCAGAAGCTCAGATTACAACACACACAGAGGGAGAGTGACTTCATTCTCTGCTCAGGTAGACATTACTCCTCTATATCTTTACATTGCAAATAGTTCTTTGCTGCTATGTTAATGCTCTGGATATCGAATTTAGCACCAACTTTAATCAACTAATTGTTTCAGCACCACTTGACATTGTTAGGGCCTCTATACGCCGCTATAACATGACAGGTTAATTTCATGTCAAGCTGTGTGGGTTGAACGCTATCTTGGCCACAATCTGTGTCCGATCAGTTTTGAGGCATGTCAGATTGACAAGTTGTTCCTGATTTTTTTGTCTTTGGTTGCTAATCTCTAATTTAGGCAAACGAAAAAGATGTGAAAGTATGCTTGTCTCACAGTGGGGTCTATTGGACCACCAACTTGTATTGATGATCAAAGAATAATACACCATGTTACTCTCACAACTATCAACTTCTATCTCCAAAAATTGCAGTTGAATGGCTTATCTTTACTCAGCAATATGGCTGAACTCTATATTCTGTTTTCATAATGTGTCCATGTTATCCCTGCCTTAATACATGTAATGTAGTTGCAGCAACAGAGACTAACAGTGATAATCAGTGAAGCAACTACTCCTAATCCACCTTCTCAAAATCCATTTTTGCTGCAGTGACTTTTTGCTTCCAGTTGTCTCAAAGAGAAGCTTTCTTTCTAGCTCACCAAAAAAGCAAAAGATCGATACGCTCTCCAGCATCTGTCAGAGCTGCTGCTTCACTCCTCCGTCTGGTCTGACTCATTGTGAGTCATTGTTACAAGTTATCCAAGCCTAACTGTAGAAACCCCCAAAAACCACCCTTTTGTTGAGTGTTGACCACACACATCCACTGAGTGAGCAAAGTGCATGATGCTGTAGAGTGATTTTTAAATGCATCAGACTGCTTCTGTTGAACTGACCTCATGTCACTGTGAACTGCAGAGGGAGAAGCTGCATTCAACATTTCTGAATCATCGCCCACCTCTTAAATTTGCGAGCGGTTCAAAGGTCTGTTTCGGTTGGAGTACAACCAAACCAATCATCAGCTTTTATAAAGTAGGTGGGAATAATGGTGGTGATGTAATCTAATGGCGGAAGTCCCAGACTCCCAAATATGTCCAGGTGTCCAAACAAACATGGCAACAAATGTAGATGCAGTCGCAGCTAGCGAAGGCTACTGGAAATTAACTTACTTGGATAACAGCTCTGAAATGAGAACCATGTTTATCTGGGTGGCTGATGGAGCTAGTGTACCTTTTTGTGTCTTTGCATCAATTCATATTCCTCTCATCGACTGGAGAGTAAGTCCAACGTTGGGTCCTCTATCACAAGCTGCAAAGCACACTGTCCCTTTTTGAATTGCTGCGTCTGACAGTAGGCATTTGTAATATTGATTTGCATAATAAAGAAACTCCATTGTTAACTAGCCAGGCTTGTTGTTAAAACATACCATCAGATTATATACTGTTTGTCTAATATTATGTTTTGTTTTAACAGAAGGAAGCTTTTCTGTAGTCTCATTAATTCATTTTAAAAAAGGATCCTCCAGGAACCCCCTTTTGAGTATTAAATGTTCCTCCGGTAACCTGGAGGCTCTCCTAATTCCGAGAGTGCACTGTGTATCGAGGGAATCTGTCTAGAGGTGTTTGTTGCTGTTGTTTTCCTCTGATTAAATAATGAAATAACACATCTGGCACTTGAGACAATGAGTCGGCAGGATTCAGAGCTTATAGTAGAACCTCTCTTGATCGCATTGATAGAGGATCAACTTAAATAAGCTGAGAGGTTTTGATTGATGGAAGTATTAAACCATTAAGGAGACTTGCTCAATATGTTTCTAAAGGCACATTACTTTGATCGATATGATGACAAATGACAATTCATACTGATGCACGTTGACAGCCAAAGCAACAACAAATAATTTGTTTCTGAAATATGAAAAAGAAATGATTAGATGGTTAGTAATGCTGTGGATTTCTTCATGAAACGTATTTGAATGATTTCAAACCAACATGTAATTCTGTGTGGGAGGGAAGCTTCACAGGGCCTGGATACCCAGTTAGCAGCAGTTAATATTTATCAGGGATCAATTGTACAGGCTGTTCCATCTGTATTAGCGAGTTGGGCATTCGGTCATAGCTGTGGTATGCGGAGCTTTATCTCTCCAGTCGATCATTACGCTGTGTTACTGTGTGATTTACAGGGAGCACAATAGGTTTTAGAACAATTCCTGAGCACTTTGAAAGCAGCTTTTTCGTCAGTCTGAGTGTTTGCTTACCTCTTGTTTTGTACTCGACTACACCGCTCGCCGCTCTGCCGCAGATTATTTTCAGGCTGTCCACTTGTGCTCTGTTGTAATATTGAGAATGCTGAGAGAAGCACATTGTTGAGCTCTGAGGTGAAGTGGTCACAAGCTAGAAAAAAGATTTGAAAAGCATGTTAGCCACTACAACATCACTAAATGCAAGCAGACACATTTTCTAACAGATGCATCTGTAAAGCCTGCAGTGGCCCTTCACTACCTACCCCTGAAGAACATTACTGTTCACCGACGTCAGACTCAATGAGAAAGTTTACAAGGGTTTAGTTGTTTTAAATGCGGGTGTGACTGAGCCTTGACTGGGCAAATCTGATTTAGATTTACTTCCCTGATGAAGTCTTGCGAAAGAATGCATCTAATCTAACAAAAATGGAAGGAATCTCTGCCTGTATGTGGGTATGTCCACGTATCTCAACAACCATTCATCCGATCGACTTCAAACTTGGCGAGTGTATTGTTGTGAACCCAAGGAAGTGCACTGTCGGGTGCATGCTCTTGAGATCTAAAGGGCATATTTATTAATAGTGTGTTATGTGCACACTGTGTAGTATATTGAGGGGAAACCTTAGACTGTATAAAATATGGACGTAGTCCCAGTGACCTGAGAGCAGTGCAGAACGGCGGGCGTGAGTGAGCCAGTGGGTCACGCTCAGACGCACTAGCATGCACTAAAAGGCACACGTGGCCGACCCGGCGATGTCAACAAAGCCCACGGAAACTCTGATTACAACACCCACAGAGAGAGAGTGACTTCATTCTCTGCTCAGGTAGACATTACTCCTCTATATCTTTACATAGACGATAGTTGTTTGCTGCTATAATAACGCACTGGATATCGTATAGAGTACCCTTAAATTCTGTGACTTTACTAGAAGAGGATCATTTTCTACCAATTCCTATCTAGATTTGGTCTTTTTGATGTTTTCTAATGTATGTTTAAATATTCTAACAAGTAAAAAACATAAAATCTAAACGGTAGAGCCAAACAGGGCACAGATGTAATCCTTGCACAGCAGGCGAGGTCCCACTATGTTCAGTGTCAACACAGCCGGGAGTCAGCTGACAGCTTCTTGTTGAGAGCGTCTCGGGAATCACCAGCATAAGATTGTACACTCAGCTTCCCGACAGGGAGGCCGCTCTGCTCTGAAATCCCATCAGCTGGCCCTCTGCTAAGTTGTTTATCCTCCCTCCTGTTTACTCTGCATGCTTGGCTGCTCGACAGAGGTGAGAGAGCACAAGGTCAGAGGGATTTAGCCCACAGGCCACTCAGTGGCGTCTGGGGAAAAACGACTTCACCTCGCTCGGAGAGGTAGACTGTTGGCACAAGCTGTTTTCATGCTGGTATTTCTCAACAGGAAGTGTGGCGTAGCCTCAGAATCGGAAGCTAACAGTCTGTTCTCCTTCATTCATTATTGTTGTGAAATCTACATTACAATGGAAGCACGTCAGCGATAAAACACTTCATCTCACTGTAATATCGCAATAGGTTTTCTTGCTTTGACATTTTCACATGCTCTGCAGACTAATAACAGTAATCCCTATATGCATCATTTCAACATCAAACAGCCTGTTAAAGAGGGTATTCTTCATATAAACATGTTGTAAGTGTAGTATACAGTTGTTGGATAAACCCTGGGGTAAATCCCTTAAGAGCTCCTCAGAGAAATGACAGGAGGCGGTGTATTAAAGCTGCCTTTCAGGTCTTATCAGGGGTTCGTTTCAGGTGAAAGGCAGCAGGAGCGGGCAGCCAGCGTCTTTAGAAAGCAGTGGAGGGTGAGAGAGAGTGGCTCATATACTCTATCAGTGTGATGATAAGGTACCAGGAAGCAGTCAGTGGCTCTACCTACCGCAAAAGATCGGTGGGATTACTCTGTCGTATGGGCACTCAGCTGGGAAAAGTATATCTGGAGCTGTAACGTACAAGTTGAGGGACATTTAAGTACTTTGATTTAAAGGGGAAAAGATTAAATAATAGAGCAGAAAAAAAACATTGGTAAAACAACTGTTACTTGTTTTTTTGTTTTTCTCCTCCTACATACATATATCCACCTTAGAGTATCCAATAATAAGATTGTAGCCAGGCTCCATTTGACAGAGGTGGTGTTACTCATCAGTACTTTACAATACTCTTCTCACGTACGCAGCTTTAGGCTGGTTGGTTTCAGTGTTTGGATTCTGCACATGCACCGCAAAGGTCACAGAGTGAAGCAGATATAAAACTGTGTGTTTGATGAAAGTAGAAAATGGGTGGTTGTGGGAGGAGAAAATTCTTTTAAGATGCCGACAGAGAAAGAATTTTACTATATAAACTACAAGTTCAAGGCGTTTGTTAAGGTGCGCCGTAAGTTTAAGCACCAGCAGAGTTTCCTCGTGTTTCTTTTCTTCTCATACTTAGTTACTCAACTGTAGGCTGCCAACACCCCTCTGGACATTAACAAATTATGTAAACTCACCTCGTTTTAAGGAAGCTACTGCAAATCATGTTAATGCTTTCACCGAATGATTACCATAATGTGGTTATTCACATAGTTAAGTTAACTTTGCATGCAAATACTGAAAGTCTGGAACATCTTCTAGCAAATATTTGAGCTAAAACTAGTGTCAGCATGCTAAAATGCTCACAATGACAATCCTAACATGTTGATGCAAAACAGATACCAGTTTAGCTTGTTTACAATTTGAGTTTAGTGTGTTATCATGCTAGTATTGCATAGCATGCAGGGTGAATGTTAATGTTTTTTAATTGCACGCTTGGGCAACTGGGTCAGAAATATACTTGCCCGAAGTATATTTTTACTTGGCCCCTATACGAATTGTTTTATTTATTAGTGGTTATCAAATAACAAGAAAAGACTTAAGTTAATTATCATGTTTAATCTAGATTTAAGGCAAAGCAAGGCAGCTTTATCTGAAAAGCACATTTCAGGAACAGGGCAATTCAAAGTGCTTTACATAAACATTCAAGAACATTGTGACAAAGTGCAAGTAGGGCAGTTTTGCCCACATCCTCTAACGCCACCCAACTAAACTCCTGTTTCCAGGACAACTGAAATGCTGGCTTGTGCTTCAGCTTCAGCTCATAAACTTTGTCGTTAGACACCGCCAATTTTTTTCACGAGTGCCCGATCGGTACTGCACATTTACAACTCTCAACAGAGATGAGAAGGAGCTCCTTAGCTACTTCCATCAGTAGCTCCTGGAAAATTATGCATTTGAGTTGCTAGATTTAGTAGCCCGAAGTGGCATTACACGTGCCTCGGGCAAGCGGGTAATCCTTATTGTTGAGCCCTGGCATGCTAATTAGCACTAAACACAAAGTACAGCTGAGGCTGATGGGAATGTAATGAGTTCTGCAGGTATTTCGTCATGAAAAATTGGACAATGAGAGGAAAAATCGAGGGATCACAGAAGTCACATTGTCTGGGAACATGAATATCTTTACAAAATTTTGTAGTAATACATCGGTAGATCTTGAGATGTTTCACCAGATAAGTAAAAACCTTGACATGTTGGTAATGCTAAAGAAAAAGTCAGAGGATTCATCTTCCTGGAACATGAATATTTGTACAAAATTTCATGGCAAATCATCAAATAGTTGCTGAGGTATTTCAGTCTGGAACAAAGTGACTGACCGACTGACTGACCAACATTGTCATCGAGCCATGTTAGCGGCATGGCTAAAGATCTGGAGAGTATCTAAAGGCAACAGGCTACAGGCAACTTCATACACTGACATCTGACACTTTGCAGTTACTTTTACAGTTTTCGTTTTTAAAAAATACCATGAAATCCTGTATGGAGATTTGTATATCAATCATGCTGGTGTTTCAGATTGAAAAGCTCATCTATTCCTCTTTTAATGATGTTCAGGTGAATTTGTATACCCTATTTCCTGCTCAGTGCAGCTTTATTTCAGAGCAGCATTTTGCAACTAAGCACAGCAGTGCATGCAAAGTAATTGTGATAAATGTTGACACATCGTTTACTTGACATAAATAGAAATTCCTCTTGTTTCAGCGAATTCTGTAAATCAAGGAGGCAAGTTGGGGCAACAGCAGCACGAGTTTCTCACGGCGTGTTTGTCAGCTGTGGATGAATTCACATTCTGTTCTCAGCTATTTTCCCCCTCGGGGCCATGGCACTGCAGTTTGTAAAATCTCTGTGTGTGTGAAGAGGCAACAAAGTCCAGCAGAGGTAAAAAAAAAAAAAGGGCAAGTCTGCCAGGAGAACGGTGAAACTGGAAGGTTGGTCTCATTTCCTGCATCGTGGTGTTTTCAGGGTCGTTTCTTTCAAGCACACTTGTGTCTAAAAATAAAGGGAGCATTAATCTCTCTGCTTGGGCAGGGCATCCAAACTACAGAATAACTATTGTGTAGTATTTCCCATATTATCCTCTGGGAGAAGAGATGTATTTGTGGACAGAAACGCTCAGTTGAAAGACTTGTATGGTGCTTTTCATCCATTCCCAGGGTTGTATTTTTGGGAGAATGCCTCCACTGGCTGTACGTACTTTGTGTGGCTTTTTGGCTTCACATGTAGCTGAACCTGATCTGGAATTCAATATAAATGTTTGACCACTTTCTGAGACGATTTCCACTATCAGTTGTCAGTGACACATTTGTTTTGCTCCAGGCCTAGGTGAATGCATTTTTAATCTGAGTTTGTATTTGTTTTTGACTCTTTCTTCTGTTTATTGCAAGTGGTAGAGAAGCAAATTCAAAAACCTAAACAGCAACACTGAAAATGTCATTCCGCATGAGTAACACAGTCTTTCAGGGGGACGAACATGCACCGCCTTGTTTTTACCTGAAACTGTTGCAACATTAGTTTCTGTAATTTTGACATTTCAAGAGCAAGTTGGTGAGATGTGTCATCTTAATAAGGTTAGCAAAAATCTGATAATGCGTGTCTGACATGTTTTGAACAAAGCCTGCTTTCCAAAGAACTCAACATAAATCCAAAGCCAAGATATATCATGCACAGCGCTTTCCAAGTCCTTTGGCACAAGTCTCACAGCTCATGTCTTTTAGAGAAAGTCAAGTCTCAAGTATTCATAAGCAAACTGAAATCAAGGTGCAAAGCTTTCTGTTTCAGTATTTTAGCAGCAAGACTTGAATGTTTCAAGTAAACTCTCAAATTCACCACTAGTGGCAGTAAGAAGCGATATTTTGATTATCGGGGTCTTGTTTTGTTTTCATCTCCAGCCCGTTCTCATTCCCAGGGAATCTAATACCTATGCTTTGTCACGGCCGTCAGGGACACTGCTGCACAAGGCAATCTGTCGCGGCGGTATGAGATGCACCACGCCTTCCATAAACTACAAAGTAAATCCATCTGCAGCAACAGTAAACACTCAGGGAAAATGCTGTGGTGATGTATTATAAAGAGTAAAAGAGACACACAGGGCTGTTGGAAGGGGAGGTGAATGGGTTCAACAAACACACGGCTTTCATCCAAGAGAACGCTGTTCATGTCCTGTGCGTTACGTTTCACTTTAACGTTACAATCAGCTGATTGTTTGTGTCCCATTTTCACAACGTAAAGTCACATTTGTACTGTAAAAACTTTGCAATTTTAAGCCCAGCCATGTTGTTTTTTCCTAAACATAACTAAGGGATTTCATTGCCTAAACCTAAGCAAGTGTTTTTGTTTAATTCACACCATTAAGCACGTGTTTACTGCGACTGAAACATGACACAGAGGGGTCTGACAAAGCGTCAGTGTGTGACAAGTTGGGATGCGAACGTGTTGGCATCTAATGCGCAACTAGCAGTCATGGGGATCCAGCTGGCATGACAAGGGGAGGATATAAATATACTGATTTACCGTGGCAGTAATGGGCCAAGAAACAGTATGCCAGCAACAAACAGGAATTAAAATGCAAAGAAAATATCTTTCAAATGATTTATGAGGACGGAAATGCATTCAACATGTTTATTATAGGCTTCAAGGATCCACACGACGCATTTTGATGAGAATCGCTGAATGTAAACAAAGCTGTGGTTGTGTACAAGAAAACCCCACCGGGTACCTTGTTCGTCTGTCTTGAGTCCAAGACTCTATTATCCTGCATGTCGCTGCAACCTGACAGCAGTGAAACATCATCTGTGGCACCAGTACAAGAGGTAATCATCGTTCAGCTGCCACACAACACACAGGAACACAACAACCATCTCCTGGCGTTGTTGGAAATTTGGCAGAGAATTTGGACATTATACTCCAGAAGGTTCCTTCTTTTTTTTTTAAGGGGAGGAAAAAGAGTTGTGGGAAATGATTTCCAGTGGAGCTCGGAGACAGTAATTCCACTGTGTGTTTCTGTTCTCGGAGTGGGCCGAGCTCCAGGGAAATCCACCCGCTGCACTCTGCTCCACTAACACCAGCCTCATTCCCTCCTTCTACGTTAGCGATAAGGGGAAAAACCTCCACATCTGTCACAGCCGTTTCCTTGCTGAGTCTCCATGGTTACAACAGCTTATGTGTAGTTATGTAATTGATTGTAACGAGTGCTTTATTTACTTACTGTACCTGTCCTGTTCCTACATACTCTGAGTCAGGTTATTACAGCCAATCTAAACAGTGATTGTAGTGCTTTTAGCATTGCAGCGCGATGACATTTTCACAAATGTGAAGTGTTATTAGTCCAAAGTAAGGGCACATACCTCTACACATGCAAACAGTTTATCCTTCCCTTACCCTGCCAGGGAAAACAGATTATATGAAATATGCTGTGGCCCTGTGTGAGTGGTAGAATAGGTAGGTAGACTGAAAGAAAAAACAAATTAAAAGCAATGCCACACAAGATTCAACTGCTGTGTCGATACATCTGCAACCTGTTGACAGTTTCAAATACATACTGTAGGTACTTATTTGGACAGAAATCCAAGCTTTGCTGACAATACTCATTTTATTTTTTTAAATGTCAGCAGCATTTTTAAATTGTATGTTTTCATAGGGGAGTCCTGGGTACTAAAGGTTCACTCACAAGCCTTTTTCCAGGGTTTTTCTTCTTATTCTTTAGCTTCATCATAGGACACTTGAGCAACTTAAAATCTATTTTATTACAGAAAATACTTTTTTATTTTTGCTATTTTCTTACACTCCATAGATTTAAATGTAACCCCGGTTTAAAAGTAAACAATTAAAACAAGTTAGTTCCTAATAAAGTTATTTTATGGAACTATGTCTGTAGGGCAATTCAACTGAAAGCAATTTAGTTTAATAAAGAAAGAAAAATGGTGAGTCAACTTGACGAGATCTACCGCTTAGTTTGACAGTTTCTTTATTTATTCATAGGGTATTATAAGTTTCACCTAAAACAGGTAAACCCTCGTGGTACTAACCTTAGAAAACCGAACCCAAACACCCCATCATTCCAATCTAAATGTAGTTATATCAACTTGGGCATAATACAGGAGTGTTGGGGTGCTACAAAAAGATTAATTGATTAATTGGACATTTTTCTTATTTCACTTACTAGCTTTTTCCCGGACCTTTAGATAGTAACTCACAGCCTTCTTCAGTGAGTGGAGCTTGCTCAGGCCTTGCGAAAAAGCTTTTAAGTGAACCTTGAGTTTAGAATATTTGATCACAGTTGTGTTTTGCTAAGTTCAGGAAAGAACCTTCATTCTCAAATCCACAGATGAATCAATAATGAAACAGTTAGTCATAGACAGCCTAGGTCTAGTCATAAGCATCAACTATGGTGGACTATAAAGTTGTTTTTTATGATTCATTTGCATACTCTATGTGTAGCTTTAGGGATGAATAGTGTAGGTGATGCACACAGTTTCAGTGTTTATAGCTGAAGGTGGTTGGGAGCAACTGATTACATTTTTGTTTACAGCTCCCACTCATTAAAATAGATTTCTTCGTGTCCAAATGTATGCTCTCCCTTTGGCTCCGAGCACTGCAGAGAAAGACACTTTGAGTTGCTGAGATAATCCATATCCACTTGGAACAGTCTCCGATGCCATTTAGATCCTGCTGCGATTACAATATTGAGCAGATTCCCCCTCCTCCCCTCCAGAAAAGAGCATGTGTGGAGGCACTCAAGGGAGGGCTGAGAAGGATCTATAGCCAGTAGACACCAGAACTATTCATGCATGCTCTCCACTCTCTGAGCCGCTCATCGCCCTTCGCCTTCCTCCCTCCTCCTCCTCCTCAGAGGCACCGCTGGGCCCGAGGAACCTGCAGCAGCAGGCCGAGAGCTGCTGGAAGCCGAATACTGTGCAAGAGTATTGAATTATTTTCCTCCTCTGCTTTGAGCGGGAGGCGAGGGAATCAATTTAGTTTTGGTCAACAGTAGCAGGTCGAGTCGTAGGAGGCGTAGCAGGACTATCGGCATCGCCATGCATGTTTTGTTTGTTTGTTTTCCAATTTGTCTTATCTCTCTCTGGTGTGGATAGACATGTTCTGCTACTGATTTCAGGTGATTGCAATGACTACAACAAGCAGAGGTGAGCACATGTGATCGGGTGGCAGGGCCTGTTGAAAAGGTGACTGGGTGACTCAAGTTACTCCACTACCGGCTTTACGCAACCTTCTGTCAACGCTATGTTGGCAGGTCTGCTGTTACATTGGCATGCACTCAGCTCTGCTGTTGAATTTGTAAGCAATCACGACATCTGAACGCTCTCCAGAAAACATTCACATGCTCTGCTGCAAAATCACAGTCACTGTCTTTATGACATTTCCCGTTTCTGAGCTGTTTTGTCACCATGACTTCGAGATTATTGTTCTTAATGTGACAAGAAGCCTATCGTGATGCTGCTGGCAGAAAGCAATGCACATCTTGAATATACCGTGTCATTGTTAGACAAGTGTGTGACATGTTGTTATGGTGTATTCACAACATGTCTACAGTGACTTGAAGTGTGAAGCATTTCCTCCTTTGGTTTGTTTAGTCGCATAGTCAAATGTACTTTAGGGTCATGTTCTCAGTCATTACAAATGCAATGCAGTTGATTAGGACTGAATAAAAAAGGAACTAGGAGATACCTATTTAACCAATCTCGATCGACTTTACTGTCTTTCAGAGGTTTTAAACTAAAGATATGGATATAATATGAAACTAGAAAACCTAAGGAATCCATTGGTACCAACCATGTCAAACTGGCTTGTCGGGAAGGAGGCTAAATAACGCTCCAAAGTTGGGCTAAATTTTGGCGAGGAAAAACTGTCATGGCCATTTTCAAAGAGGTCCCTTGACCTTTGACCTCAAGATATGTGAATGAAAATGGGTTCTATGGGTACCCACGAGTCTCCCCTTTGCAGACATGCCCACTTTATGATAATCACATGCGTATTTTTATAGGCCAACCCGGAAGTTAGCATCGCCCTGGTTCCCTCGACAAAAAGTCAATGGGATTTTTCCATTGGGTTTTGGATTTTTGCAGAACATAAGCAAATAACGTGTAAATGCAATCGCCAGAAGTAAAAAGCTAGCAAACAAACTACACCGTGGTCGCATGAGAGCGAGTATACACAAAGAGGCTGTAAAGGCGGATGAGTCGGGGCGTTGACGTTTAGTAGTCTCATTTAGCCTCTTGTTAACAACCACCTTTTTTAAGGCATATAAAAGCTTCAGAATTCACGAGTGGGATATTTACTGACATATTTTATAATGTAGAACAAAACATTAAAATGTCTTCAGCTTGTGTTAACCACAGACCTTATTTCAGACATCTAACTAAAAACCCATTGACTTCCAGACGAGGGAACCGGAAGTACTGAAATGCGGGTAAATATCCGGGTTTTCGGACTCATTCCTGCAGCACTCAGAGTTCATCCTCTGGGAACCAGTCCATCCAGTAGTTGCCACACCGACATCACCACACCGTACCGCTGGCATGGTTAAATATGACTCATTTAATTGAGTGTCAAAACAGTTGCCAATTACTAATTGCTTAACCGACTAACCATCTTAGCTGTAGTTTGCAATAACTCCCTACAGTATGTTTGGGCTCAGATCAGGTAAGAACTAGCTGCTTGCACTACAACAGCTCCCAGGATTTAAAGTAAAAAATAAAGTCTTTGTAGTGAAAGCCAAACAACCTGTAAGGGAAATGAAGGATGAAAGTGGTTCTGTATGACTACCACTCTATTCAGCTTCTTATTAACGTCTGGGATGTGTTCTGGTTTTATAATATTATTGTTCAGTACGTGCTCATCTAGACTGAAACAAACACTCCACACTGGCGATATCATGCGCCACTAGTCAAGTGTTGTCAGCTCTCGGGGGCTTTGTTGTGAGCACAAAGCACTTATGAGAACTGATTGCTCTTCGCAAGTCTCCCGGCAGAACAAGACTCGTATGTGTGTGCACGGAATCAGCTGTGTTTCTTATTCATCACTAATATTAGCCCTGCCCTATGACGACAAACACTTCCTTAGCTCCGATGTATTCCTGGGGAGCAGGTGAGGATTCCAAATAGAGCGCTGCTAAATTACCCCGCTCGAGTCACTGCTGCATTTTAAAAAACACAACGCAACCTTTTTTTCTGTCAGCTGTGCGTTACACTGCTGCCTTCTTAATGGCCTGTTTACATTAAAAACCTCGCTGAGATGTAATATTGATGGGGTCTACCGCCAGCAGAGAAGTGAGACAAGCTTATCTTTTATTCATCAGCCAACCTACGCTGTCTGGATGTTGATATTCAGCAGCTTGTGTGCATAAAGTAAGAGCACTGAAGAAGCTAAACAGCCTTTTATGCAGGTTTGAAGTGAGGTTAGGGTTGGTGTTCAAAGTATTTCTCTATTTAATGTCCAATGACCTAATCCAGGTGTCCTGATCTTTCTCCTCTCTTTAATGGCGCAGGAGATGAATGTTGTGCGTGATTGTGGAGATATCATTAATAGGAATGCGTCATAGATATGGAAGTAACAAGTGGTTGTTAAGCAGAGGTCAGTGAGCGAGGATTAAGATGTACTTTCCCTCTCCGCCTTATACGTCAGAAAGTGAAACCTAACGTGCACTCAGTCGCAGAGCAGGCATCCTGATATGAAGATGCTGGCTGCTCATCCGGAGAAGTAAAACCCCTCTTGATATTCTGCATCAATGCGCAGAGCCGCGGAGCTTGTAATCCCTTATATCCTGTCCTCTGCCCGCTTGGCTGTAATGAAAATGCGAGGGCTGTTTTTCTAAAGCTCGTGTGGAGGAAGTGGGCTGATGATGAGAACCTCTGAGGCCAGCAACAAGTACCTGCTTCCTGGATGAATTTGCATGTGTTGATGAGGAGAGCGGGGAGCTCTCCACCGCTGCAACCAGCCAGCCTCTCGTAGGCTTTCTCTCTGCAGTGTTGTGTTGGCCTGAGGCACTGAATTAGAGTCGCTGTTTGATTGTTAACTGTGCATTTAAATTATGAGCATTCACATGGTTGCTGTGAGTAAATAGTATTAGAAGCTTTGATTACATCTACTGCTCTTTTAACACTCAGATTTTGTCCTCAGAAGAATATTTTTCACTAATGATTTTACAAAAAGTTGATGAGTACATAGATCGATCAGAGCTGTTTTAAAGCTGCATTAATTGATTTTTAATGACCATTTGTGGGCAGCGAAACAAGCTTACTCTTGAGGGAAATATCTCGCTTTTTAGCTGTTAAATGCTCCACTATGTTCACCAGAGAGTTGCTAACTTTGTCTGTAGTTTGGTGCTGAGGAGGTTGTGTACAGTGGGATTATCAGAGTTTTTTGGGCTGGACTGCAGAGGGCCAGCCCTACAAACGCAAAAGTCTGTCACTGACTGAGTGATGAAGTTACACAATAGGTCGTCCAAGTGTTGGAGTTTCTTCATTGGCCGTTGCTCTTTCAAAATGATAAGGTGGGAATAGTCCTTTATGCAAATTAGCCTGTCCAGCACGACGCACCCGTCTCACGAAAATTGGACCAAGTTGTAAAACTAGGCGATGCCTGACGTTGTCTTATTTATTACCAGCTGCCACAGTGTGTGGCTGGTATTGTTTTCACATTGTGTGAGTCTGTGTGTGTCATCATGGCAAAATGTGGTCCTGGAAACAGCTACTGTAGCTGGAACTACCACAGAGGTGGTTACTTTGCCAGGTGTTTCTGTTTGTGGACAGATTTTGTCAGCGCGATAGCGTCACAAACGTGCAAGATGTAGACACGAAATTTTACAGGTGTGTAGCTGAGATCAAAATGACATGAATTCTAGTTTAACTTTATTCTCCTCCATCTCAGTAAGTCAAGTTTCAGGGCAGTCAAGTAATTTCTCAAGCCCTCATTTTTGTGACTTAAGTCAGTCTTAAATTGTGACTCTTTTTTCTTTTCTCTTTTTTGCTAGTTTTTCCTTACCTGAGGGTCTAAAAATAGAGAATATTTAATGTTGTAAACATTGTATATTTGTGATTTGTGAGTAAGATTTGTTTGACTTGATGTGAGTCCAGGCATTAAAAATACTATTAACTGGATGTAACTATTCTTTTAGCATCTTTTGTCTTTCAAAAATAAAAGTTGTAAAAACTTATGAGCTTTAATGATGATGGGAAAACTTTGGTCTATTTTGCACTTGGTCATGCCTCCTTGTTGTTGTATAGTTTCACTGTTTTGTTCATCTTTCAAAATGGCCAATAATGATCCTCCTGTTCAAAACTACTCAAGACCACTAAACTGAGGGAATCAGAGACTATTGCACTTTGTGCTTTTTGTCTCACTGACTCAAGATGACTGAACATTTTAGTGCTTTCCTCCAGCAGCAGTCCACCAGCTCCAGCCTGCAGTAGCTTGACACGACCCATAAGGGGTAAAGGATTCGGTCGGCTGGATCATAGATTGTCTGCTCTTAAGCTGCATGTAATGTGTTTGTTGACAGAACGAGGTGGAGAGTTGGGAAACAGATGAAAACCCAGGGTGTGGCGTTATCTCTGTGAGTCTCTGAGCTCCTCTGTCATTACTGGAGTGCAGCCACCGGGCTGATGTGTTTTTGTTGTTATCAGTGTCTCGCGGCGGCCTCAGAGACAGCGTGTACCACACCACCTCATGTGTGGGCCTCCATAACACTGTCATGCTTATCTACCTCCAATGAGTGTGTTTATAGTTTATATTTTATGCTATTTACATGCAAGAATTGAGGGATTTGATGCTTTTGGCAGGCTCATATGGTAT
Organism: Sebastes umbrosus; assembly: GCF_015220745.1. NCBI lineage: Eukaryota > Metazoa > Chordata > Actinopteri > Perciformes > Sebastidae > Sebastes > Sebastes umbrosus. The sequence goes on from NC_051286.1 coordinate 7,927,791, forward strand.
TTGCACACCTATGAATGAGCTCTTTGGTAAGACAGCAGTCTGTTATGATAGTATAAGCACTTGGTTCAAGGCTGGGAACTCTCCGCCCCTTCTCCAGAAGCTATAGTCCCTGCTGGCTTGAGTGACACACGGCAATATTTACTCCTATTGACCTATTGATCCAGATCAGATGTTTGAGTCCAGCTGGAGTCAGTGTGGTATAGAGTGTATTTGTGTTCGTAGATAAAAGGGTGTCGAACTACCTTCCATCAAACCTGTTTTTCAAGAGCAGGCTATTGAATTACCTCCCCTTGTTTCTTTGACACCAGAATTTATAGCTGACAGCAGACTGCTGTAAACATCACCTGTAACAAGCTGTAGTGTGTTATAATGACACACACAATCTGTCCGTTAACCTTTGACCTCAGAGCTGTCTCTCTCTCCCTGGACAATAAAGACCAGTCGATGTTGGCTTAAATGAAAGCTATTGATATTATGTGTTAGTGACGTCTAGCTCTGATGTGATGCAGGTTTTACATGCATTATTTATGTGATTTATTGATGACTCATTTTATTGTTGGTTTATTTACTGATTTTAATATGATCAGTTAATTAAAATTGTCTGTATGTACTGTATTATTCTGTCGGTTGAGTTTTCATTCACATATCTCGAGGTCAGAGGTCTAGGGACCCGTTTGAAAATGGCCATGCCAGTTTTTCCTCGCTAAAATTTATCGTTATTTTGCGTTTTCATATGATACCAGTGTCTTCACTCTAGCTTTAAGACCGAACCATCTACAACCTCTGAAAGACAGAATTGCGGCCGGCTGATTGTTAAGAGCCTGAGGTTAATTGTTTATATAATAAAAGATTGATACTTGACGTCCGTGTATCGATACAATATTGCCGTGCAAAATATTGCGATACTACGATGTATCGATTTTTTTCCACCACCCCTAGTTTCGATGTTGTGACCATAGGTTTAGGTAAGAGCTTTGAGAGAGCTACTTCAGGGTAATAATTAGCAATTATTCACATGAAAATGGTCAAATTTAAAGAAATCAGGCTAAAATATCCACTATGAGGCATGTACGGCCTTTGTTTTTGGGTTGTTTTACATGGTTCTGGAGAGGTCCCTTATTTCTATTTAAAGTAAATCTCAATGCTACAGCACACAATGATATTTAGACAATATTGTGCTTCTAACATTGTTGCAGCAGTTTGGGGAAGGCCCTTTCCTGTTTCATCATGTCACATTCACAAAGCCATAAAGAATTGTTTTACCCAGTTTGTTGTGAAAGACTTGCCTGCACAGAGCCTTGACCTCAATCCATCCAGCACCATTAAGATGAACTGGAGCGCTTTAAATCAAAGTATTAACTCGGAAGGCTACACTGATACTTAACACAACACCTGTATCTGTCTTTTCCCATCAGACATCGCTGTGGTGGAGATGACGGACGCCTTCCGCCAGCCCTCGCTCTTCTACCACCTGGGGGTCAGAGAGAGCTTCAGCATGGCCAACAACATCATCCTGTACTGCGACACTAACTCCGACTCCCTCCAGTCTCTGCAGGTACAGTAAGCCGAAACCATGAACCCGAAACCAGGACAATCCTGCCCTCATCACTTCCCTACACATGAACCAAACAATCACTGTGCTTCACGAAGGTGGTGATTAAAGGCTATATTTAGTTTAGGAGGAGGCAGGGGATTGACAGACATGTGATTTGGTGGCAGTGGCTCATAATAACGCATCAATAATTTGATGGAAGGAAATGCATCTATGATCCATTTGGGAGTCAGTTATGGATGGCCTCATTTAGTCGTGGATGAGCAAAAAAATGGGGTGAAATTAAAGTTTATAGCAAATAGTTATTTGATGCTATATTAATGCTCTGGATATCGTGTAAAGAACCTTAAACTGTGACCCAAAAATCTCACCCAGACAAGTTTTAACTGAGTCAGCGTATGCCAACTGTGCGAGTCTTCTAGCTGCTGTGTAGCAGACGAGGCGTAGTTCACACTGTCTGAGGCCCAAGCTGAACACATTGAAACCTCCTGCTGTAGGCGACTTGTGGCAGAGGAACACTGAAGCCTTTATTGTAGGTATTTTGTGTAGTGAGAGGAGTGTTATGGCAACAGGGATCACCAGCTAGAGACCTCACTGTGGTCAACATATATAGTCCTATATACAGCCTTCGGTGCAGATTAAACGCACAAGTCAAGATAAACATGGCATTAAAAAACCAAATGCACAGTCTCAGCTCTATTATATCTGCTTTTCATGTTGTTGAAATTGCCTCAGATGTCCTGCCCTGATGCAGACTGGTACCTAATAGGAGTTCCTGTGGTTTTGTTGTGGTGCCTCGCTGGGCGGTCGGCTTGCTGCTCCCCACCCTGCCTGAAAAGACCACTTCTCTCTGGTGGTTTCCTCAGGCTGCTAAATTGTTTCAAAGGGCGCTGGAGTTATCTTTAAATACTGGAGCTCTTTCTTAAAAACTACACCAAGCCCTAAAGAGGCCTTTGTGTACCCAGTGTACCCGTGCTGGTCATGCTTCTTTTGGCAGTGAATAAAAGTAGTCTCACTGTATAAGCAAGTACAGTTTATTCACTAATGAAATAAGGCTGGAAGGGAATGGTTTTCTGCTACAAGAATAAAACCATTCACATCCAGTTTGAAATGCTTGTGTAGATCTATGCCTCCTTTTCGGGATTTATGTTGAACCACAGCCAACACGAGGAAACTATCCTAAAGGTCATCACAACACTTCTGAATGCAAAGCTTATGTGATACTGATGTTTTGCAAACACCCGTTATTATTCAGCGACAGGCAGATATTAGTAATGCTTTGGTGAGGTGAAATATCTACTCTCCCTTTGTTTAGTAGCTCGGCTCATTGATCCGCTTTATCTAATGTGTGATGAGAGGACGAGCACCAAAATCATTTCTGTGTCTGTGCTTAAAATGATGGTGGTGCAAGTACAGTATGTTAAGATAAAGCTGGGAGTCTCTACAATCCAAGAGTTAGTTCATTTTAAAGACAAGTTAAAGCCTGCAAAGATTGTTTAATACAGTGGTTCCCAATCTATTTTCATTGAAGCCCCCCGTACTTGTATCTAAGAAAACCTGAGCCCCCTCAACATCATCACTCTAAAAAAAAAGAAAAATCCTCGAACAAAATCCTTAATTTCAATGAAGTGATTCAGTGTATTAAAGGAGTTTTTATTAAATCAACTTTCTTTAATGAACAGAACTCGTCAGTTTCGTCAACATAAATAAAGTGACGACGTCTTGACGGATTCGCCAACTGAATGCAGATACATCATATGATCTTTTCTTTGTAACAACTTAATTGATTTACTATAACAGTGTCAAAGCCAAAATAGACTTTTTTTGTTATCGTGGTTAAATACATGTAAGATATGGTGCTGTTAGATTGCTGCTAGACCGCCCCGTTAATAACAGGTGAGGGCATCCCGTTGTGTGCGTCAACCAGGAGAGCCGATAGATTTTGGACCGCAGTGAAAATGTTGTTTTTGAAAGGCTAAACGCCAACAAATATGGATTGAAGCAGAATGTTAGATTTTGCTACTAAGTAGCAAGAAATATATATCTTTTTACATTTTAATAAATTATTCAGTAAGTGTGTTATTAAGATTTTAGTTATACATGAGTAAATCTGTAATCCGCATGCCCGTAAGGAGGGCTCAGACCCCAGGATGGGAGCCATTGGTTTAAAAGACGGGTAGAATGGAAGCAAAATGTTACTGTTTTACAAAAAGAACTCTCATTCAATGGCTTAATATCTGACTTCCTGCTAGACAAACAGCCTCTGTATGCTTCTAACAAACTATATAAGTTGTTTTCATTGTAAACAAAGCCTCTAGGCGTAACACACATGTTGAATGCATTTCCTTCCTCACACAGTAAACCATTTGCAAAACCTTATTTTAATGTTTTGAACCCTACGTAGGTCACAGCTTGTGGTCTCTTATGTTATTGGTGCATGTCTACGCTTTGTGCATCATTCATCAGATATCAGACAGCCAAACTGCTAAAAATTATATATAATATAACTGACTTAGGTATGATGTCTGAGTTTTAGTGGAACTGATATGTATTCTAATGTTTTATTCGGTGTCAAAAACAAAATTATACCTAAGATAAATGTTCTTGTGTGATCTCTAAATGTATTTTTCTTTTCTTCTTCTTCTTCTTTCAGGACATAATTTGCCAGAAGAACACTGTAAGTACACAAAGCAATCTTTTTTTTTCCCCTCGCCTTTGCCTTTCACACATTACTCACCCATTGCTCACACATCACACATCTGATGTGGTGCAAAGAATATGTTTCTTTACAACGTGCAGGGAGCGCAGTGTCTAACACCTTATGTTTCGCTCCTTGGTGTTATAAAGGTTTTTCTCTTTTCTTTTGCGGCCCACTTTTGTTTAGACGCTGTGATAAATATTTCACAGAAATGTAGAATGACAACACCTCTTACGTTTCAGTGTGTTTTTTTCTCAGATGACAGCTGTTTTGTGAGTTATAGTGACTGCATGGGCTCCATCTGCATCAAGAGGCTCAAGCGTTTTTGAAAATTTGACTTGCAAAAAACTGCAGCATTCAAATGAGGTGCTGAATTAAAGGAAATCCTGTTCTTTACCAAGTCACACCATGTTGATCCTAATATAATCTAAATTTGATTTAGATTCACACAATGAAACACATTGGGTTAAAGGTATAATATGCAGCATTTTTCTAAATGAAAATGTATAAACTCATACAAAAATAATCCCGCTCAGTCATCACTTATGACCCACTAGAAGTGTGTGGTGGTGTCTGTATTTACAGAGACCTTGCCCTCTGCCTGTATTTTCTCTTTTCTTCTTATTTTACTGTGTTCGCGATTCTTCTGGGCGTCTGCAAACATCCTTTTGGCCCCACGTCGGGGTGTAACGACGTGCACGGTGTGCAGCCCGTTCAGGTCGTCAAATACCGCCACTTTTTCACGCCCCTCGGCGTCTGATACCGATCCACAAGGCACCCTTTAGCGTCTGTATTATACAAAGCAGCCGTATTTGTGTGCTGAGTACAACATGTAGATGACAAAGCCAATAGTGTTGTCATTATAAACCACCTACGGGTCCTGTTACAGTATAGTATAGAGGGTTCCTAAATTACTACTAGAGATGCACAGATTGATCGGCTGATGATCGAAACCATCCGGCGGCACAGACATTAATGTCACAGCCACGAGCACACAACATGTCGTCTGTGTGAAGTGTAGAAGACATAAAGCTTGCAATTTGTCACAACTGCAAGTCCAAAATAAGCCGTGGAGGAACAACCTTAAACACATTTGGAACAACTAACTTAATCACTCGTTATGTTGTAATTAATTCCCATGATGCTGCTCAGAGTAATTTAACGATTAATCTAATAACTGTTCCTTTCAGTTTTTGGCAGTTTAGACCAAAGAAATTTAACAAAATGGAGAAATGTACTTTCCAAAACCCAAGTTGATGTCTCTTCAAATTGCTTGTTTTCCAACTAAAAGTCCAAATCTCAAAACAATTGAATTTACAGTGATACAAAACAGAGAAAATCAACAAATGTTTGGCATTTAACTGCTTGATACCTTAAACGATTAACCGCTTATCAACTTTGTTCATGATTAATTTTCTTTTACTAATTGAACAATCGACTAATTCAGCTCTAGATCAAAGATTAAGACAGAAGCGGGAGACTCATTGTGGTTCAGGAGTCCATGTTCAAGACTGAGGTGAAAGGCTTAGCTCTCCTAAGTGGCTTTTCAGAGAGGATGGATGTAACACTGCGCTGCATGAACCGTACTGATCTCTGACACTGACTCGTACCGTGTGAGGAGAGCTGATTATCACTCTCAGTATGAGTGTGAGAACACTGATCTCCTCTATGTGCACTCATTGGCTTTGTTCTCTCTCTTTCTTGCTCCTATCGGGGCACTTCACTGCCCGTTACACTGGTGCATGTGCTCTTAGCTTGCCCTCTGTGCTGGTGAAAGTGCACTCAAATTACAATAGCAGAGGTTTTTTTCTTACATTTTCTATCTCTTCGAAGGGATTGTAGCTGTTTTCTCTGCATGTGTCATGATTAACAATATTTTTATATCAGTTTTAATCAACTTTCACTCCCATTCCCACGGAACCAAACCTTTTCAGTTTAAAATACATTTTGAACATCGTATTAATCATATTCATAAAAACCAACAAAGGTCACAGGGAAACTTTCAGCCAATAGCAAACCTCCTCTATGTTGACATCAACACCTGCCTCCTGCAAGCCACAGCTCAGTCAAGTCAACACACAAGCCAAAGCACGACACTTCAGCCTGCTGTGTAGTCTGTGAAATTAAACATTGCACTTAAATTTACTCACATTTAACCCCTAAAGGTTCTCTATATGATATCCAGACTATTTTCTATGTAAAGATATAGAGGAGTAATGTCTACCTGAGCAGAGAATGAAGTCGCTCCCCCTCTGTGTGTGTTGTAATCGGTGCTTTGTTGACATAGCCGGGCCGGCCGCGCATGCATTTAGTGCATGTTCGTGCATGTGAGCATGTGCATGTGAGCATGCCCCCGTGGCTAGTTCACGGACGCCGCTCTGCACTGCTCTCATACGGCGGTTACAGCTGATAAACGCCGTCCTGACCATCGGTCGGCTCACCCGTCGCAATATTGAGAGCCCTGGGGAGGCAATAGAAATGCTCCCAATCTCGCATATATCATCTTTCCCTACAATTTCGCTCTAGTGTTTTTGCTTTTGGCAGGGTTAAAAAAAAACAAAATCCTCTAAAGTATCTTGAGATACCAGAGCTTCACTCCAAAATGTGCAGAAAAGAAAATCCTAACTGGCCTGCTGTGCCTAGTTACGGTTGCTAAACTATGATTGGACAGCTGCTGCTTGGGGTGTAGCCAGCAGTCAGCTGCTCAGTTGCCCTCTGTGCTGATGCAAATGCATTTAATTTCATTCAAACAAATGTTGTAAAATACACAGTCTGCAGGTGTAAATGTCTGTTTGTCGTCTGCTCTTACAAAAGCATGTGTAGCTAATTGTATTTAACTAAGTGCAACCCACCACGAAAAACCTGGAAATCCAGGTAATTAGCCTTTGGTTGTGTATATCTAATTACTGTAATTACAAGCACATTACTTCGTCTGTGTTGGAGTAAATTCGCTGGCAGGAGCTACCCACGGATGTGCAGCTCACAGGTACAAACCCTCTCAGAGACCATGGGTGGATATTAGTCATAACTACTTCCTCAATGGGTTAATGACTGTTGGAACAGTCACATATAAATTAAGTGCTAACATCAAGTTGTGCTCAGCTCTTTCTGTGCCTCTGTGAAGGTGAGTGAGTAGGCATGCAGCTCCACTCCTCCTGTAACTGCAAATGGACAGATGGACCGATTGGCAAGGCTAACAAACCGGATGACTCACTCTCTCAACAACTGACTCACTCTGTCACATTCAACCGATTCCCCCATGAGCCGGCGTCGTCACCTGTGTTTCCCTCTGCAGCTGAGACTCTTGTTACCTGTAAGTGACTAGCGGAGGTTATCGTCGCATGACCTGCAGCCGCTCTTAAATATGCATCGGCCTGTAAAAACAAAGCTGTCATGTGATCCCAACAACGGCACGAATCTCACACACACACAGAGGAGCTAAATATAGTGTCAGGATTTTGCAACCTGTCTGGTTACACCTAAAAAGGGGTCACAGGTTTATTTATGAAAGGCACGCAACGCCGCTGATGTCATGAACCGCTGTTGCAGAAGAGGAAGTAGTTATCTGCGGATGGCTTTCATTGCTTCAACGCCGCACCTTCCTTTCACTTCCTTTTTTTTCAGTTGGCAGTGAGAGCAGCAGCATTGTTTGTTTCTGAATAGCCTGCATGAAAAGCTATGACAGAATATTAAAGCAGCAGGATGCAGCTGGGTAGCAGCCCAACCGCCTTCAGACGCTCTCATGTTGTGTTTCACCACACATCTGACATTCTGGGAATAGCTCTCCTCGACAAGACCTCGACTGCTTCTCGAGGATGTCAATAGTGGTTTTCCTGCCTCTCTCTCCGTCTCTCTTTCTCTCTGTGCTGTCTGCAAACACCACATGCACGTGTTTCCTCGTTGTTTATTCAGCAGTGGCAGGCCACCGCAACAGAAGCATCACGACCGCTGCTGGAGAATAATGTGAAGTTAAAACAAATACAGAAAATCTACCTCCCAGACAAAACACAGATGTCAGGAATTAGAGCTAAGTAAATAAAGAAGAACACTTTTAGTGCTACAACTGCAGCTAAAACTGAAACAGACATGAAACGAAATCACTCCTGCATGCCGCAGCTGCAGAAAGTACAGTGGAAACCGCTGATAGTGATCAACCACTCATATAGATCAAAAAGCTTAGGACAGAATCATTACTTTCCAAATGCTGTTTAAATAATTCACTTATAGTAATCAAGTAGTCCGCTTACAGAATTCATTTTGGGTCTTTTCATACATGACAATATGGAAAAACATTTTAAAACTACATTAGACTAATGTTAATTGAACTTTTGTTTTGTGTTTCACTTTACTCAATTGATACATTGCCTTGCGGACCGTCTGCTCTCCGGCTGGGTACCTGAGGCTGATGCTGCGTGCACATTGATATTGTGGAAAAAGGAAAGTCATCTCTGAATAAAAAACGAATATGCACGGGGAAAGTGGATTGCTAATGCCTGGTCACGTAATGCCCTCAAAGTGAAACTTTTTCTGCGGCACACATGCAGACCGGCACCCACCATCTCCCTTTATGCTTCTACCGGGTGAGCGAGCGAGGAGCCCCTGCAAAGGGGCGTCGTTCTGCATGCACACTCTCGCTCTGCAGAGCCCGCCAAAGATGGCAATGCCTCACCCTTGATGAGGGAAAAGGCAGAAGAAGCGAGCCAGTAAATAGCGAACCGGTCCGTTTCATTACTTTGTATTTGTGTAATAAATATACAAATGTCAATTAGATGCATGAGAAATGATGCACAACAACAAAGATTCCATTATAATAATCATTCGTTTGAAGTCAGTTCGACCCGTACAGACGTGATCACTATAAGTGGTTTCCACTGAAACAGGGTGTTGCTTTGCACTCAGTGAGCAGCAAGACTTTTGTTTCTGCTTGATTTTCACGAACACTACGCTGCATGAACAAGTGGAATCTGTAAGAGCTCGGCTGTTAAGTGTTTGTGGTTGCAAGATAGCAGCTCCTAATGGGACTGTCAGCGCCGGTGCACAACGCTCCTCCTGGCTGCTGCCTGTGTAGACGAGTTCAGTGAAGATAACACAAACACTATTGTCTATGTGGACAGATCAGAGCCCGAGACTCATGTCGTTACCTGAAACTGTCTCAAACAGGGGAAACGGCTCAGACTTCCTCCAGGCAACAGGCTTCCTCCTTATACAATGTCATGTTTTACTAAACAGAGTCTATAAAACCGGTTGTAAAGAGCCTTTGTTAAATCATTTAGATAAGGTAATTGTTCAGTGAAGGTTTGTTTTCACTGTAAATGCACCTTTTACTGCTTCTGAATAACTGCATAAAGAGACATAGCATGTTTGTTTTTTGTTCTTATATTGCATTATAATTTGTAAATGTGCATGTTTAAAAACAGGGAAAACTAAGATATAGACCAAAAGGATATACCTAAACCAAGACCAAGTCATGACCAAGACAGGGCGAGACCGAGTCAAGACTAAGACCGGACCGGTGCGAGTCCCAAACTGCATGACACACTTACAATAAAATGTGGAACATGCATACCATAGGCACTCCTCAAATTGATCTGAAAGATCCACATTCCCATAAAAACACCCACAGATTCTTCCTTATTCACCTCTTTTCTGGCCAAATATATACAGCACATAACAATTTAGTGACATCCCTGCAGTTGTGGTCTTGAAATAAAATCATGAGTCCTCTTTGTCTAAGGCCGCGGAAAAATACGTTCAAGACCGAGACCTTCAAAAAGTGGTCTTGAGGCCGGCCTTGAGACCAAGACCGATCTTGAGTACTGCAACACTGGTAGATGCTCAAGTTGTTTTGTTTCTTTTTTTCCCAATGCAACATCCATGTCAGCTCATAAAAAACTTTCCTTTTTGGGTCACATTAAATCTAATTATCAAGTTTTTTGGATTCTCCAAATGATACACCCACATTTGGCTAAAATATTGCTGATGCCTCTTTCACACCAAACCCACAATGTCCTCTGATGCTTGAATATCCTGATCTCTCTCTCTTGTTTCAACAGACGTGTTCAGCCAACTACACCTTCATCCCGTACATGGTGACGCCCCACAACAAGGTGTACTGCTGTGAGAGCAGCCTGATGAAGGGCCTGACGGAGCTGATGCAGCCCAGCTTCGAGATGCTGCTGGGGCCCATCTGCATGCCGCTGCTCGACCGCTTCGCCCAGCTGCTCAAAGTGTCGCAGGCAAACTCCCAGTAAGTCACTTAATTATAGTTCATATTAATGCTGTATAAATGGTAATTACAATCCCCCTACAGACATGCTATTGATGCTAATATGCTGATCATCATCATGACCAATAGATATTACATTAACAGGGATGCTAAACAATATGGACATCCTGTTTTTGAGGTCGGTAACGTTACTGCTTTACAAAGGCAGAGACCATTGACTACAAAAGCCGTGAAATTGAGAAAAAAAAGTGCTACACTTTCAAGTTATTCTTGAAACATATGTAAAAGGTTGTAATGAAAATAACATTACTGCACTCTGCCTTTGGATAATCTTCAGGGGAAAACACAGCAGGCACACACGTTTGGTGTGTCATGTAACTCTGCTTTGCCAATATTAATACAGTAACATTATATTGAAATCAATAACAAATTATTCTACAACTTAACACACTAAAATATGTGATTTAAACGTTACTTAATCATGCCAAATCACATAAATTCCAATTGCAATTTTAGCAATTTGGGGTAACACACTGAATTATGTTGGTTCATCAAAATGGATATTTTCAATCACTGGTCACAGCCTGGGAAAATTGTGTAGGTAAATTAAACAGACCTCCGCCAAGCTGCCCAAGTACGATTGCCCCCCCCCGCCACCCTCTCCATTCAGCTTGCGCCATCATCCACTTGTATTTTTGTTTATGTTGAGATCAGCTGTATGTAGCAGAGCAGCATAAAACACATCATTCAAACTGGACAGAAACAAAGTAAAACTCACCTAAACCGTCGTTGTTACTCTTTCCAACAATCACCAAGTGTACTTTGGTCGAATTCAACTGTAATTTCACAGAGTTTAATGTGAAAAAACGCCAAATCTACAGGTGTCCTCCACCCCCCGCTCTCTCTCTGTCTCTCTCTCTCTCTGTAGGCAGAAGGAAAGAGGCAGGGTGACGCGTCATGAAAGCGTCATCAGTTACACTGCGCATGTCTTAAAGCCTGTGGTGTTAATGCACAGGCTGAGAAAAAATAAATAAAAAATAATCCCGAAGCCGAATCGCCACCGGTTTTCATTGTGCCACACCCCACCCCTCCAAAAAATTTCATTCAAATCCATCACGGACTTTTGGGGTTATCATCCAAACGGACAAACCAACAAACCAACAAACCAACAAACCAACAAACCAACGCTGGTGAAAACATAACCTCCTTCCTAGGCATTCGGCCTTGGCGGAGGTAATAATATCCTTCTGTGTGTAGGCCTATATAGTAAAGCAGATGCCAAAAACTCAGATTTCTTTCTTAGTTCACTCTTGACTAAATTTGCGCAGTAGTTACTGCATTTTGGCTTTGTAGTGCTGAATATAGTTTGAAGGTTATTCCTCTACAGTCATGAAAATGTTAATGACTGTGAGTTTTCAGGTGCTGTAAACTGTTCAAGGAAACACTTTCACATTGAGAGCGAATGTGTTTGAGGATGAGGAAGCAAAAGAAAAACATCTATTTATAGCTATTTCTGCTAACAAGAAGTTCCTCTGAAGGCATAATGTTCGGTAACATCCCGGGGTCATACGGGGTTATACGGGAAAACAACGTTCAACTGTTTGTTTTATTGTATAAATGCAAGCTGAGGTGTATGTAGAGCGTAGGTGAATGACGGATGAGGAAGAAGCCATTGTAGTGGGATTTCTTCAAGTTCCTGTCGAGCAAAATTTGGCTCACATGTTCATGTTTGAGCAGCACTGCGTGCGTCTCTTTTGTTTCATTATCCCACTCGTCCTATTTTTACTTGCCGTAATTATTTTCATGTAGTGCATCCCTCAACTTTGACTTTGCGTGGTGAGCTACTTTTTGAAACGTTTTACACCGCCTCAGTTGCTGGGGTAATATTTTAGGCTTTCCTGCCAACAGGCTGTGCAGAAGCCAGTTGGTTCTCGTTCAGCTCCAGAAATAGTGACTCAGGTTTTACAGGCACAAAAGGAAAACGTGCACTTTGATGAAGCTTTTTGTCTCCTGGAGACCAACAGGAGGAGAGTTTTCAGCTCAGCCATCACTGAGTAGAATGCATTCTGTGCACTGTGTGAAGGAGCATGACTGCTGTTTATAATAGCTATATATGACAGATTAAATGTATTCTGCTTTATGGCACTGAGGCCTGTGCTACCTTTACTTATCGTTACCGTTTGCTGACGCCTTGCATTGGGCTGACATTGGCCTTTTAAATGTCAATGGCGCCTTTTTCCAATACAATGGAGGTTTAATTTCAAGCTAATTTAATTTTAGTCAGCTAACTCACATGGAACAGATTTATTATGTGAATAGAGTGAGGCATTATTTGGCATTCAGGCTTTAACCTCATCACTCCCCGCAAGGATACAGAGAACAGAAGAGAGTGGGGGGACAATAATCTGCAGCAGATGATCATCAGTACATGAATCTTTTGAATTTTTTTACACTAGTGCCGAGTTTTAATACCAATACTAAAACTATGTGTTTCGGGATATAAACCAGTGGGCAACCTCTGCGTAAGTGCCTTAAACTTGCATTCTTTCTAATAGCCAGCAGGGGGCGACTCCTCTGGTTGCAAAAATGAGTCTGATTGTATAGAAGTCTAGAAGAAGGGGAAGTCTCACTTGATTTATTACCTCAGTAAACATTGTAAACATGAGTTTATGGTCTCAATCGCTAGTTTCAAGTCTTCTTCAATACAGCATGATGTTCATTTAGTAAGTTATGGTCCCGTTTAGAGTCAAATAGACCATAAAGCAGGGTATGCTTTAGGGCGTGGCTACCTTGTGATTGACAGGTCGCTACCATGACGTTGTCCGGTCTGGGAGTTGTCCTTGTTTTCGTGTAACAACTTTAACCCTTTCACAGTGTGTTTTCAGTTCATGAAAGTTAATTGTAACTTTTTGGTCGTCTTATTCAACATTTGGTTGTACTTAGCTCCACCCTTTGGTGTCAATTCTGGTTGCAAAAAAACAAGATGACAACGGCCAAAAACAAAGATGGTGACGGCCAAAATGCCGAACTCGAGGCTTCAAAACCAAGCCCCCAGGAAGAGCGCCAGGCTTTGCACCACATTTTTGTAGTGGCCAAATGGTGGAATTACAACTTCCGCATCTGTCACGTGATGCCCTTGGGCATCAACTTACCAGTACGAACACTTGAATAGCCCTTGTTTAAATCTTTAGGTCCTAAAAGTTGTAAAAAACACTAATAGTCGAATCCAGCGTTATTTCCCTTCCTCCGTTCATGTGCATGAGACCCAGGCTGAAGGCTGGGAGGCGGGGTTAAAGGAAACGCTCCTGCGCCTGCGCTATGGGCCCAATGGATGCAGAAGATCGCCGAATGATCCGGGTACTTTATCATCACTCGGTAGTCGAGCCATTTTGGCTTCATGCACCACTGAGCAACTCTCATAGGAATGAACGGGAGCCCGCCTCCAACGCTGTATACAGTTCTCTTTATACATCCATGTTCAAAACGATAGTCCACAAACCAAAGGGTGACGTCACGGTGACTACTTCCACTTCTTATACAGTCTAGGGTATAAACCCTTTTTTTCCAATGAAAAAAGAAGCCAAATTCTAAAATGTTAAATGTTGTCTAAAGACAATCAGCTTACACAAGTGCAATAACTTTACCTAATAAAATATAGTCTAAACTTGGTAAATTATGATTCAAATCAGAACCTATGATCAAAGAATAAGTAAAAAAGATAACCACCCAGCATTCAATGCCAGATTTTAGAACTACTGTCTGCAACGGACAGATTTCAGGCGGTAGTATTGATTGAAAGTTAAATATTTAGGCCTAGTTGACAGTGAGTGTGACTAAGTGTAACAATAAGCTCAGTAGAAAATGTAAACGTGTGATAAAAGCCGTGTGGAGTTGTGAATGAAGAGCCAACAAATGGCCCTTTGAAAAATGTGTTTATTCGTCCTTTCCTTTCATTGTCATTGTTAGTTTTATGCTTTCCTCCAAAAAATCCTACTTTACCGGAAGTACGTAGTTATATTTAATTAACATTTATGAAATAATTCCTCTGAAAAACTCATTTAAGACGAGCGGGAAATAGCTCGTCTCTAATTGTCTGAAATTATGTAAAACAGGAAATGAATTCAAACTCCAATCATGTTAGAATTGCCCCTCAAGGAAACACTAAACTACCAAAAACAATTAGATTAGCATGATGATCAGAAGTGATTGTAATTACATCTTGTACTAAATTGAAATAATAGAAACTGGGGTGGTTTTTAAATGTTTTGCTTCATCATGAAGGCCTTCAAGCCAAACTCCTCTCTTATGTAGCTTCTTCTCTCACAGCCAGTATTTCCGAGAGACGATCCTGAATGAGATCCGTAGGGCTCGGGAGCTGTACACCGGCATGGAGCTGTCCGCCGAGCTGAGCCGCATCCAGCAGCGTCTGGACAACGTGGAGTGCCTTTCGGTCGACATCGTCATCAACCTGCTGCTGACATACAGGGACATCCAGGTACACCTGCTCTGTGTAGCTTCTCTAAACATCAGCATGTTGTTGTCATGTGTCAAATTAAACGTGCTGCTTCAGGATAATTAAACAAATTGGATAATTGGTGGAGACAGTTTTTGCTTCCTGTTGTTTTACTGAAGAGAATAGGCACACTGGGAGAGAATTTGACTAATTTCAACATGTGCCGTTGCCTGAAACAAAAAAAATGATACTGATACCAAAGCTCCCTCTTCTTGTTCTGTGCCATAAAGCAACTTGCCTTTGTGCTGTAAAGCAATACCTTAGTTTTCCTCCATCGCTTATAGGCTACCATTGGTATCTTAGTGTGCAACTTTTATACACCTTCTCTTCCCTCTGTCTCTCTCAAACACAAAGAAATAGCGAGCGATGCACCGCTCAGCCCTCGATCGTCTCTGTTACGTTAATTGTCACAGCCCTCATTCCAAAAGTAAACATTTTTGAAGTGGGAGTGAATCAGGAGCGGCTGATGAGTTCAGATCAGAGTGGAGAGGAGTTCTCCGCAGCAACAGCTGAGACAGCATATGTCAATATGTAATTTAAATGTGTACATTAATAAAATAATAATACATTTAACTGACAAGTATATCTTGTGCCGACAAGCGAGGGTAACAACGTTTAATCGACAAGTCAACTAATCGCGCACATCCCTGGTGTTTACATGCATATTGCTCAATTTCAATCTGCATAAACAAAATCACTGAACCAATCAGGATGCACCTCTCACCTCCAGGTTCACACCTCGCCATCATCCTGAGAGCATGACTCTTTAGAGAAGGACATGCAAAAACTTTCAGCACACCATCCCAAAAAACGTTTGTAGGATAAACTATGAAGGTATTATCAGACATCCAGCGAACCACTGATGCTCCTCTTAAGTTCAAACAAATTGCCAACTAAGAACAGAACAGATGATCTGTGTGTCGTTGACCTTGACAGAGGAAGCCACTGTACAAACCTACTGTACACGTTAGAGAGAGGTCACCGCCTCAGCATCAATCCGTCAGCGTCATCCCTTTTTACGAGTGGCGCTTTCTCAAACGGGGGCCATCGCAGACCGCCTGTGGAGAGCTCTAGGCGAAGCTTTTGGTCTGCTCGTCTTAAATCTGCCGCTCTTTACGCTCTTTAGTCTCCGCTTTGCGACGGCACTCACCGTCCAGATCCTCCCACTCACCATAGGCAGCGCTCGGCCTCATGAATCATTCATCAGAACAACAAGCATTGAGGACGTGCTGAATTATTCAACATGCTTTGGGTATAGTGACTATGTAGGCAAGTAGCAGCAACAAAAATGTGATGAAGGGAGCTCTCAATTATTGAAGTGTGTTTGGTGTTAAGCAGACAGTCGAGTCTCAGACAGAATGAATAAAAAGACATCAGAAACTCTCCCTCTGGACTCAGAGCAGCTGGAGGACGTTAATGCAAAGATACAGTCCCACAATGCTTTGTAGGGACATGGGTGAAAGTGCAACAGGAGCTCATCAGTGTGTTCTTTACTTCCTTATCATCTAGGATTATGAGTCCATCGTGAAGCTGGTGGAGACTCTGGAGAAGCTTCCGACCTTTGACCCCGTGGCTCATCCACATGTGAAGTTCCACTACGCCTTTGCACTGAATCGGTAAGATACACCTGGTGACACTTTACCAGCTACCAGCCAACCTGCACATGCAGACATACTCACACTGATACACACACATTCAGTTTGACAGATGAAAACTAAGAAGTTTTGATTTTGTTTGATCTATTGACAATAAAGCAAAAAAAGGGTGTGGAAAAAGTTGGGGGCGTGCCGACCGTCATCTACTGCTGGTAGTACACTGACTATGGAGAAGTACCTCATGCGACACCACCTCAAAACACCCGAAACTATCCCTTTAAATTATATTGACTTGAAATTAATTCAGTTAAATTGAATAGAACTGGGTGCTATAATGATTTATGTCAAAATACTTTCTGGTTGACGGTCAACAGTTAGAACCACTGTTCAGAATTACTACACAGGGTATATTAAATTGCAGGTAACCACAGAAACAAAACTTTCCAATCAATAATTCTTGCTGAAACTGACCTGAACGTGAGTTTAACTACTACTTTGCTGGAAAAAAACTTGCAGAAGATATAAGACTTCAACATTGACTGCCTTTAAAGGAACAGTGTGTAACATTTAGGGAGATCTATTAGCAGAAATGGAATATAATATTAATAAGTATGTTTTTCTTTAGTGTGTAATCACCTGAAACTAAGAATTGTTGCGTTTCTGTTAGCTTAGAATGAGCCGTTCATATCTACATAGGGAGCGGGTCTTCTTCACAGAGTCCGCCATGTTGCTCCGCCATGTTTCTACAGTAGCCCAAAACGGACAAACCAAACACTGGCTCTAGAGAGAGACTTTCCGATTTTCGCGTCGGCCACCATAGTTTTCCTACACACCTTTAAATCTAGTTTAAAAACATGTTGACTGAACCTTAAGCATTCATTATCCAACTTACATCTTTACCAATGTAGTATTTATCTCTGTTTTTATGTCTTTTAAAATGTTTTTTTACGATTTAATTAAAACTCAAATGTTTTATGATGTATTTGTAAAAGCACTTTGAATTGCCTTTGTGTTTGAAATGTGCTCTACAAGTCAATTTAATTTGTATTATAGATTATGATTTGAACACAATCTATCGTGTTGTCCCTTTTGCAAGTGGCCCTGTAAGGACAATGATGCACTCTGAAAATTCAGTAGAGGAAACTCCTTCTTCATCTCCGCCTTGTCCTTTATTTCAAGACAGTGCATGGTCTATTATCGCTTACATATACATTTATCAACCAACCAGTTTATCCAAAATCTCTCTGTTTGTTTATGAGAGGGTTTCATAAGCAGCAGTGGTGGGAGATTTTCTCAAACTCCAATTAAATCTTGGAAAGAAAATAATAATTTTGAAGCAGCAGCAAATTGAGGTTCAGGGCTCCTAACCAGCAGTGATATTATTGGTAGCATGTGTGCATCTACTGTGCTCAGGAAGAAGACAGATGTACAACACTGAGAGGTTTCGACTGCCTGTTTCTCACCAGCTGCTTTTCTTGTAAACTTCCTGCGGTTTTCGTGGTGTGACTGCCTCTAACAGCAATAAAGCGTGCTGTTCTTTAATTTGGCAGCGATTGGAAAATGTTTCTGCAAGGTGCCAAGATGCCCGTGTGTTTACGCTGTTACTGTCTGGCCCATTTCCAGGATGTGATATCGTGTTTACGAGCTCAAGGCAGTGAAACTGAGACGTTGTGTGAGACGGATTCATATGATAAGGAGATGCTTTCTCAGTTTAGTTTAGATTAGGACGCTACAAGTAGAGACAAACAGCTGTGGGAAGTCTTTTGTGTCAGCTTATCTATTCAACACTGTACTCACTGTAACTACAATAGCTGTTACATGTGATTGTTAATGTGATGTGTCATTATGATTTTGTTTGTTTGTTGTTGTTGTTGTTGTTGTTGTTTTTGTGGTGCATGAGACATAAGATGATTTGGATAATGACTTATAGTTGCTTTTTTTTTATCAAACTTAATTTTCTGATATGATTAATTTGATGGTTCTTTGATAAACGTTTATTATTTTTTGGGGGGGCTGTCAAACAATTAAAATATTTAATTTGATTAATTGCATGATTGTCCATAGTTAATCGTGATTAATCGCAAATTAATCACACGTTTTTTATATGTTCAAAATGTACCTTAAAGGGAGATTTGTCTAGTATTTAATACTCTTATCAACATGGGAGTGGACAAATATGCTCTTTTATGCTAATGTATGTATATATTTATTATTGGAAATCAATTAACAACACAAAACAATGACAAATATTGTCCAGAAACCCTCACAGGTACTGCATTTAGCATAAAAAAATATGCTCAAATCATAACATGGCAAACTGCAGCCCAACAGGCAACAACAGCTGTCAGTGTGTCAGTGTGCTGACTTGAAAAAAATAAATATTTCCATACAAACACAGTTTTGTTGATCGCGTTTAACTGAGGTGTGATGTAAAAACAAAACCACAATCTTCAAATAATATTTCCTCAAAATATTTCACATCAGATTTTCCAGTAAGCTTCCCCTGATTTATATTACTATTGTACAATTATACTGCAATA
Source organism: Sebastes umbrosus (assembly GCF_015220745.1). Classification (NCBI taxonomy): domain Eukaryota; kingdom Metazoa; phylum Chordata; class Actinopteri; order Perciformes; family Sebastidae; genus Sebastes; species Sebastes umbrosus. Next base: position 7,946,915 of record NC_051286.1, read on the forward strand.
TTGTAAGCGTTGTCCTCCCTGCAGCTTTTCTCCGCCTCTGACCCACTTAGCTGCCCTAATAATAAGCTCTGTTGCCATAGTAAAAACTAATGGCATTATCTAAGAGAATTTCATCCATGTTGCTCCCCTAGTGGACAGCTCAATGTTCACCAACAGAAGCTGTCTTTTCCATCTTGAAAAAAGCAAGATGTGTAATTTTCTTTGACATTTAACCGGTGGAATAACTATACTGAAGCTTGAATACCAAATGACTGATATTATACAGCAGTCTTCAGATAGCTGCTCCTGTCAAACGTTGATTGTACGTTGTAAGAGGCTGCATAATAGAGCGATGAAGTAGAGGAATCTTTCTACTCTGAGTCGGAACCTGAATGAGTTTCCCACTTAAAGAGGACTGGTATAAATCACTACCTTGACTCTTCTCACTGACCCAGCAGCCCGCGCTGAGCCTCGAGATTATCATTATTCGGCTTTAACAAAAGCTTGATGATGATGGTTTGGAGCTCTACTTCTAAATGAATCTGCCAGGTTGAAGTGTGTGTGGACTAATTGGCTTCAGCCTCTTGTCTGCAGCAGTGCAGCGGTGTCGGGCATGTGAGCGTCGAGCGCTGCCGGGAGCCTGACAGGAGCGAGGGGAAGAATCTCCTCCGTCCAAATACCAGTCAGCACTCCGGAGAGAAGAAATAGAGAGATGCATTAGGAGAGAGCAGGTCTCGTCTCCCTCTGGACGGTCTCCATGGTAATAGCTGTCAGCTCATATGTTTTATTTAACCTTCACGCTCTAGAGAGGAGCCACGTTATGTTTATATCACACATTGTGCCCGCGTGTGAGACTTAACTTCGCAACAGCATTCATTTCTTTCTGAAGTCTGTGTTTTGACACGTTCATTAACTCCAGAACAAAGCCTCATCGAAATTTAATCCCTCAAGAACAAAAATTACCCGCGTGGAATAGAGGTTCAGAAGCACTTTGCTGCATAAATTAACATAATAATGAGTATTTTCAGGAAGATATTAGGGACTTTAGTTGATGTTAATGCTCTATATGTTATGTAAAAAAACAAGTATGAAGACAAGTATGTACAAATGTGATAATTATCTTAATTAATGGTCTCTTTATTCCAACTGATTAATATATCATAGCCATTAATGATTAATATGTAGTGGCCATTAACGAGGGCACATTGTTGCAGCTCTAGTTTGAGTCTTGACTTGACTTTTTTCATGCTGAATGACTTATTTCCATGAAACTTATGAGCACATCTCTGGTAAACACAAGATTTAAAGTGGTGCTTTTGTGTGATTCTTTGTGGAGAAACTCAGTTTTACAGATCTGTTGATTGAATAAACTAATCCATCAGTCGACTAAGACTTTCTTTAGTCAAGGACAGTCCTACTTGAGTTTTGGCACAGACATGGACTCTACAACCCTTTTGGTACGCTGCAGGAAGGTTGGGGCTCTACCTGCCCAAACAAACGAGCAAAAGTTACGTTTTATAACACCTGTTTTACCCAGTTCAGTGAGAGTCTCAGCCTCCTGGTTGCCCCGGGTCAGTGTGTCTTCTTGCTCGGAGTTGTGACATGTGCTTGGACTCTGGTATACCAACGTCCAGATTTAGTTGTGTTTTAGGGCGCTTTCACAAGCCAACATTTAGTCCGCTTTCATCAAACTCTGGTGCGGTTCAACCTTCGTTTGGGTAGTTGTGAACGCAGTAATCGTACTCTGGTGCAACCACCTCTCGCAAGCAGTCTCGGTTTCCAAGCAAACCGAAATGCAGGCTGCATGTGTGCAGGTATGTCTTGAGATGGACTCAGGTAAACACCAGGTTACCATGAGTGGGAGAGGACAGACCTGGACTTCTGCAGAAGTCCGATGTTTGCTTGACATCTGCGACGAAGAGAACACACAGAATATGCTAAATAAAGTCCACAAAAATAGTGACGTATATAAAGACATTTGAGATAAACTGGAGGAAAAGGGAAGTAGATCAGTGTTGAGTCAAAGTGAAAAAACTTAAACAGCAATATATCGAAGTCTGTGATTCCCTGAATAGAAGTGGCAGCTCTCGAGACGAAAAAAATCTATTCGCTCCTTCGTACACATTTTTTTATTTGGTCTACTTTAATTTGTGCACTGTGAAACTGAACCAGACTAAATAGAAAACAAACGAAAAGTATCAACTTCACTCTTCAATTCTTCAGTTGACTATTCAGCCAGGATATTTCCTGCCTTGTATTCGCTCGCTATCGATTTGTTTAATTTATTACAGTCCAGTTAAAGTGTCTGGACTGTACTGTGTGCTGTTTGGTCGGTTGAACTTGTGGTTAGAAGTCATTGATAGTACCCTCTTTGACTAAACATTAGAAACACCTCTCAGTCTAACGCAATATGAGTCAACGGCACCAAAACCAAAAATCTGCCTCCAAAATTAGCCTTAAAATTGCCTCTCTAAAACACACTCATTATTCCCTTCAAGTAGGTAAGATTTATTGCAGGGCTCTTGTATTACACATAGTTAAGTGTACCTAATAAGCTGACAACTGAGGTTGTAATTAGTTATATATGTGAGTCAGACCATTTATTTATTGAAAATTAAAACTCAGTATATTAATTTTTATAATAACAATTAATTTGATTTATTGGTTTGGTTTTTTGTACAACCCTGATTGCTCATGCTCGACACCCAGCTGTACTTGTGTTTTGTTTCTTCTAATGCACCAGGAGCATTAATCACATCTTGCCTGCACACTGAGTGATCAGAACAGGAAATATAAAAGCTTTCATGAAAGAGACATTCATGTAATTCAATTAATTAACACCTCAAGAGGTTTGCAGTTCATTTCCTCTGTTGTTTTTGAAATGGTTGCTCATTATAGAGCTTCACTTATTTCCTCTCAGGTTAGTGATAACCGAACATTCAGCATCTGAATGATCCACTGGAGGCTCGTAGTACTAAATACAGAAGAAGAGGAGATTCTTTAGATGAACTCAGTAATTTAAGTGGGGCTCCTGATAGCTTCCTCTGTGCCAGGTTTCACTGTTCACAACAATATCCCCTAGCTACAGACACAAACACATAATTATGAGCTCATACACACACACACTCTGTTGCTGCTGCTGCTGCTAGTTTTGATTCACTTCATTCAAACCTGTTAGTATTTTATGCACCCCAGAATATACAGAATATACTGTATACACTTACTTGTGTTATACAAGTTGGATTCTTTATGCTGACATGCAGCATTTTAATGTTTTTGCTTTAAGCTTGGCAACTACATTAACACTCATCTCGATTAGATGAGTGTTTTTTTTATTTTCTTGTGTCATGAATTAAATAAATTTAAAAAATCACTTAAAGTGGAACCCCATGGCGTTGAGAGGAGGTTGTGTTGCTCTGGCTGTGTTTGGCGTGGAAAGGAGGTTGTGTTGCTCTGGCTCTACCTGTTTGGTGTGTAGAGGAGGTCGTGTTGCTTTGACTCTATCTGTTTGGCGGGGAGAGGAAGTTGTGTTCCTCTGGCTCTGTTTGGCGTGGAAAGGAGGTTGTGTTCCTCTGGCTCTACCTGTTTGGTGTGTAGAGGAGGTCGTGTTGCTTTGACTCTATCTGTTTGGCGGGGAGAGGAAGTTGTGTTCCTCTGGCTCTGTTTGGCGTGGAAAGGAGGTTGTGTTGCTCTGGCTCTACCTGTTTGGCGTGGAGAGGAGGTTGTGTTCCTCTGGCTCTATCTGTTTGGCATGGAGAGGAGGTCGTGTTGCTTTGGCTCTGTTTGGCATGGAGAGGAGGTCGTGTTGCTTTGGCTCTGTTTGGCGTGGAGAGGAGGTCGTGTTGCTTTGGCTCTATTTGGCGTGGAGAGGAGGTTGTGTTCCTCTGGCTCTATCTGTTTGGCGTGGAGAGGAGGTTGTGTTGCTTTGGCTCTATTTGGCGTGGAGAGGAGGTCGTGTTGCTATGGCTCTATCTGTTTGGTGTGGAGAGGAGGTCGTGTTGCTTTGGCTCTGTTTGGCATGGAGAGGAGGTCGTGTTGCTTTGGCTCTGTTTGGCGTGGAGAGGAGGTCGTGTTGCTTTGGCTCTATTTGGCATGGAGAGGAGGTCGTGTTGCTCTGGCTCTACCTGTTTGGCGTGGAGCGGAGGTTGTGTTGCTCTGGCTCTACCTGTTTGGCGTGGAGAGGAGGTTGTGTTGCTCTGGCTCTACCTGTTTGGCGTGGAGCGGAGGTTGTGTTGCTATGGCTCTATCTGTTTGGTGTGGAGAGGAGGTCGTGTTGCTCTGGCTCTACCTGTTTGGCGTGGAGCGGAGGTTGTGTTGCTCTGGCTCTACCTGTTTGGCGTGGAGAGGAGGTTGTGTTCCTCTGGCTCTGTTTGGCATGGAGAGGAGGTCGTGTTGCTCTGGCTCTATCTGTTTGGCGTAGAGAGGAGGTTGTGTTGCTCTGGAGAGGAGGTTGTGTTTCTCTGGAGAGTAGGTCATGTTGCTCTGGCTCTATCTGTTTGGCGACGCATGGAAGCTGCTTGACATCCTCCTGGATCCACCTCCTCACATGTGTTCACATTATATGTATTAATTTTTGTCATATGGATTGTCTATGTTGTATTTTCATTATGCTGTTACTCCGTACACACGACTTCTATTGCATGTCTGTCCATCCTGGAAGAGGGATGCTTCCTCTGTTGCTCTTCCTGAGGTTTCTTCCATTTTTCTTTTTTCCCTGTTAAAAGGGTTTTTTGGGGGAGTTTTTCCTTATCCAACGAGAAGGACAGAGGGTGTCGTATCCTGTACAGATTGTAAAGCCCCCCGAGGCAAATTTGTGATTTGTGATTTTGGGTTATACAAATAAAATTGACTTGACTTGACTACTATTTACACTTCTCACAATGCAACGTAATACAGTCATAGCATACAACTATTTTCACAGGCTGAGCATTCCTCATGCCTAATATAGTATTGACATGTAAACTTGAAGATGGTGTGTTAACACTTAATAAGTGTCACAAACACCCACGACAGCTTTCCACTGACACATGCCTGGATGGATATTTGCTCAGAGCAGATTAGCTTTCGCTTCATTGCTGCTCGCTCAAGTTAAAAAAAAAAGAAATGTTTGAACCTCCCTGACTTTGCATGCTGTGTGTTTGTGTGTGCAGGAGGAACCTGCCGGGCGACAGACAGAAGGCTCTGGACATAATGCTGCCCCTGGTGGAGGGCGAGGAGCAGGTGGCCTCGGACATCTACTGCCTGGTGGGACGGATCTACAAGGACATGTTCCTGGAGTCTCACTTCACTGACACGCCGAGCAGAGACAGTGGCACACACTGGTGAGAGAGTCTCCTCCAGACACTGAGTCACACATAAATATTGCTAGAAGAAATGTTTCAAAGGGCAAGATACATGATGGATGCCTTGAAGGTGACTCACTAGATCGTATAAATGGAAACAAGGACTTAAGTAGCTGTTATCGTACAGGTAAAAACCCTTTGTTGAGTGAGGAGTATTACAAGTCATTCAAAGAAACAGGCGGGCCACAAGTCTGCAAATGACAGCTCATTACAGCAGTTACGTGCAAAAGATCACACAACTTGTTGCACCTTAAAGCAAATATGCATGAGAACAAACATACATGATGTTCCAAAAGATGATGAAACCAAGATGATTTAAGAGTTAAGATGACAAAGAAAGCAGTGATTAAAGTAATATAGTGATGTTAAAAGGTCTGCCCTGTGTCAGCAGCACTACGGGCTCCTAATGGTAAGAGGGAATAGTGATAGAGTCATATTTTTGTGCCTCATCAATATACGTATTGTATTTTTATATTTTATATTGTATTATCTTTTATATTTTTTTATATTTATATTGCACTATCTCCCTTTTTTATTGTATTATCTTTTTTAGCAGCTATGGGATTGTCACAATCTAATTTCGTTGTACTTACAATGACAATAAAGGGCTTGAATCTTGAATCTTACACTCAAACACACTCAAAGGACATACAAAAGATGAAAATATTAACATACAAAAGTCACCAGTACATTTTAAATATTGGTGTTCAAAAGTTTCACATATAAAAATAAGTGTAGGAGTAAAGTTTAAACAAAAAACAATGCAGAGAAGCAGGGGTAATTGCCATATTTATAGTATGAACAACAGTTTTTAAGAGTGAGCATTTCTAAGACTCTTTTTGTAAACCATGTTCAGACCTTTTGGATAACGAAGCTGCATGTTCACAGCATGAGCGCGCTGCAGGAAAAACCTGCAGGATCTGCTTGTTGCTAATGAGTCAGCAGAGATCGAGATGCATGTGGAGGGTTTCCAGCACCTTGTTGAATCCAGGAAGACTGTTCTGATTCAAATCAGGGTATTACTCGGTACTAGCTTGTTCTCCATCTCCTGTGAGTATGGCAGTCATGTAGCTGCAGAAGTTGACTTAATAACGGAGCAATAATAATAATAACACGAGGCTGTTGATTGCCTTCAACTGGAAATTGCTCTTAAGATTTCATATCTCAGTCGATTGAATATGCTGCTTGCGTTATCAAGCTCCCATCTGGCTGTTATTTTCAGTTGCACGGCACAACTTGGCAGAGGCCCCTAATAACATTCACACCCTTCCCTCAGCGCAACAGATTGCTCATTAAATAAATGAGAATTTCTTGTTTTGTGAGGCTACTTGCAGTTTGGCGTTCTGCGGTCCCAACTCAATATGGCTGTAATTGTTTTTGTAACTTGAGGTGTCTCAGGAAGGCGGGGGGAACCCCGTGAAATCATCCGTTATCTGAGGAGATGCTAGGGATTTGGAATGACGCATTTCTTGGAGGAAAAATGTTTATTGAAATCATTTTTTTTCTTCCTCTCTCAGGTTTAAAAAGGGGTTCGCGTCAGAGCCGACACTACACTCTGGGATCAACTATGCTGTTCTACTCCTGGCAGCCGGACACCAGTTTGAGACGTCTTTGGAGCTTCGTAAAGTGGGTGAGTGGATGCTAGATTTGATATCTGTCTTAACTCTGCAACAGTCCTTTATGATCATATCGCTCCAGGGCATGTATTCGGAAAAAAGGGTAGGAAATTACAAAAGGAAAGTTTGTGTTTCATGATTTGCATCCATATATGAAAATCTGCAGATTAAAGCTGCACTAATCAATATTTTATATGAACAATGGACAAAATGCAATGTCATTATCACCTGCAGTTTCCCCTCAGGTCCACAAAGCGTTGTAATATAACTCATTGTTTTGGTTTTACGGATCGCAACGTCACCGTTATGGCTCAGTCTCAGCGCTCTCATCAACCAGCTGAAAACCATGTTCGCAAACAGATTCCTCTTTACATATCTGGGAGACACAAAGCAACATTTGTAGTTGTGTTTCTGTCTGCCTGACGCATGTAAGTCCAATATTCACTCTCCTTTTAGCTTTTGTTTTGGTCTCCAACACCTCAGGAGGGAAATATGTCTAGTAGCTCCACTATAGAGAGGTGAAGTCCCTCCCCTTCCTGTGGACCCCATGGAGCCTTACTTCGGAAAAAAATATGAACGGTAGTCAACGGTGAAAGACAAGTATTTTTTTGATCCCGTTTGAATTGACTTTTTTGACTTGCAAAATTATCTTTTAAATTGACAAACATCATATGGGTGATTTTTGGAGCAATTCAAACGGGATCAAAGAAATATTTGTCTCTCGCAGTTGACTACCGTTCATATATTTTCTGAAATAAGGTCCCATGGTGGTCCACCGGAAGGGGCGGGACTTCGCCTCTCTATGTTCACTAGCTGGTCGTAAACTGTGTGTGTCTGTCTGCTGTTTTTTTGGTGCTGGGAAAGGTAGCATAAAATTGTTTTTTTAGGGCTGAAAACATCTGTCTGCTGCTACAGAAAACGATGCCTTGAGAGCCGTGAGCGTAAACGATGAGCTGAAAGAAGCAATAAAGCTCCACAGAGCTGAGGGGAACTTGGTGATAATGCTCTGTGTGCATCACTACTAGCAACTCCTGTCACATTACCCAGTGTGTTACAAAAATATTGATTGCTTTAATAAAGAAAAATCAGATTATCTATAGTAACATTTCCTCCTGTTAAGCCCTTATTCCCAATCCTCTGCGTCTGCTCTGAAATGTGAGGCTCAGAGGAGCTGAGGAATGTGGGAAACAGAGTGAACAGTCCTGGGAATCGGCCCCACCCTCCGTCCCTGTAGATCCTGGTCTCCCCCAGCGCTGTTCCCTGCGACCCCCACCTGCCTCTCCAAATAGCTTGTTACTGCAGTAGGACATGTAGCAGCAGGAGCCAAAACCATTATCAAAATTACCTTTACATTCTTGCAAAAAACAATGACAAATCCAAACCTTTGTACTGCAAGTTGTGGCATATCCAGTCTCTCCTCAGCTGTCTCGTCTGCTTAAAATCTCACTCTGTGATGGCCTGAGGGGAAATGCAATATCTTCCTATTGTATTAAACACTCTTTCATGTTTTAAAGGAGTGAAGCTGAGCAGCCTGTTGGGGAAAAAAGGCAGCCTGGACAAGCTGCAGAGCTACTGGGACGTGGGCTTCTTCCTGGGCGCCAGCATCCTGGCCTGCGACAACACCAGGGTCATCCAGGCCTCTGAGAAACTCTTCAAACTCAAAGCCCCCATCTGGTGAGAACACGGATAAGACGCTCTCATATTATGATGCCAAAAATAAAAACACATTTTACACAGCAGCATCCATCATCGACTGCACCGGTGTCATCGTAGCTCTGCTTTCCCTTGAAGCCACAGTGGCATCTGTGGCCATTGTGTGGAGGTATTGGTGTGTATAAATGGAGAAACGGGGAAACAAATCCCAATATTATCCTTGTAACGATCAACATTTTCATATGACGAGCATATGAAAGTAACTAATCCATGCTATTCTCACATAATTCCTTCATAGCGGAGGAACAAAGTCTTAACTATCTGCAATAATGCATAATTTAAGACTTCATATCCTCAAGATTTTATGACCGTAGCAGTTGTACAACATGTGGAGGAGTACAGTAAACTGTCTGCAGCTCCTTTTTTAAGAGCCTGCTGTTCTTTATTTGTGTTTGTGCTGTGAAAACTCTTTAAGTTTCCATTAATGTCACAAAGAAAAATGAGCCCCAGCATGGAAACACAATCATATGGTATTGTTTGTTTCTGTGATGCTTCTTGATCTATGCTCGTGGGTTTAAAACAATATAATACACATGCAGATTATCTGCCAGTAAGTTGTTTTGTTTGCAGATGTTTTCCTGATGAGAAATGGGATGTCAATTACATTTCGTCTGGCTCTGACGTTTGGTTACATTTGGTTAAGTAAAGATTTGGATTCTGGCTGTTTTTCTGGGCACAGTTAATACATGTTTCTTCTTTTATATTCTCAGGTACCTGCGCTCGCTGGTGGAGACCATCCTGATCTACCAGCAGTTTAAGAAACCCGGCATGGAGCAGCCGGCGCCCAAGCAGGAGCTGGTGGACTTCTGGATGGACTTTCTGGTGGAGGCCACCAAGAAAGACGTCTCCTCTGTCCGATTTCCTGTAAGTAATTCCAGCCATGGATCCAATTAACCCCAAATGATGAAGCTCAGGGGCCAATCAGAGGCTGAGATTTACTGGGCAGCTCTCGGGTTCAATATGTGGAAACAAAAGAAAAAGATCATGTGCTCAGCAAACACATTTATGTCTTCTCCAGGTGTTGATATTAGAGCCCACTAAAGTGTACCAGCCTTCATATTTGTCCATAAACAAAGACGTGGATGACAACACGGTGTCTATCTGGCATGTCGCCCCTGATGACAAGGTGGGTGTCCATCTTTTATATCATCCAATAACACTGACCTCCCCGTTGACACATTCTTCTTGTAGTAATGAGCTGTTCCTGAATCAAGCATCTTCACCTTCTGTTATTCAAAATACTTCCATTATCAGTCTGGATGTGTATAATTGCATGTTTTGATACACAATTAGCAAAAATACTACACTGTCTGTGACAAACGATGCCAAAATTCTCCAAACGTGACGATACTCGTTTTTCTACTGTCGGGGCTCGAGACGAACATCTTCCGGAGGACGATAGAAAATGTGATTGGGATGCAGTAAACTCACTATCAACACGTCGATAGGGACGCACCCTATCATTTCCCTGATAAGGCTACATTGTGAGCAACAAATCCATGTTGAAATCAGCAGGACGGGAGCTAGTTAACGTTAGCTATTAGCTCCGTGCAGGACTGTGCTGCTTACCGGCTGCTAACCACTAACGATAACTAGCTCTCATCCTGCCGATTTCAACATAAAAGGTGCCATTGATTAACATTATGATGCATCAATTTAGTAAAAATGAGCATTGGGTGAAGGTAAATTCTAACGTTATCATGATGCGTTCAGATGTAATCTTGTAAAATGTAGTTTATGGGGAGTAACTTGAATAAATCCAGTTGTTTGAAGGAGATGTTTTCACAGCAATATAAAATAGATAATAGAGAGTGAATTATGACCTGTTTAACTTACTAACAAAAACCAGTATGCAAACAGTAATAAAGGAGTCGATGTCTAAGTACATGCGATTTATTGTTTTGTTTTTGTTTATTACCGTGGTATCGAATTGGTATCGACTACTAAATTTCTGGTATCGTAACATCCCTAGTGTCGGCCTTGTGTACATATAGTATGCCAAATGTTTGGGAGATTTATAAACCTTTATATAAGTGATGAAACCATGGACACTTTAATCCATTATGGCTTGTTGCCCAGTACAAAGTATAAGAAGATGCTAGCATGTCAGCATACATTATTTTGAGAGAGCGCAAAATGTTAAACAATCTTGAATTTTAAGCACATTTTTTGGGGGGGGCAAATGCACATTAAATAATAAAGGCTATAAGTAAACACGGACCACTTTACAAGGTGAATAATCATCATAACATAGCCACAGAAAATGCTTGTTTCTGATTGGCTGGCATCCATCGGTACACCTCAAACATGTTCTATATCATGCTGCAAGTAACCATAGCAACAATACTGATGCTTTACATTATGTAAACTAATTAATGATTAAATCAAAGTTGCTTAACAGAAGTTAACAGATGGATGGTGATGTTTCGCCGTCTTTGGTTGGACGCTACGCTGCGATAATGGACTCTTGTTTCCTGTCATGAAGTTCTTTGCGTCTGCTTTATTGATTATTTTCTCATATTGTAGTACATTATTGCTTACATACACTGCAGCTCATAAGCAAAAGTGGTTACTCGCCAGTAAAGCTGCTACATCAGCTACACTGGCTTCATCTTTTCATTTAATTCATGTGCTGCTGAACCAATGTAGTAATAAACACTAATGGATTTTTATTACCGTAAGACAGATTTTTGATAATGCTACTACTCTAATACTAGAATCAATCTGCTACAACCAGACAGTGTATTGATTGATTTAACGTCTCCCGGGAGCTGTAATGATGATATTTGATTTGATCTCTCCTGCAGCACAAGGGGATTCACGAGTGGAACTTCAGCGCCACATCAGTACGAGGTGTCAGGTCAGTGTCTGCTCTCTTCTAATGACACACTCGTATTACAGCTGAGTGATGTGACAACGACCTCGCACCCGTCTCCAGAGGGTGACTGGTTTAAATTTATCATCATGGTGGGACGGCAGAAAATTGTTTGGCTCCACTACATCTCTAAAAGTTACCAGATTAATGTATTGAATCATGTCTGCATTGAGAAGGATGTCACAACTCTTTTAAACCAACCTTGCCATTAAGTTTGTGCTGTTTTCATCTCGCAAGTGTGTTAATATTGGCATGTATCAATCACATGCTAATGTGCACTAATATATAAAATACATGCAAATATATATGTTGAATATATTTTAATCGACAGACCTAATACTAATATTAAATAAGTGACATATTATGAGCCAAACAAATATTTTTACTGTATTACTGTAAATATGTAAATGTCTCACATTAGGGCCTAACATGTGTTATCTAAGCATGCACAAAAGCATTTTATTAAATGCATACGAAATGCAGATTTTAGACACTTCACCTCTCTCAGCTCCAGACTGTATCAGAGTGCTCCATTAACACCACAGACGGTCTACCGTGGACAGGTTTCATGATGTCTTTCTCTGCGTCTCCTTTTTCCACGGTCCTCAAAGGAATTCAGTGTCAGCTGAGTGGAGGGCTGTGCTCACATGTTGCTAGGGAACGACTCTTTCTCTGTGCCCACTCAGCCTGCAGACAGTCAGCAGGACACAATAGAGGCTCTGCGAGCAACAATACGACCACACATGCAGTCGCTCCGTCGTCTGGCTCGGGCAGCTCTGGCATTGGCACAACAGCTAGTTGGAGTTGGACAATCGCTCGTTCCCAGGGGATAAAAGTTTCCATTTAGCTGTTGAATCGAAGCTCAATTCAGCATCATTTAATTTGACAATTTGCAAAACAACTTTTGTGTTTGTTCCAGACGCAGAATTTGTCTCATATTCATAATACTGCATACTTACTGTGTATATCAGTAAGATGTATTGTTATTACATCCTGTGGAGGACGGAACCTGACAAACTAAATGAATAAATAAATAAATTACTTGATAAATAAATAAATAAATAAATATGTTATTAAATATAGCAAAATAATATTTTAGTAAAATTGTACCAATTGATAAAATGTGACAGAATTTATATTTCTGTTTGAATTTGCTTCTTAATTTATTTGTCTTTGTATTAATTCCCTTATTATTTTTTTTACTCTTCTGTTTTTTTTCTTTTATTTATTTATGTATTTATTTTTATTAATTTCTAAATGTATTTATTTATTTTTGCGTTTGTTTATTTATTTTTTATTTATTTATTTTTGTATTTATTTTTTTAATTATTTTATATTTATTTTTAAATGTATTTATGCATTTATTTATTTATGTGTTCTTTTTAATTTTACATTTCTTTACACATTTCTTTTTACATTTCTTTATGCATTTCTACCTCATTATTTCTCATTATTTTTTAACTTCCTGCATTTGTCACGTCTACTGGTGTTCACATTTTGATGGAGTGACCGTCCACATGCAGTGACAAACAGTCTTTTATTTCATACCCAGAGATTTAATGGCTGATGTCATAAGTCCAGAGAAAGGCTTCATTCATTCATCTGCTCTCATTGGATCATCGTCCAACTAACTGTGATCCGTCTCTCCTCAGCATCTCCAAGTTTGACGAGCGCAGTGCCTTCCTCTACGTGCTCCACAATGCAGAGGACTTCCAGATCTACTTCTGCACAGAGATGCACTGTAAAAGGTCTGTTCTCCGTCTCTCTCTCTCTGCGTTTGTTTGGCACCATTAAGCTCATAAAGGTGGTGTTTCAAACAGTCAGTAGACTATTAATCATGTTAACATTTTACAACTTCATTTAATGTGAGGAAAATTATTTAATGAGCCTCCCCTGTTACTTTCAAATTTATATTATTGAGTTTTATAAGCCAGTCACTGACAATAAGCTTATAATCACAACACAACTGTCACCAATTTATTAACAGAGGCATTAAATCTATAAAAGCGTAGCAGCCAGTCAGATTATAAGCACACAGCCGAGAGGAAGCTACGGAAATGGCGGACGCTGCGCCGAAAAAAAGACAAATATAATGAGGCGAAACATCAAGCGAACAAAGCTCAAAACGAGAGTGAATCTGGGGGTGGCTGAAACAGTTTTGTCCCCTAAAACTCAGCTGTCATTGAACCAACATCTGGTTTTTCTGATATATTTTTGATCATAAAGATTAATATCAGTCTACTAAAGACTGTAAACTCTCTCTCGCTGCAGTGAGTTTATCTTCTCTGCTTGCCCCCACCTCTACAGTAGTTCAGGCCCTCTTGTCAGCTCTGAACTCAGGTGGGAAGTTTCGCAGCTCTGCGTCACCACGAGCACACCTTGTTTCCTTTTCATCACCACCGTGTTCCTCGCTAGCTGCTCGGTGAAGCACTGAGTGTTCAGACTTGTGACTCTCACATCAGAGGCGCCCGAGCACTTCAAGTCCCATTATGTGGAGTGTGAGAGTCAGTGAGTCATGCCGGCTGTTGTTATGATGCTGCCCTGCTTTAATACAGAGAAACAGGAGTGACGGTGGGAAGGGGAGGGGTGAGAAGGAAGGAAGAAATAGGTGGTACAAAGAGGAAGCGACCCGGCCTGATTTAACATGTGTGCAGACATAAGCGCACACGTGTACCTCAGAACACCTGCAGGCCGCCGTGTGTGACAGCGTGACAAGACAACGTGTTAATTCACAGCTTGTGTGCAGTGAGAGTGGTTAGAGGTTGTTATATGTATGTATCTGTGTGGGAGGTGTGCATGTAAGCAAACTGTAACCCCTTCTGGATAAGACCACCAGCTACGGTAAACACTGCCACTCAAGCACAATATGTACTTAATGGATCTTGTGCAACATGTTGCACAAAGTGAAGGAGTTCAAGTCCCTCGGGGTCATTGAGGGGACAATGGAACGTGAAATTGGCCAGAGAATTGGGGCAGCGGGGGCGGCATTGTATTCGCTTTACCGCACCGTTGTGACGAAAAGAGTGCTGAGCCGGAAGGCAAAGCTCTCGATCTACCGGTCAGTCTTTGTTCCTACTCTCACCTATTGTCATGAGGGCTGGGTCATGACCGAAAGAACTAGATCGCGGGTACAAGCGGATGAAATGGGTTTCCTCAGGAGGGTGGCTGGCGTCTCCCTTAGAGATAGGGTGAGAAGCTCAGTCATCCGTGAGGTACTCGGAGTAGAACTGCTGCTCCTTTGCATTGAAAGGAGCCAGTTTAGGCGGTTTGGGCATCTAGTAAGGATGCCCCCCCTGGGCGCATCCCTAGGGAGGTGTTCCAGGCACGACCAGCTGGGAGGAGGCCACGGGGAAGACCCAGGACTAGGTGGAGAGATTATATCTCCACACTGGCCTGGGAATGCCTCGGGATCCCTCAGTTAGAGCCTGTTAATGTGGCCCGGGAAAGGGAAGTTTGGGTTCCCCTGATGGAGCTGTTGCCCCCGCAACTCGACCCCGGATAAGCGGTTGAAGATGAGTGAGATGAGTGAGATGAGTGAGAGTATAAACTCAATAAGCCATAAGTGTTTTTGCATCATTTTTTTACCTGCACTTTTTTTGTTATGAAGCAATATTCTACAGAAAGGGAGATACTAATACTCTTGTTGTAAAGGCTCTAGGAACTGGTGCGTTATTATATGTTATAAATCAATACAATCACACAGTCAAACATGCTTAGAGCTCAAAATCAGCACTCATTTATTATCTTATTTCTAATCAACTGTCCAAATACCTACTATAGACTCCACTGTGTTTTTCTATGCTGTGTGTGTTTATGATCTGTATTTTGGACTGATGAGGCTTTTCTTTGGCAGATTCTGCGATCTGGTCAACAGCATAGCAGAGGAGGCCTGGAAAGGTCCAGAGGAGGGAGACTGTGACGCCGACGCCTTAGAGGTGAGACGACTGAAGACTACATTTACTCCTATGTTGGCTGAGATCGTTTTTTAGTTTAAAATATTCAATCGGTGATTAATCACATGATTGTCAATGATTAATTGTGATTAATCACACATTTTTTATCTGTTCAAAATGCACCTTAAAGGGAGATTTGTCAAGTATTTAATACTATTATCAACATGGGAGTGGGCAAATATGCTGCTTTATGCAAATGTATGTATATATTTATTATTGGAAATCAATTAACAACACAAAACAATGACAAATATTGTCCAGAAACCCTCACAGGTACTGCATTTAGCATACAAAAATATGCTCAAATCATAACATGGCAAACTGCAGCCCAACAGATAACAGCAGCTGTCAGAGTGTC
Source organism: Sebastes umbrosus (assembly GCF_015220745.1). Classification (NCBI taxonomy): domain Eukaryota; kingdom Metazoa; phylum Chordata; class Actinopteri; order Perciformes; family Sebastidae; genus Sebastes; species Sebastes umbrosus. The sequence goes on from NC_051286.1 coordinate 7,962,751, forward strand.
AGTGTGCTGACTTGACTATGACTTGCCACCAAACTGCATGTGATTATCATAAAGTGGGCATGTCTGTAAAGGGGAGACTCGTGGGTACCCATAGAACCCATTTTCATTCACATATCTTGAGGTCAGAGGTCAAGGGAGCCCTTTTGAAAATGGCTATGACAGACAAACCATCTTTCAAGAGTTAATTAGCTTTGGGCGAGTTCCTTTTTAGTGTCAGCGATCTGACTATTTTTCATGCTTCCATCAAAAGACAAAGAAATGCAGATTTTTTTACTGCAGTGAAATAAGTAATCAATAATGTATTTCCCTCTCTTTTTATAACATAATGCCTTTAACAAAATTCTGTTTTAAGCATGTATGAACTTCCATCTAGCTTTTCTAATTCAGTTCATCACAGTTTGCATTTTAATAAGTGGATGGAAACGCAGAGAACATGAACAGTAACCTGCTGGGAAAAGGCCTGGATTCTGCTTTGTGTGCTCTGTTGCTTTGACAGTAGAGAACAAACACCTGCCTCTAGCAAAGGAAAGCTAATTACCCCCAAAACGCTGCCTCACCCTTTTTTGGCTCAGTGGCGTGGCACAGCTCAAATGTCTAACAGGTTTCGCTCAAGAACTAGTTTCATATCTGTGTTTGATGCCACATGATCATCATTAGCATCTGCAGCCTTTGTCCAACAACAACAAACAAAACAGGAGCACACTGCAGTAACTGGATTATGTAACAAGAGAACAATAACCTTACAATGAATGGTACAAGTACACAATAACTATACAAGAAAGTAGGTTTAATATGTTTGGATTTGCAGGTTGAAGAAATAAAGTAATCAGACCAAAAATATTTATATTTCATTTATTTATTTGTGAGATATGTTTAAAAGATTAAAAAAGGAAAAGTCTATAAAAAATAAGTTTCTTCACTAAATATGCAGCAACTCAGATTACTTTAAAACAGTGTTAGAGGAGATGATAGTAGCCAAATGCAGTTACATAAATGATTTCAGTTAAGGGCTGTCAAAGTTAACATGTTAAAGATAGAGAGAAGATACTGGTATCATATGAAACTACAAAACGTAACGAATCCTTGGGTACCAACCACGTCGTACTAGCTTGTCGGGAAAGAGGTTAAATAACGCTGTGAAGTTAAGCTAAATTTTGGCGAGAAAAAACTGACATGGCCATTTTCAAAGGGGTCCCTTGACCTCTGACCTCCAGATATGTGAATGAAAATGGGTTCTATGGGTACCCACGAGTCTCCCCTTTACAGACATGCCCACTTTATGATAATCACATGCAGTTTGGGGCAAGTCATAGTCAAGTCAGCACACTGACACTCTGACAGCTGTTGTTGCCTGTTGGGCTGCAGTTTGCCATGTTATGATTTGAGCATATTTTTTATATTAAATGCAGTACCTGTGAGGGTTTCTGGACAATATTTGTCATTGTTTTGTGTTGTTCATTGATTTCAGATGATAAATATATACATATGTTTGCATAAAGCAGCATATTTGCCCACTCCCATGTTGATAAGAGTATTAAATACTTGACAAATCTCCCTTTAATGTACATTTTGAACAGATAAAAAATGTGCGATTAATTTGTAATTAATCGCAATTAAATATTTTAATCGATTGACAGCCCTAATTTCATTAATCTGTAATCAAATACTACACTACTACAGGCACAGTGGAAGGAGAACATATAGTCTCTATAAACCTTTTCATCGCCATACTGTTGCTAGGGCAACAGCTTTGGTCCCGCTTACTTCCTGTCAGCTGCTGCATTAACAAACATTGCAATAGGAAATACAAAAGGGCTCAATTCAGACTCTTTATGTTGTCAAGTTTGAAAAGGTCTATAGTGACTGTTGTGTGCTTGTTGCTCTCGTCTCCTCAGTACGACTATGAGTACGATGAGCACAGAGAGAGGGTGGTTCTGGGAAAAGGCACATTTGGAGTCGTGTACGCGGGCCGAGACCTCAGCAACCAGGTCCGCCTGGCCATCAAAGAAATACCAGAGAGAGACAGCAGGTGAGTCTGCCCCGACATTTCACAGGGAAAGGACACTATGTTCTCTTTTATTTGTCTCTCTGAAGGTTTCACACTGTTGTTACCAGAGAAAGAAGCATTTTGTACGGTACCTCTGAAATTCCAGTGTCAAAATGTAATCTCACTCTTGTACAGTACATAGATGTGATGTTACTTACAGGCACAAGCATTTCACATTTTTTGCCTCGCTAACAGTCAGTCTGTCTATTAGTAAGACTTCACCTTATAAGGACATTTGGTGTGGACATTCATGGTCTCCTAAGGGACCTTGTAACCCTTCATCTAACACCACAAATCGGTCAGACATTTCCCTCAACTAGTGTTTTTGTCCATGACGAGTTGTCGCAAAAACTAATTTTACTTAAAGGTGCCCTGTGAGGTTTTCTTGTTAACAAACTAATGTTATGTTAACGTCATTGTTTGTTTGTTTTTGTACCCTTGAGGTCTAACAAACTCCTTCCTCATAAGATAAATATTTCAAATCCTGGATTGTTTACATCCATGTTTGCTGGCTTGCAGACGTCTTCTTCCCTGGAGCATTGCTACGATTCTTTGTGCATTACAGCTACAGACTGTCTGAAAGAAGGCTGCACAATGTATTGTTTTTTATCTTCATCACGAAAGACTGCGATGTTGCACTTGGAATATAATAACAACTCTTTTTTTTATTTGTTTATTTGTTTTTATTATTTAACCTTTATTTATCCAGGTTAGTCTCATTGAGATTAAGATCCTCTTTTCCAAGGGAGACCTGGCCAAGACGGTCAGCAGCAAGAACACAAAGCTGCAGACACAGATAAAAATACAGTTCACTAACACTAAAAGCACTAACGTTTGCATTAAAAGAGAGCTATCTAAAGACAAACGGGTGGACAAAAAGGAACTTTTCTGGGAGTCAGCTGTACAACAAGGGAAGCTAAAAACATTGGCATGCTATAGAGTCTTCTTCTAAAGCCATCATTTTAGATTTAAAAATGTTTAATGATACCAGCTCCTTGATTTTCAAGTCATTTTGGATCAAATTCCAGGCTGAGGGTGCAGAATATGCCAAAGCCCTTTCCCCAATTTTTGTCCGAGCTTTTGGGACAGAGAGCACAAAGAGGTCCTGTGAACGCAGTGAATACTGTCCACAATTTTTCTGCGTAATAAAAACACTTAAGTATTGTGAGAGCAGACCCAGAATCACCTTATATATATATATATATATATATATAAGGATGTACCAATGGGAACCAACTAGGGTTTAAAGCCCGGGAAACAGTATTCCCGGGAATACACAACCAAACTATTTCCCGTTTACTGAGAAATATGATAACGGGAGAAACTATGCTATATTCCAGGCATAAACTAAAAAGTAAAAAACATAAACCCTCATCAAAAATTCCACAGGGTGCCTTTAAGTTAACTGTGAATATTCGAGGATGAATATCTTTGGTGACCCACTGACCTTTGCTCTTGCACACAATATATTTCCTAATCTAATTAGCAGATTGCCCTGAAATTCATGTTAAGAAGAGGATAAACTCTTTTTTATTTGAAGCCACCCTCAAGACATTCTTGCAGATCTTTTATTTATCATCGTGTGCAAAGATGAAATCACAGCCTGAATGTTAACAGGTGCCTGAGCTGTTAATGCCTCCTCTTGTTCAGCTCTGCCGTTGAGCATCATTAAGACAAGTGCTGCTTCCCTCCGACTGAGAGTGTGAAGCGCAGATCAGCAGTGTCCCTGGTGGTTTCTGGCTTTTTCGTTGTTCTGCTATCCACTTGAGTGACTGGTTGGTGTTGGAGCTGTGAAGGCGAACTCCCACCCTCCGCCTTGAATTCCCACCACTGCCTCATGCTTAAAACGCCTGTCTACTCATAGCTCTATACTCCGCTCGAATTGCAAGACTCTTCTCTCACAGATAGATGATCCGATGCCACACTTTGTTCCGCTAATCACATCAGCGAGTCAGCAGGGCGCTCGGCTGCACAGAATGTGGAGGATTTGGGTAAATAATTCAGGAGTAGACTGAAATCTCCAGACAGGCAGAGAGGGAAAGAGAGCGAGGGTGTGATTCATGCAGAGAGTCGAATGTGAAAAGAAATCACTGGTAGGCATGTTCTCAGTGTTCAGAGGTACCTTTTGTTCTGGTCAGATATCAGGATCACTCTTTCTCTGCTTTATTCTTTGGCTTTTGGCATGTCAGTTACATTTATCCTGTTTACTGTCATTCACTTAAAGGAGACGACACAGTGACAATGACATCTCTATAGGTCTTCTTTCTCTACTGAATAAGGGGCCGTTCACATGACGCCTAGCCGTACCGTTTTCATCCTTTTATCCAAGGTGCTTGGGAGGTTGCGCTCCTGTCGCGCCTGCCGTTGCTAAGCAACCAAAACCGGCGTGCTGCGATGACGATGATGAAGTTTTGGTAATTTAGCTGGAAGACTCGCTGACTGAACTAAACCAAATCTACACAAAGATAGATAGATTCCATCACTGTAAATCCCTCACAAGCAGCTTTACTGCTCGATGTGACAAGTCGGCTGACCTTTCAGCCAGATGTGACATTATCGGACGGAAAAGAAAAGATAAGACAAGATAGTCCTTTATTAATCCCGCAGAGGGGAAATTTGCAAAAAGGGTGAAGCAAGTAAAATAGTCCATCTTTGATCTTCAACAAATGAATCATTTTGACTGATTCAACAAGAAACCTTCAAAATACCACTGAAGGAGAGATAAGGAACTGCAAAAATCTGTACCTGTAGACAAGGGGTGGCCCAGAATATTCAACGATTTGATCTAAGGAGCCTGATTCAACTGCCGGTCTCACAGTTGAATCGTTGCAGTGATGGGAAAATGTGGTTATGAAACAAAGGATCATTCATAAATAACAACAACGTAAGGCTACTGTTTCAAAATCTAAGAATAGATGTGTTAATTAGAGCACTCACATAAGAACGTAGCACTATCAGAGCCCTAGATATTATCTGAATTTATGAACGATTCTCTAAAATCAGCTGTGGGAGGCATGTAGAAACATCTGTTTGCATAGCATATAACAGCTTTTTGCAGCTTCCTGTCGTTTCCCTTCTGTCTGTGGATTGCTACAACGGGGAAAATGAAATTAGGACTGAAAGTTATATTTAAAACCTTGAGAAGCAAGCAGGCTAAACTGCTAAATGATTGTAACGTGTATTCAATAACTTAGTTGTTTTTGCTATTTTTCTATAGAAACAGAGCTTAACAGAGGGGGATCAATCAGCAAAAACAAACATGATTTGACGATCAGTCGACAATAGGCAAGACTTAACTTATCAGATGCGATTATGTAAATATTTAGTTGGGACACACTCCTACTGTAGACACGATAAATCGAGAAAAAATAGAGAATACTGTCTATTTTTGTGTGTTGAGTAAATTCTCCTTCTTCTTTAGTGTTGTATCAGCGTGACATCCAGCACTTTTCCAAACACATCTATATACAGTACAGCACTGACACATAATGTTTTTTTAATCCAGGTACTCTCAGCCGCTCCACGAGGAGATCGCTCTCCACAAGCACCTGAAGCACAAGAACATCGTCCAGTACCTCGGCTCCATCAGCGAGAACGGTTTCATAAAGATCTTCATGGAGCAGGTGCCTGGAGGTGAGACCTGCTGTCGCTCTTCTGTTCTTATAATGAAAGAATATATTAAAGCAAGAGATACACACAACTTGAGACTGAGAGAACAAAAATGCTCCCCAGGCTGCAGATTCCAAGTCTCAAATATCTGTATCATCTTACAGAAATTCTTCAAGAGGCTGTTATTGCTCATCTTGTTTTTCCTTCATCCTTTATCCTAACCTGAATTAAGATATATTTACCGAAAATAATACATTTGTACTGAACTAAATTGTCTTGGAGTAGAGTTTTAAAGTTAATAGAAGTTGAAGCAATAACCAGAAAGTAACTTCAAGCATCAAAATCCACTTTTTACTCCAAAAGAACAATATTTCACACTCGTCACTAAAACTGTTTCTGAAATAAATGCATGGAAAATGGAGTTTACACATGATTTATCAGAAGTATCGAAGTAGAAAAATACTTGGAATTGCAGACTTATCTGCAGAACAGTGCTGCTGATCTCAGGTCAGAGTGTGCGTATTGATCGTTGTTGTACTTTGTCCCCGGTGGCGTCCAGGAAGTCTGTCTGCTCTGCTGAGGTCCAAGTGGGGCCCTCTGAAAAACAACGAGCCCACCATCGGCTTCTACACGCGGCAGATCCTGGAGGGACTCAAGTACCTGCACGACAACCAGATAGCTCACAGAGACATCAAGGTGACCAAACAGAAGCTACTGTACATTTAATATCTAGTTAGAGATATCTATCTCTGTTAGTCGACTGAGCCCTTCTTTGGTCGAGGACAGCCCTAATTTTTATAACTATATCTGCTGTAATTTTAAATCTGTACAGCAAAAGAGAACATGTACAGAGGAATTAAATAATTACACGCAACAATGACAAAAAAAGAAAAATGATGAGGTCTGCAGACACTAGACCACAAACACAGACATACAGTAAATAATATAAGGTAACAAACAAGAGAAAGTATTCATAGATTGCAGAATTTCCGTTTTACAGTTTGAGTTAAATTCTTCACTGTTTGTTTGCTCTTGAAAACCCGTCCCCCGTGACTCTCTGTGCACAGTAAATTTGATTTGGTGAATGCATTCCTGGAGCGTCCCAGCTGCTCACAGCGTTTTAGCATTTTCTTTATAGCTCTTCGGCTACAACAGTAAGTCTGACTTCCCTTTTTCTTAAGTAAAACCCCGTCTCTGTTTTATCCCTGTTAAACCAACACTGATAACACAGACAGTCATTAAGGTCAGCAGCCTCTTCCCCATACATCCACCTGATTCAACAACACGGTCATATAAGCATCATTAGCGACCCGTAAATGTTAATCACCTTGTTTTGGCTGGGACGTCGCCCTCCACCTCCTCTTCCTCCTCCCACTCAATGTGTTGTAACCTGCTCTTTGTTACTTTCAAGAATCTGCAAGCATCACCTCACATTATCTGAATATCTCATCGAGGAATCTCAGCAATGAGAATCTGTTCTCACAGATGTCTTTTTCCGATCCGCAGGGCGACAACGTTCTCATCAACACCTACAGCGGCGTCCTGAAGATATCTGATTTTGGCACATCCAAGAGGTTGGCTGGGATCAACCCCTGCACTGAGACTTTCACAGGTACGCTCTGGCTTCCTGTTCACACAAACCCTCAAAAATGCTTGAGATGTCTGCTCTGAAAATCCCCTTTTTTCACAAAACAACAAGGGACCATAGAGTGTAGTCACTGTGGCGTCACCTATTGGTTTGTGGACTGCCGTTTTGAAGCCTCGAGTTCAGCATTTTGGCCGTCGCCATCTTGGTTTTTTGCAACCAGAAGTGACACAAGAGGGTGGAGCTAAGTACAACTGAACACTAAATAAGACATTTTTAGGTGACCAAAAAGGTTTCAATTAACTTTCATGTACTGAAAACACACTGTGAAAGGGTTAAAGTTGTAAGATGAAAACACGGACAACTCCCAGACCGGACCACACCGTGGTAGCGACCAGTCAATCACAAGGTAGCCACGCACTAAAGCATCCCCTGCTTTATGGTCTATTTGACTCTAAATGGGACCATAATTTACTAAATGAACATCATGCTGTATTGAAGAAGACTTGAAACTAGCTATTGAGACCATAAACTCATGTTTACAAAGCTAGAAGTAGCCTCCTTTTCTCATAGACATCTATACAATCAGACTTCTTTCTGCAACCAGAGGAGTCGCCCCCTGCTGGCTGTTAGAAAGAATGCAAGTTTAAGGTACTTCAGCATTGGCTTCACTTTTCAGACCCAGAGGTAAACCATTGCAACGGACCAAACTTTGCTTAGTAGTGGCCATAAATAAAGCTGAGCAGTTAGATAATACTTGTCTTTCAGAGCAGTAATCCAGTCTCAGCTCTTTGGCCAGTAAGTGAGAATACCTGGCTGTTGATGTTCACTTTGGCATGAGTCTTGCGGTCAGATCGGGGAGATTTGAGCCCACATGATGTTGGCACCACGGCGGCCAATTGCAGCTCAGTTTGACCTCCTGGATTAGACCATCTGGCAGCTGATTGGATCAGACAGGGACTCTCCCTGAATGGTGGAGCTCTTTCAGGAAACTGGGCTACTCCTTTTTATAGCCCCGGCCGGCTATAAATGCGTCCCTGCCTGTTTTTAGCTCAGTACATAAGCTTCTAAAAGCAGCAAACACCACCCAGCGGGCTATTATTAGAACAAGAGAGTCCTTTCAATGGGGAGCTGAAATAGTTACTTTGGACTGAGCTGTGATTAATTGACGACACAGAGAGAGAGAGGCTCTTTGTTGTTGCTCACACAAGCTCGGTTTGAAGCTGTTGTAACCTGATTGGTCATTTGCAGGAATTGTGTCATCACCTCAGGACGGAGGGAACTTATAATTAGTCTTAATGAAAGCTATTTGTGGCATTTACATCATTTTCATTCACATGCTGTTGATGTCATCTTTCCCTCTTTTGTGTGTGAAACATTTTGTGGCCTTGAAAATGTATTCAAGACATTTTCCTGAGCAGTCATCTGCAATGCCTGTTTTATATTTAGTTTTATTCATGGAGCTATTAAATGCACAAAAAAAAAAGCAGAGGGTTTGACGCACTTGTAGACTGCATGTAATCAAGATTGCTTTTCCTGCACATTGCTGACAGTCACAGTCAATAATTTACTTATTTACTAGGTTCATTGGTCGGTTATTTTATCAAAGGAAGAAGATAGGCAGCAGCGAGGTCAGTTATTGGTCTCAGCCAGAGCGTCAGCAAGAAAGCAAATAAGTGTATTTCCCAACATATCAAACTGGACATCCTTAAAGGAAGAGAGATCTGAACGTATCAACTATGAATTAATAAAAACAACACATCCAGATCCAAGTATATCTGACAACTTGACAGCCAAGTGAGACTGCATCGAGTTTCTGCTGCAAATAATTCTACACTTTGAAAGTATATTTGGCAGAAAAAAGCGTCTACATCATTACTGAAAATGACTACTAACATCTGTCTGTCTGTGTATTTCTGTTTGTTTGTCCAGGCACACTTCAGTACATGGCTCCTGAAATCATAGACAAGGGTCCTCGAGGGTACGGCAAGCCAGCGGACATCTGGTCTCTGGGCTGCACCATCATAGAGATGGCAACTGGGAAACCACCTTTCTATGAGCTGGGAGAGCCGCAGGCCGCTATGTTCAAGGTGAGAGACGGTCAGCCCACTGGGTGATGTGTTTAATTTTAGCTAAGGAGTTGAAGAAGGCAGGCGAACACCTGTTTCTGTATTGACATCTTCCATAAAGTACAACTATAAAAAAGAAAAACAGCTACAGCTCTGACTGAGGATGTGGTTCATTATCATGTTTAAGAGCTGATAACACCTTGCTGGTTGAGAGTTTACTACCAGCTTCCTGTTGTTATCACTGATTTGTGCATTTTCTCCCATCATTAACAGTCATGTAACAGTCACACGGGGCTGTATACAGCAATGATGAGTTGAAAGTCGTGCTCATCTAAAAATTAAGAAAATTAAAAATCCTGCAAGAAAATATTTTAAATATTTAGAATTTAAATGTTATTCAACCTCAAGAACTATTAAATATTACAGGAAAATTGATGGTGGAATAGTTCACATATTGTAAGTATCATACATTGAAACTTAAAAGACTTGCAAAGCCAGAAATATTGTTTTTATAAAAACATAATCCTTATTCAAGGACCACTTACTAGCTTTTTCCCGAAGCATGCAGCTGCATCTCATTGTCTTCATCAGCGAATTGAGTTTGCTCAGGTCTCATGTGTGATTTGGTTGTCATCATGTCACCTTAATATGTTAATGTGATATCAGGTGGTCGAGTACGAAGGGAGATCATAATAGAAACAGTTTGTTCAGGTTAAATAGGACTGTAATCAAATTACATGTTTAGTGAAAGATGTAAGCAAAATAACACAACCTTATGACACTGTGCCATCTTCATTAAAACGTGACCTGCACCAACACTACCACAATATGTTTTATGTTCTTTTTATTGCCTGATTAAAGATTCTATTTGTGCTGCAATAAACCTCCACGATGGGACCAAACATAATAATAATAATAAAAACTTTATTTGTATAGCACCTTTCATACAAGAAATGCATCGCAAAGTGCTTAACAATAAAAACATTACATTACATTTTTATGTGCTTCACATGAAAATGAACATAAAAACATATTAAAAACTTGAAGATGGCAAATAAAACCAGAAAAAAGGAATAAAATAGAATACATAATATATAATGTAAGATCAAACCCATTGAATAATGATAAAATAGATTAAAAACAGAATTCATAGAATGCATAAATCAAATAAAATACATTTTAAAAGAAGGGCGTTAGTGCATAAGTGCAAAGCAAAAAAGGAATTTCAGTCCTGAGCTAGAGCTACATGAATAATCAGAGTACTGTGAGACAATTAGCTTTTATGAATCCTCAAACTGACTCATTCAAATTATGGAAACCTACTGTACATGCAACTACTATCATAGCCTGGACCTTTAAAATCCACTGGGGGTAGTGTATTTATTAACTAATGCTCACTATATGCTTTTAATAAAAGTTACTTTCCCTCAGCTACATTAACAAGAAAGACACCATCAAATGAAATAACCAGTGAGTCTGACGTCTGCACTTATCAGTTCCCCTTTTAATGGAAACAAAACCAGTGAATCAGCCGTTATGCACCTGCATTGTGTTGCCACCTGCGTGCTGTATCGTGATCGGGAGTTCTGTAGAAACTCCAAATACCGCCTATGCACGAACATTTGTTTGAACACAAACAAAACGCGTGTAGCTCATTGAGAGGAACCATCACAGTTTCTTTGTGCATGTGTCTTTGTTTGAAGTCCTCTACTCACTCGATTTACACTGTGTATTTGCTTTGGATGGAAATATAAAGCGCTCCCGGCTAATTAAATATTGTTCTCGGCCATGTGGAGCCCATTACAGACAGTAAAGATGTTTAAGGGTTGTCTGGAAAGTGTTATTGCGCTCCTGTCAAAATGTGGAATTTTCCATAAGATGTGATTTAATTAAAGGGCTGTGAATTCAAACAAGGAGGCGTTTGTTACTGTGCTGAATATACCTTCTAGTAAACATTAAAACAGAAGCTGGGATCTCACATTTTCTGGACAAAGATCACAGACTTCAACTGCAAGAACAATCACATCATCATTATCTCTAAAAGGATCTCATGTTGCGTCTGCACTTTATATGGTGTGTAGTTTTCCCAAATAGAGAAACAGTCCTTATATACTCTTCACTCATCCCTGAGGAATGTCTCGAGGGAGGGGCATTTCCCTGCTAATCTTAAGTCAACATTCCTCAACAGCAACGACAGGAATTTCTAGGACTCTTATTGTCATAAGAGTCTCGCGCTTGAACTTTGAGCGTTGCTGCCCTGAAGCACAGTCTCACAGTTCACTGGGTAAACACTCGCTGCACGCTTACGTTGTCTCATCAAATCAAATAAAGTCACCCAAAGAGCTCTCTCTCACCTCAGATAGCTTTTCAGAGGCAGTTTAAGTATAACATGTCTATCTGAGCTGAACTTGTGTCCTTTGTCTGCAGGTGGGCATGTTTAAGATCCACCCCGAGATCCCAGAGTCCATGTCGCTGGAGGCCAAAGCCTTCATCCTGCGCTGCTTTGAGCCAGACCCGGACCGCCGCGCCACCGCCTTCGACCTGCTCACCGACGAGTTCCTCACCGTCACCAGCCGCAAGAAGAAGGGCAAAAGCAGCTTCACAGGTGAGTTCAATTCAGATTAGCTCAGCAGCTGATGTTTGTTGTACTTTATTCTTTATTTGCATCTCCATTAGCTTCCATAAAGTTATAATTAAGTTTCCTGGGGTCCACATAAGGTGATAAAAATAGAAATAATCTGCAGTTTAACATCTCTCAGCATCAGTGGAACAACAACAGGTTGAACAAACCAGCCAAGGTTTATTGCCAAGTAGGATTTTCACTTCCAAGGAATTTGCTTCTGTGTTTGGTGCGTACAATAAACACATTAAGAGGAAATAAAAATGCAGGCAAAGCACTGCAAAAGTCAAGAACAGTAATATACAATACATAATACACAATACAAATATGAATATATATATATAGCAAATATGTACAATATAAGTGTTTTAGAATGAGAGAGCGGTACAGTTTAGTGCAGAATGTGCAAACATATAGGAAGTTAAAGGAATAGTTTGATATTTTGGGGAATATGCTTATTTTCTTCTTTTGCAGAGAGAAGACTCTTATCTTATCTTAGCTTAGCATAAATAAACAGGGAGAAACAGCTAGTCTGGCTCTGTTCAAAGGGAACAAAATCCACCGACTAGCACCTCTAAAGCTCACTAATTAACATAATAAATCTTATTTGTTTAATATGTACAATACCCAAACTTTTAAAATAACAGTTTGTGGTTTTAGGAGGGATTATGTGACTATGTTTTAGCTGGGAACAGTGACTTCACCTGACAAGACACTAGGGGTGTAAAAAAATATTGATACCCTTGAGCATAGGGATATTATGTTTTCAATTGTATGTTATGGGGTTTTTTTGTATCGACTTTCAAAAGCACTACCCGACCGCTAGAAAGCAGTGTTGTAATCTATCTTCAGCCATAGAAACAAAGGCTTAACATGGTGAATACAACAGAGCCTCGTCTTTATACTATGACAGTTTTCCTAAAATTAGATTTAAAAAATCGCAATATATGATTACAGTATCGCAATATATTGAATTCTAACCCCTATATCATGATACCAGATTCTTGCCAATACGCAGCCCTACAAGAAACCTTGTGACAGAGACAGGCTACATAGCTAAACACGAGTGGTATCGATCGTTTTATCCAACTCTCAGCAAGAAACAGAACAAGTGTGTTTCCCAAAATGTTGAACTAGTCCTTTAACTGACTTGGCTAATTGAAGGGTAAAAAAATTATAAAAGAAAAACAAAGAAAAAGAAAGCTGCTGCAACTGACCACTTTTATGTGAATCAGACTGCATCCAAAGATTGTTTTTTTAGGCAAATAATCATCAGTCGCCCCGCTATACCTGCTCATTATGCAGCCTGAACACACCCTTAACCTTCCTTGTGTGGATTTTAAAATAGTCCCCATTCCCGTTGGGTTTCCACCCCGCTGCAGTGATTCTGTCATGTGCCCTGGCACCAGCACAAAAGATTTAAAAAATGAGATTAAAAGCTTTTGCCTACTACTTACTTGGAAATGTTATTCTGTCAGTCTTACATGGAAATGTTTTGTTCTCTGTTAACTGTTGACACGTATTTGTTATTTTTCCCACCACAGCTCTGTCACCGGGTTCTGGTGAGTTACTTTGCTCTCTACACTTCTTTCAGACATGTTTACCACTAGAGGGACTGCTTCATTATAATCTGGATGTCAGTTCTGTAGCACATCTGCCTGTTTTGCTGAAGAGTATCTAGGCTACAGTTCTTTTTTTCCTGTTAGTGGCTACCTACCTGGCACGACTCTGCCCTTTCCAAGAACTCAAAATAGACATTGCACAACATGACTTCTTTCCAAATGCTTGAATGTCTTTATAAACCCTGTTTCGTGATTTATACGCAATAGCTGCAATTTGCTGCCAGACACCTCAGATTTTCATTATTTAGAATCTCATCTGTGTTTTTCTTTGTGTCTTTCTGAAAAGGAAGCCAATTTTCCATCATCACTTTTAGTAATTTCCCCCTCTTGAAAGCTCTCTTTGTTACGGAATAACATCTCCGACTTCCTGATCGTTACAGAAAACCGTCTCCTTCTGTGCTACACAAAACAAAGCATCAGATTATTTAGCGTATAAATGATGCAATGGGCATCTTAAAGGTTTTTTTATGTCTGTCGTGTCCTTCAGAGTACCTGCGCAGTATCTCCCTGCCGGTGCCGGTGGTGGTGGAGGACACCAGCAGCAGCAGCGAGTACGGCTCCGTCTCCCCTGACAACGACCTCAACATCAACCCCTTCATCTTCAAGCCCAGCGTGAAGTGCTACAGCGAGAGGGATGTCAAGGGGCCGAGGTCCCTCTTCCTCAGGTAGGACGAGTGTTAAATGAGGTCACTGGTTTTTTACTAATTACCTGTCATTTAGCTTCACCTCAGATTGACATAATCAGCATATTGATTGTAGTATTGATAAATACTCAGCTGATTGCTTGTCCACATGAAGAATTGATTCCACAGAAATCTTTTCTTTTCTACTCAGCATTCCAGTGGAGAACTTCGAGGACCACAGCGCGCCGCCGTCTCCCGATGAGAAGGATTCGGGCTTCTTTATGCTTCGGAAGGACAGCGAGAGACGAGCCACGCTGCACCAAATCCTGACCGAGGACCGGGACAAAGTGGTGGCCAACCTGATGGAGGCGCTCACACAGGTTGGTTATGGAAGGCGTTACCTGTCAGTAGACAGATGAATCAAGAAATGAATACTTCAAATATAAAAAAAAAACCTCTCATGTACACCTCAATCTCCATCTTACCGTCTCCCCTGCAGGGCTCTGAGGAAATGAAGCTGAAGCCTCAGCACATCTCCACTCTCGTGGTCAGCCTGGCCGACTTTGTTCGCATGGCGGACAGGAAAATCATCGCCAACACGTTGTCTCAACTCAAGCTGGAGCTGGACTTCGACAGCACCGCCATCAGTCAGCTGCAGGTCGTGCTGTTTGGCTTCCAGGACGCTGTGAGTATTAACCAGATGAATGATTACATAGGGGGTCAAGAAGGAATTAATTTCAGTAAATCTCAGCTACACTTCATCTCACATCTCATCCTTATGAATTAAACCCAAATATGTTTAAAATTGCACCAGTAAAAACCCAAACTGTTACTTTGAGGCGTTATGTGTTGCTGAAATTCTCCTCACATGCTTCTCATTTTCTCCTGCACCTGCAACATGTGATTTCCTGTCTATTATCCATCCCTCCCTATTTGTAGGCAGAGCTGCTCCCAGCCTCTTCATAAAACATGTGCTCTGAACACTTCAGTATAATTGTTGTCATTTTCCGTGAGCTGCAAAAAGCAGCCGGCTGCCATGTTGCTGCTCTCCCTTGCACGGAGATCAGACGGATAACGGTGAAATACTTGTAACCTTTTTAGTGAGGCGATTAAAAGAGGGATCTGTCAGGAGTAATTGCACATTCTCTTCAGAGGGCTGATCCGCTCTCCCCCCTATTTTAGAAATGCAGTTATGCAGATGAAATGACACAAGAGCAAGTGGTTGTTTTCATATTTGTAAAGGGTGTGTTGCGTAATCCTGCGAGGAGATGAAGCTCTGATGCCTCCTGTTGGTCATCAGTGTAAACCATTTACAGTAGGAAAAGGAGAGTCATGCAGTTGGAGAGATTCATAGTTTGGTTTGTAGTGCTTTAATTTAAAATAACAATAATTACACTGAAATATCAGCAAACATAATATGATGCTTTAAAGGTCCCTCTGTGTAGATTTGGTCATTACAGCAAAAGGAAGAGAAGTTAAATTAAATATAAATAACAATACAGGTAATAAGGGAGCATCAGCTATGTTCAGTAGAATTTCAAGGATAAAAATTGTATGAATAAACAATTATATATCATCTGTCACTGCTAATATAAATCATACACGCTGTACATACTGTACAGTATATAGACACATTCACATGTACATACTCTACATAATCATCCATCCCATATATGCATGTATATCCATCCAGTATTTATTTCTTTGCACTATTTGTGTTGTTTACTACACTTAACTTGTATATAGACGTTTTTATTTCTTATTTTATTGTTGGTCATTGGTGCTTTTTATATATACATTTATATAATATTCATATATACACCTATTCTTTCACATACATTGAGAGAGATGCAAAAAAACAGTGAAATTCCTTGTATGTGCACACATACTTGGCTAATAAATCTGATTCTGATTCTAAAAAGATATGAAATATGATTATAAAAAATATACCCATAATATTAAATGTATTCAGTATGAAAATACAGTACCTTAACTATAACCTTTTTACGTCTTCAGGTAAACAAAGTGCTGCGAAACCACAACATCAAGCCTCACTGGATGTTCGCTCTGGACAACATCATCCGCAAAGCCGTGCAGACCGCCATCACAATCCTGGTGCCAGGTAACGTCATCAGCGTCTCCAGCAGAACACCTCTAAATAAGTTATCACTGGTTCCCTCGGGGAAACACCGACTAAATATAGGAGCTGTGGTCTGGTGGGAGTTCTACAGTAATCACAGCTTCCTGTTGAAACGACAGATATTTGGGAGGCTGCTGGGGATGTTCAGTGATAATAACTAAAATCATCCACATGAGCACAATAGCACTAATTAGTATCCTGTGAGCCCACTCAACAAGAGCATCACTGTAGCTCAATAGTTAGAAAAAGAGAACTAGCAGCAGCTCTAAAGCTCGACTGGTGTGCTGTCAGTTTATGTATTTTTGCAGGAGCTTACACAATGGGATGTGATCACTTGGTGAGGAAATGTTGCACCAGAAAATGAAACCAAACACTCGATCTCAGCACCATAAATCGACAGGTAGATTAAGTCAGAATCATGTTTTTGAGACAAAAGGCTAACATGGTTGGTCTGTCTGGAATCTGATCTCAATGTAGCATCAGAATCAATGATACTCTCCATTTCCATAACACAAAACGTAATCATTTATTAAAGTAATGTGTCTTGTGTGTGTGTTCAGAGCTGAGGCCTCACTTCAGCCTGGCCTCAGAAAGCGACGCGGCCGACCAGGAGGACGTCGACGACGACGGCGAGCCGGAGAGAAACCAGAGCCGGGCACCTACTGTCGCCGCTCACGACGACCCCGTGGTCACCTCGGGAGTCAGCACGCTCAGCTCCACCGTCTCACACGAGTCCCATAATGCACAGCGCTCTGTGAGCATGGAGCTGGGCCGCATGAAGCTGGAGACCAACAGGTAGCCATGAACATTAGATGTGTTTATCAGCCAGAAAGCTTCAACTTTCACAGCTTTTTGTTTTTTCATTAGTCATTTTATTGATAACATTAAAAAGTAATGTTGTGTTTCCTCCCTCTGACTTGTTTGACTCCAGGCTGATGGAGCAGTTGCTGGAGAAGGAGAGAGAATATCAGGCCATCCTGCAACAAGTGCTGGAGGAGAGAGAGCATGAGATCAGACTACTGAGGCTGCGATCTGAGCCCGCAGGTCTCCGCTTTAATCTCATTTACCTTCTCACACTGACTGTTTGAAACACTAGCACCACTTCTGCTGCTATTCCCAGTGTTACATTATACAACCAGCGACTCTACTGTCCACTCACAGCTGTTCTGTAATATATACTTCAAAACTCATGTTCACAGGGTTATTAAAAGTGCAGAGAAATATCCATGATTCGCTCTGGTTGCATCAGACTTTTTCCCTCCAGCTCACTAAATCATTTATACAAGTTGCGACATGAACAAAGCTTTCTCATCGCCTACTGGAGGTGCAAACTGTGTGACGTCCAGAATGAAAACATCTCGCTGATGTGATGCGTCTTGAACAGATTATCTTGATCCTTTCTAAATAGACAAACTCTTTATATGTGCCACCATATTTTAGTGCTTGAGTTGCAAAGTGAAGCCCAACTTTAGCTGGATTCTGAGCCTGTTACTGAACCAAGATCAGAATTTAAGAACGATAAAAATCTGATAGCAATATATCAGCCGATATGCAATTTACTTGATAAACATGTGTGGCAAGTTGTGTTTATTGGCTTGTGTAAAAGTCGTGATAAAAATATGTCGGCACAGTTTCTTTCCTGTGTAAATGTTGTGTGAATGGGTCCAGTGTGTCTAAGGGAGTCTTTGCTATATTCTCTGGCAGATGTCCCGTCGTCACCAGGTGAACCTGATGGACAGAGGAGTCCACCTGCAGAGAGACAGGAAGACTCAGAGATGACCAGCTGGCTGAGGCTTTACGGCGCCGACCAGGACGCCATAGACAGAGTGAGTTTGTGCTTTTACTTTGAAGCTTCACCTTATCTGTTGGTTAACTTCACACAGTGACAGCACCATGTTATAAAGTACAATCTTTGAGATATTAGGGCTTGTCGTTCTGTGATTTCCGACATTGAAGAGGAATACGTTTTTTATAAAGCCTTTTTTTAAAACCATGTTACTGGGTGCTTTGCAGTTTTCTTGTATCTCATGTAACTGTGTAGTTTATGCACTTTGTTTCTCCAGATACTGAACGAGGAGTACACGTTGAACGACATCCTCCACGATGTAACAAGAGACGATCTGAGGAGTTTAAGACTGAGGTACTTTTCTTTTTTTTTTTTCATCTTTTCACAGTTTCACTTCTGTATTCAGTATTAAGTCTGCTAAAATAAATGCTGATGAAGCTCTTTAAATACCAGAAACACAGAAGTGAAGCTGAGACAACTCTCTTTGCGGCTTAAAAGAGTTTGTATTGATGTATTTTCCTGCAACTCAGCACTTTAGTGGCTCACAGTGGCAGCTTCATTCCTCAGAAATCCTATAAGGTGGCGTTAGTAAACAAAACTGTAATTTCCTTAGTCAGGACTTAGTAAGTAGTGTGAAACTCTGCTCATAGGCTCATCACTACTATTACTACTACTATTGCAGTTTTAATCTCCTTTTGAAATATCTCTCATTTGTAGCAGCGTATCAGCTCATAGTATATCATGTTCACATAAGAGTGAAACATTACAAAAAGGATTGTTGATAAAGCCTTTACTGTATGTGTAGGTGTTGTGCCTTTGGCGCCCCCCAGTGGTAAAAAGACATGGTTTACACACAATATTTTGACAGTGATGTGTTCTCCACTGTATCTGCTTTAAAAGCATTGGATTCAGTTTCCTCAAGAAAGGCCTTAAGTATTAAAAAGTATTAAAGGTCCCAGGTCTTTTTTTATTATAAAGCAGGTTATAAAACAGGCATATTCAGGCAGACAGTATGAGGAAAATAAAGGATTTTTTTTAACATTACAGCATGTAATCATGTTCAAGTAGAAATAGAAAATGCAAGCATGAACATGAAAATAAGCATAATATTGGACTTTAGTTATTACTACAAGTAAGACTGGTGGTGCAACAGTGGATTGTGTGCACAGGAGGCTGTTCAGTTCTTTTTTGTGGTGACCTTTTGCAAGCACTGTCACTAGTGTTGGTTACAGTAGCTAAGAAGCTCAGACTTAATAAACTTAAATTAATTATTCATTTTAAATGAATCCATCCACTTATACGAGTCCAGTTTGCATTAATTTAATTAATTATATATCATATACTGTAATTATATAGGAATTAAGGATATATACTGCTGGGAAGTACTGAATAAATGTGATGTGAACATGAATAATTATATTCCATATCGTTTCATCTACTGCTTTCATATTTTGCCCAGTTTGACTGTGGAACAGGTATTAAATTGCATTCTACGCGGTATTAAATGGGTCTTAAAAGTCTTACATTTAACTCCGTAGACACCATTGTTCTCTGTATTTTGTAAAAACCTTGGTTCATGCATCATTAATTGACAGATAATGATGTTGTGCACATACATGTACTGTAAAGGAAATGCTTTCTGACTCTCAGTTCAAGAGAAACTATGTAAAAATGTGTTAAAACATGTTATAATGGGTGATTATCGACCGCAAAAGTATTGAAAAGCTGAGTTATGGGACATACAGTGTAATTTCTGTTTCGGTAGTATACTGTACGTTGTATATTGTGAGCTAACAGTGTTTTCTGTGTGTCCCGTCAGAGGTGGGATCCTGTGTAAACTATGGAAGGCCATCACAGACTACAGGCAGAAGCCAACCTGAGGCCTTAAGTGGCGACAACCACTCAGAGAAGCCAGGACCTTTGTCCCAACAGCTCAGTATTCTCCTCTTTACCTCAGTATTTATAAGAGCAAGACTTTTAGGAGAAGAACCTGTGTTCGCCGTGAGCAGCTTTCCACTCGTACAAGAAACTCTTTGACTGGTCTTGTCGGAGTATTTTGATAATTTTGGAAAACAAAAAGGTCACTTTGAAAGCATCAATTACTGAGAAGTGCCACTAGTTTTGCTACGGCTGACGGACGTCACACAGCTTTTTGTTACATGTGCGTTAAAAATGACAATTGGTGAGAAAATCTATTGAAAACTGTCAAAACATTTTTCTCCTCTTTACAAGATGTAACGTTTACAGAACTGGAGACTGACAGTTTTCTAATACAAGCCTGAGATACAAACAAAATACTACAAAATCATCTGTACTAATGTTTTTTCTTTTTTATCATAGGCATCGTATCACTACTTTATTTAAATGTATTTTTAATTTAATTGTTATGGTAATCTGAAGGATGTCAGTGCATGCCCTGTTTTTATTTTTATCCAGATTTATTTAATTTTTTTTTTCCACATTTCCTTTTATAATACGAATCTACATTTTTATTTTTCAGACACGTGTAAATATTGAGTTATAGAATTATATGTGAATGACATTTCCGTACTTTAAAAACACATTGATTACATAGTTAAATCTCCATGTGGATTGGACCGAGTCTATAATGAACACAAGTGAAAAATTAATTGTATATTTTCTAGTGTCAAAGATCATAGGATATATAGTATTTACTTAGTAATTAATATTATCTTGCTTGTGTAGATATGATCATTCAATCAGATGTATGTTGTAATGAAAAAAAAATCTGAAATGCAAGCAAATTTCATATGAAAGAGCCTTTTTTATGTAAAAAAACATGATGTCAGAAATGGGGAACATAATCATGAGCAGTGTGTCCGTTTTGTTTCATATCTAAAATTATTCAAGATTTTTGTGTCATATTGTTAAAATAAAACTTTCCATCTTGAAACTGTGAAAGAAATGTGTTAGAAATGTTCCGTTTTTTTTTATAATATAATATTGACAGTTTTCAAATGTTTAAATTGTTCTCCATAGGCCTTTTAAGTTAGATTTCCATTTTCAAGTCATTAACGTACATTGTTTTTTAGTTTTAATTTTTCAAAAGTGAAAAAGGGACATTACCTTTTATTAGTTGTTTGGTCTATAAAATGTTAGAAAATGGTGAAAAATGTCGATCAGTGTTTCCCAAAGCCCAAGATGACGTCCTCAAATGTCTTGTTTTGTCCACAACGCAAAGATAGTTTACTGTCATAGAGGAATAAAGAAACCAGAAAATGTTCACATTTAAGAAGCTGGAATCAGAGAATTTAGACTTTTTTTCTTAAAAATATGACTCAAACCAATTAATCCATTATCAAAATAGTTGCAGATTAATTTAGTAGTTGACAACTAATCGATTAATTGTTGCAGCTCTAGTGTAGTGTAAAGTAGCACAAATATAGTATAGTAAAATATAATATACAATTTCAGAGTAATTTTTGTGAAACTTGCTTTTATTCCTCAACATTTCTTAAGAAATATTGTAGTTTTTACATTTTTACTTGAGTAATCTCATATAGAGGCAATTCAATGTGCTTTACAGAGTGATACAACTGTAAAAAATCAAGTTTTAATATAGATAAAAGCAGACAAGAGCCTCAAAATATTACAGGACAATAAAAAACAAATTTACCAACCCCATATTATTACTTTGCTGTCACTGTTACCCGTAATGTTACTCAATGTACTATGACCGTTTTTTGTCTTGCCGTGTCTCACCCTTCGCACTAAATAACAAACTAATAATAAAAGGTATAAGAATATTTTTTTTTTTAAATGCTCAACCAAAAAAAATCTTTAAAAAAAAAACTATTAAAAAACTATTTAAAAGCTAGAGTAATAACTTTGCTGTTACTGTTATCATGTTACCCAATGTACTGTCTGTTTTTTTGGTCTTGTCTTGCCTCATCATTCGCACTAAATAATAAATTAATAATAAAAAGTATAAGAATAATAAAAAAACAAAAGAAATCTTTAAATAATAAACTATTAAAAAAATATTTAAAAGCTAGAGTAATAATGTAAAAATGTCCTTTTGTGTTGCTGCTGTTGAAATAAATGTATAGTGTGTTTATTTATAAAAGCAAACACCAGTAATAATATAATAATAATAATAATAATAAATATAATGATTAAAATAAATTAACATGCTCGACCAAAAAAAACTTTAAAAAATAAAGTATTAAAAAAACATTTAAAAGCTAGAGTAATAATAATGTAAAAATGTCTCCTTTTGTGTTGCTGCTGTTGAAATAAGTGTATAGTGTGTGTATTTATAAAAGCAAGCAGCAGTAGAAAGGAGAGAGAGGCAGGTAAACAGAGGTACAGGTGTGTCTGCTCTCCACTCTCCATATTTATCCATCAACGTGACGTCACTGGTTTCTGCCTCCCCCTACCCCTCACCATGACAACGACAGATTTCTCTCGTCAGAGGACAGACAGCTAATCAGTCAGTTAGCTCCGTAGCTCTCATGATTTAGACACGAATATTGAGTAAAACATCGTGTTTTTACATGACGGAGGTGGCCTATACTTAATGTAGGACGGTCATCTTTGCTGGGAGACCAGCCGGGAGGCAGAAGAGGCTGTTTATCTGCGTGAGAACAACAACAACATGGCTCTTCTTCCCCTGCAGCATCCCCGGCTGCTGCTGCTGCTGCTGCTGCTGTCAGCTGCTGTTCTGTTAAACGCAGCAGACCGTCGCTCGTTGCCAATATCGGATCTAAAGTCTAGGATAACCGGCGTGGAGGAGATCCTGGAGGAGTTCCGCAAGCAGCTGCAGCAGGACCAGCCGTACAGGCCGGGGGAGAATGTGGTGGTGGACTCCTGTGTGGGCGACTTCAACGCCGTCGGAGAGCGCATCATCCGGGCCAAGGCCTCCATCGAGCAGGGCGCCACCTTCCTGCTGGCTCCGGACCGGGTGTTCACCTGGAGGGACTGCCTGCACGCCTGCTGCGCCCAGCCGCACTGCACCGTGGCGGTGGTTCAGCAGGACCGGAGGCAGCCTCAGACCGGAGACAGTCTCAGCTGCTACCTGTTCAACTGCACCTACAGGAACAAACAGGTCTGCTCCTTCGCTCCGCAGCAGGGCTTCACCACCTACAGCCGGGCTGACAACACCACCACCACCCAGGGTCACCTGCCTGCTCCTGCTCCTGCTCCTGGTCCTGGTCCTGGTCCGGCCAGCGGATCAGCCAGGAGGCCCGAGGAGGACGAGGCACAAGGTGGGAGATCATAACAACAACAACTTGAATATATATAATATATATATTATATATAATGTATAATACATATATATATATATATATATATATATATATATATATATATATATATATATATATATATATATATATAATACATATATATATATATATATATATATATGTATTATACATATATAATACATATATATATATATATATATGTATTATACATATATAATACATATATATATATATATATATATATATGTATTATACATATATAATACATATATATATATGTATTATACATATACATATATATATATATATATATATATATATATGTATTATATATATATAATAATAATAATCATATGGACATATGGAAATATATTATATATATATATATATATATACATATATATATATTTTACTATAGTATATTATATATATAATGTAATACAATATATATATATGTATATATATTTTATTATAGTATATTATATATATAATGTAATACAATATATATATATATATATATATATATATATATTCCATTGACATTATATTTAAATAGTGCAGGGCCCTTTGTTACACATCCAATTTGCTGTATTGTTCACTAAAGCTTGATTAACTACTGATTTAATTAGTGCATGGGCAAACATGCTGGATAGTTATTAAGTTGGTGTGTTAGTTATATAATAAATAATACAAATATTTTATATATCACTTTTCAAGACAATAAAAGCAGATAAATAAAGTGTTAAAAGATAAGATAAGATATTCCTTTATTAGTCCCACAGTGGGGGAATTTGCAAAACAGAACATATCAATAATAATAAAGTATTAAAGTGGTAGAACAAGGTGGTATATATATATATATACATATATATGTATATATATATATATAAACACATATATAAAATAATACATGTAATGACTCATGTTGGTTACTGGAAACTAAGTTACTTAATTATTCATTAGCATGTTGTTCTTCTAATGCAGGAAACACAAAACCAGTGTTAAGTGATGATATGTAATGTGGTACTTTGTTTTCTAGGACTGGTATACTGTATCTTAGGATCAGCAATATTGTGTGGGGCCATATTGGAAAAACCTGCACTACTCTATACTACTCATGTTTTATAGAAAAGAAATGTGCCAAAGTGCTTTCTGCTTCCTTTTCCTTAAGGTTTGAGCAAAGGTTGGTACATAAAACTTTACTGGGCTTAACATACAGTATATCTCATCACATTAGGGTTGGCCACGAGCAGCTGCTACTGATCTTGATAAAGCAGACAGGGTGGGTTAATGATTTGCCTTTTACGTTCTAGCTTTGTAAAATTAGCTCAAGACACTGTGACCAGCAGCAGGTGTTTTTATGACAATATTTATCTTTATTTATTTACCAGTTATTTCCATTAAAGCAAGAAAAGTGGACAAAATTACTGAAGTGATGAAATAATAAGTACAGAGCTGAAACATTTGCCAACTAATTAGTTGAATGATCGTTGAAGCAATTTTTCAAATAAAAATACTAAATATTCTCGTTTCGGCTTCTCCAACATGAGCATTTTTCTAAGTTTTATTTAATTCTTAACTGAATGTCTTTGACATATCAGACAAAACAAGATATCTGAAGATGTCATTTTTAGCTTTTAGGAAATTGTCACTGGCAATTTTCACTGTTTTCTGACAATTTATAGACCAAACGATTAATCAATGATGAGAGTAATTGTTTGTTGCTGCCCTAAATAAGTAAAATGTTATATTCAATTGCACCCCCAAAAATAGTAAAGATGTACACATTTTTAATCATTTTACTGCAATACAGGGAGAAGAACTAGGGCTGAACGATTTTGAAAAAAACATCTAGTTGTGATTGTTTTGACTGATTGCGATATGATTTGTGATATTAGAGGGAATGATCTTTTTTACATAATTATTCTCATTTCCACTGAAAAACATTAAAATTATAATGCTGTGATTTTTGCAGGTATCAGTACCAAACAAAGTCTAGAATATGATGTGTAGGCCAGGACATCTCTGCAACACAACAATAATTAATTTAAAATGGTATTTAGACACATTTCGCCTTGAAAAATATTGTGTGTCCTGCGATTTGAAAATTGCATTAGGCCATATCGCGATTTTGATAAAATTGATTAATTGTGCAGCCCTAATAATAACATATTTTATATCTTAAGCCCTAGTGGAAGAATTAATGTGCAAAGTGACAAAAAAAAGAATCCATTTAAATAAAATAGGCGTGTAGCACACATCCTCTATATGATCATGTTTTTCCTGTGTGGTTTTACAGATGTGGATGAGCCTCCTCGCAGTGACGCTGGACAGGATGTGGTGATCCAGCTGCCCACAGACTGGGCCGTCCTGGATGGACGGGACAGCGTGGACGACCACAGGATCAACCACTATGAATGGACTCTCCTCAAGGGGGACACAGCCATCAATATGAAGGTCAGTGAACGCTAACAGCCAAGACGTCTTGCAGTGAAACGATAGTATGAGGTTTAATTTGGGTGCTCCATGTGAGAATGAAAACACACACCGGAGGACACACAGAGTGAATTTAGAAGATAAACTGGAATAGCTCGATTGTTCTCTCTTCTCTCTGACATTTTAATTTGCAGTATGAATAGTCACTAATCACCCTCACAGTCACAGGAGTGAAATTACTTGTTTGTACTAGTTAAATCAACAGGCGGCTTGTGGCCAGAGCTCCATAATATCGTGCTGTGTCAATAGAGATAAGAGTTCATTACCAAACCTGCCTCAAGGACAGCAGCAGTGTTGGAGCTGCCCGATGTTCACAGTATCAGAGGCAACATGTGGAGAGTCAAGTACAATGTGTCCTACTTTTTATAGAAATACACCTCACACTGTGTTAATCTGTGGTCAATTCTCACCATTTTCTGCCTTCAACAGAAACTAGTTAATCCACAGCGAGCTCTGTGTGTTATCCTGAGTAACTGAGACGTGTTGCTGCTGAGTCTCTCAAATAGGAAAAATATACACATTCAGATGATATCAATTTGTCCGCTTGAAAGAGGGCAAATAGGTATTTTTTTGTGATTAGGATGAATAGACCGAAGCTGTTATGTAAATAAAAAAAAAAAAAATAATGATGCTCAATTCAGATTTTGTAGCCTACCACTAAATTCTTCTAGAAAGCTCTGAGAAAAATCTCAATCTGTGCACATGTGATTCATTAAGATCTTATAGTTTTGTATGTGTTGAAGGCGACTCATCCAGGGCTGTTGAAGATCAGCGGCCTCCAGGAGGGAGTCTACTCTTTCCAGATGATGGTCACTGACACAGCGGGCCAGAAGAGCTCTGACAACGTCTCTGTCACTGTGCTGGCACCTAAACACCAAGCTGAAGGTGACATATTCACCCAAACATAATATATAATTGTTGTGAGCTCCTTTCAAGGTTATTGTTATTTTTTAAGCGGTGCATGTGTGAAATATTGCTGGTCTTTCTTTCACACTTACCAATTGAAAGTCTCTTGAGTTATTCATCTCAACCAGTTTAAATGGCAGCACTAATGATGCTACAACATTAAAAAATAAACTACTTTCACCATTTTCAAATGATTAAAAGCTGGGTTTCTGTGGTTACAGTGCAAGACTGTTACAACATGTATATGTGTAACTTTCTGTGTGCCCACAGTGTGTACAGGTCTCTGCTCAAAGTACCAGTTCAAGTGTGATGACGGTTGCTGTATCGACATCACCTACGCCTGTGATGGGAAGCAACACTGTCCAGACCGCTCTGATGAAGTCTTCTGCCCAATCTGTAAGAAACTCTTATTCTTTTGTAATCTTTTATTGTCTCTTGTATTATCAGGATCAGTTAAAGGAACGCAAGAATGAAGGAAAAACATAAGCGAAAGCATAAAGACGTCCCCATCATTCATTCGTTTTTCTGTGATTTCTTCAGTTGACAGCAACAGGAAGTCAGTGACCCATTCTGCTGAACTGTCCAACCTTCATCGGCCTGTAGCCCAGACGGAGGAGGCAGAGGATGGCTCCATGCTCCAGACTGGACCCAGAAAGACCATAGAGAGCATCATTCCTCCTCAGGACAGGAGTAACGCTGCTCCTCCACTAAGTCCCAGTCAACAGGAGACTTCAGCCAGTCAAGGTGAGGTTGTGTTTATGTTTTATGTGCTTTATTCACACTTATGGGGCATTTAATATCTGCACCAAGACAACAGAAAATGAGTGATAGTTCCAAATACATGCGTGGCTAGGAATCTACAAGCATTTCTTTTATTTTAGTTGTATCTGGTAAAATGTTTGCTTCACAATATGACCCTCCATAGCTGTGTCATTAGTGCATTATAAAGAGGCAGAGAGAGTGTTTTTAGTGTGTGTGTCTGGTCATGGAGGCAGATGGAGCCCCTGTAGGCAGCCATTGAGTCATAGCACTGAGCTCACTGAGCCACAGGGCCACTCTGCCGTTCCTGGGAAAGCAGCTCTCAGCCTGCGTCCCCTCTGAGTGCTGGAACAAAGCCCCTCTGTCCCTTCTGCCATCTGATCCCTGAATCAGACTGACCAAGACGTTGTTTCCCTCCCCATCGGTATTTTACCGCAGGTATTACATTCTCAGGAGCCTTTTCTTCGTGTTACGAATGCTCAGTCCCATGTCTAAATGCTTGGCTAACTCATTGTTTAGGAGGAGAGAGGAGAAGTCAAGTGGAATGGCATCAAACATACTTTGACCTTTGCTCTCGGTTGGTTGGTTGTGCGTATTGTTGGTGATGGGAATGTTGTTCGCTACTAGGAGGACACAGAGGCACATGATTTTTTTCCGATTACCTGTACCATGCACTACTGTCAGGATATAGTGACTGTTTTATAAAAATAACTTTTTATCGTATTTGCTCAAAGTTACTGACTCTACCTTTTTAATATGTGTAACATCAAATTGTCAGTGATTGTGTCTGACTCTCTCTCTCTCTCTCTCTCTGTGTCGCTGTAGATCCGTGTGCTGCAGCTCCAGTTGTCGGACCCTGTAAAGGCACCTTCCCACGCTGGTACTACGACCAAAATGCGGGAGAATGCAAACACTTCCTGTATGGCGGTTGCCAGGGCAACCATAACAACTTCCTCCAGGAATCTGACTGTGTCAGTGAATGTATACAAAAAGGTAAGAATCTTTCTTTTTTAAATCTAATTTTATAATTACAACGACATATAACTATAATTTCTATTTTCATTCATGGAAACATCTTTTAGGTCCAGCTTTCAAACCAGCAACTGTGGCTCCTCCAATCACCAAACAGACTGAGATAGGTAAAGCCAGAGTGCATTTCAATAAAACTTTATTGACATACCAGTAAGTGTTTCCAAATTTAACTTGTATTTGAACCTTTCTTGAAGCTGCCCCTAAAGTGTCCCAGAGCCAAGCAGACAGCGACGTCCCCATCTCCAAACCATTTAAAGAAATAGGAGGGCATCCAGTACCAGAGTCAGGTAAAGGTTTGGGTTTATTTTTTACCTCTTGTTGTCTTTTATGTGTCACGTTCTTCCTAATTTCCTCTCTGGCCTCTGTTACCTCCTGAAGGTGCTATCCTTCCTCTGGCTCTCGGCCTAATCATCACCGCTATGCTGCTGCTCATGATCGGCTGTCGTCTCAGACTTGTTCGACACAAGCTGAAGAAAACCCGACCCCTCACCACCGAGGAGTCCGATTACCTCATCAACGGCATGTACCTGTAGCCAATCAGCCACGGGCAGCAAACGCAAGAGCCTCTGAGAAAGGGAAACATGGTTGTTGTCGCCAGAGCCTGAGCCAGGACTTTTTGAATTTGCACGCTGTGTTTCTTGCAGCCCAGTGTCTGTAAATTGTCTTCACTTCAGGTCACAACTCTCTGCTGTCATGAACGTTTGTGAACACCCCCACACTGAACCCCTCTGACTGGTAAATCCGCTGCTGATAGATGCTGCCTTCAAAGCCACTGACACATATTCAGATGCTTGTGAATTCATATTTATGTTGTCTGATTCTGATTGTGAATCAACGATGGATGAATCGACTTCCTAGTTCGATACCGATACACAGCTGTCTACATTCCAATGACTTCTGGGATACATACGGTACAAGAGACTCTTTTATCCCCTTTATGAAAATTCCTAAAACGCAGGTTACTTCGATTTTCACTTGATGTATTTTCCCGACTAGTGCTGCACAAAAATATGCTGTATTTCTGCCACTGGGTGGCACTAATGTGGCATGTTTGTGTTGTACATGTTACTTGAGTTAACTTTGAACATTGGAGTGCCTGTTGTAGTGCACTTTTTTGACTGATTAGGAATCAACAACAAATTATCATTATAATTTCTCAGAATCATATAAAGCCATAGCAAATTCTATCGGTCAAAATCTATCTCTGTCTAAATTTTGTTGCATATTTTTTGCAAAATGATGTGGAGTATCTACTATATTTGCGCACATGTATTCCCTCAAAGTGCTGTCTTTCATGTGAGATATTAAAGTTTATTATATATCAAAAAACACTGGTGCAATCTGTTGATAAATAATGAACAAAAATGCTACATTTTACCTTTTCCAATAACTTACGCACATAATTAAATTATCATTGACAGTAAGGACATTATTTGTTTGTAAATTTTAAAGACAGGGGTTTAAACTCCTTAATTACACACAAATTATACGTAATGTTTTCATTCAAAACTGATCGTCATATTTTCATATTAAATTTTATTATTTTTAGACAACAAAATATATATTATATATATGTATATAAATATAATATATAAATACATATATGTATAAATATGTATATATATTTTACCATTTATTATATTTATTAATATCGGTAAATATAATTATTATTATTATATTTATATCCCGGTAAAATGGTGCATTTAGACTATTATGTAGGGATAAAAAGTTTAGAAAGAGAATCGTGACTCCTTCAGTATTTCTAAAATACTTGTTCCAGCCCTGCCTGCACGACTTAATAATAATAATTAATAATAATAATGAAATATATATTAAACACGAGGTTGCAGCCTGCACACAAAAGATTCAACAACAAAAAGGCAGACAAAAACATAAGCATCTCTTTATTTTCATGTGCCATTCCAGAAACTGTGAAAGCCAAATATCATCCGTCACCCAAAATAAAAATGTGCTTTTTTTGATTTCAAGAAAACAGACATTCATTTGCTTTATATTGTTGGGAGTTTTATTTTGGCAAAGCAGTGACTATCCCATTTAGTATCAGTCACCAGACGAGCCTGCGCAAATTGTTAATGGAAAACCAGCGGCAGAAAGCAACACATCACCAGGTGGAATAAAGCACAGCAGCCCTGTATGTGCACGTGCGTCGGTGCTGTTAGTGCTCAGCTCTCTGTGGAGTGCGTTCAGTGTGATCCGATGCGTTGCTTATTCTATGTGTAGAATGATGTAAGAGTGCGGCACATCAAACGGGACGTGTGGGTTACATCAGCTGTTGTGTTGTGTGTGTGTGTGTGTGTGTGTGTGTTCCTAATACTGCTGGCAGGGGAAGAAGCTCATGTGTTAGCAGGGAAATCTACGGTTAGATGATCCACACACACACACACGCTGTAGCTAGGTGGCTTATCTAAAAGTTTCCTCGTCGTTGTCCGGCGTTCCTCCTACATTCAGCTTTGATGCTGCTGAAATGTAATACTGTAAAAATGGCTGCAACTCAAATGGTGAAACTGCAAAAAAAACAAAACCCTAAAATCCAGCAGTTAAAAAGAATACACAACCAAAAAGATGCAGGCCTGAAAAAGAAAAAACAAAAAGCCATCTCCAATATTTCTGTGCTGAGCTTTAAGCAGTCCTTCTCCCCAGCCCCTCTGGGCCGTCATCAGTGTGATACTCTAGTCCATCGTTAGACTGAAACAAAAGGGAGCATGTTTTGTTATGCTTTGAACAAAATGTCATGGGCTGTTTGACCCCCGTCCAAGTTCTCTCCAGGCTCAAACTTAAAGGTGGATTATGGACCGTCTTCCTCTTCAAAGTTCATCCCTGTGACAAACAGAAGTCAAACGTTAGAGAAGGCAGAAACAGAAGAGCGGCATGCAAGAAACTAGAGCTGCAACGATTAATCGATAAGTTGTCAACCACTAAATTAATCGCCAACTATTTCGATATTCGGTTAATCGGTTTGAGTCATTTTTTAAGAAAAAAAAATTCTAAATTCTCTGATTCCAGCTTCTTAAAAGGTGCAGTGTGTAGGATCTGACGATATCTAGCAGGGAGGTGAGACTGCAACCAAGTGTGTGTGTACGTGGGAAGTGAGTGTTGGATCAAAAAAGAGAGAGTAACGTTATCGACTCTGGCCCAAGCAGGAAAAGTTAACAGAGTTTGGTTTGTCCATTCTGGGTTACTGTAGAAACATGGCGGGCTACGTGGAGAGGACCCGCTCCCTATGTAGATATAAATGACTCATTCTAAGCTAACGAAAACACAATGATTCTTATTATCAGGTGATTATATACTACAGAAAAACATACTTATCAATATTATATTCCATTTCTGCGAATAGATCCTCCTAAATGTTACACATTGGTTACGAATATTCACTAAATGTGAATATTTTCTGGTTTCTTTACTCCTCTATGACAGTAAACTGAATATCTTTGAGTTGTGGACAAAACAAGACATTTGAGGACGTCGTCTTGGGCTTTGGGGAAAACTGATCGATATTTTTCACCGTTTTATAGACCAAACAACTAATCGATTAAATGAGAAAATAAACAATGAAAATAATCGTTAGTTGCAGCCCTACAAGAAACACAACCATGCAAACACAAAGTCAAGAGTTAGAATCACATGCAAAATGTTAACAACACAGTAAAATGCAAACAGTTATTGTTTTTTTTCTACATCTCACAGAGTAGAAGATCAAACAGAATAGTCGCGGCGTTTGGTTTTAATGTGTTATGAGCATCCAAATTGATAAAGTAGTCATGCTCTTAAACGAAGCATATGCCTTCACACTGCTGCTATTTCAGTTTCTTTCGTGTTTGGGTTCCAAAAACAACTTCAGATTTCATTAGTCAAGCAGGTTTTTATTGAACCAATTTGGAACTATGGAGTTAAAAAAAACGATGAAAGAAAACGTGCAGCTAGTTGGTATGGTATGGAAGAAGCAAAAAATGTCATCAAGCAGCAAAATGCAGCCCCTTGTGATCCATTGCCTGCTCCAAGCCACACCGTTTCACCTTTGCCACTGTGAGAAGGAGAGAGGGGGAGGAGGGGGGAGAAGGAAGTCACTTCCACCTGGACCACTGCTTGTCTCTGTCTGTTAAAGGCACATAAATCACCCCCATCAAGGGCTTCATTTTGGTGCTGCCGTCCTCCAACTTGTCGTACTGCTCCAGCATCTGGTTTCCTCCCGCCGGGCCGACGGGCAGAATCAGCCGGCCGCCGGGCTTCAACTGGTCCAGAAGCTGGGAGAGAAACAGGGTGCGTGTAGGGAGTCAATAGCATGGTGATGCAAAAGGACCGGCCCATTTAAAAAGACATTCCAGGATTGCTATTTTAATTCTGTTTGAAACACACTTAATTTGTTGTTTTGAAGTGAATTGGGACAATGTGACCTCGATCATTAGCTCTGAAAGTATTCAGAGAGACTCACAGCTTGGGGGACATTAGGTGCTGCTGCGCCAACATGGATGGCATCATAAGGCGCTTCCTCAGTGTGGCCCATTCGCCCGTCTCCCACTGAAACACACACAGTTATTCAGTTTCATTTGTTTCTCCTGTTCAAAACACCCAAACTATCCCCTTTAAAGCTGTATCTGATGATCCTTTTCATTATTGGTTAATCTACTGATCGTGTTTTCAATAAGCTAGTTAATTATTTAGTCTAAGAAATGTCACAAATACGAGACACGTCATTCCATCCCACGTTAGTTACCAGAGCCCAAAGATATAAAGCTGGAGAATATTGGCAAAGAAATAACATCCTACAATATTTTCACTCAATATGTTTGAGGATGGCATCTAGTTTCTTTCACAAAGAAGTGATGTCTTAAAATAGTTTATTCTGATATCGGCCCAGAAAACCAAAGCCGCTCTTCTGATGTTACTTTTTGACATCAAATAGTTTGTGTTTGTTTAAAGTGTACGTAGGCGCAAAAAGCTGTATTGTCAGCCCACACCTTTTCAGTCTGCAGAAACTCTTTCATGTTGTGTTGTGTTGTTTTCTTCTGCACTCTTTTGCTGGGAGATATCGTGCTTTTATAGTTTATAGTATTTTATTACACAGCGTTGTTGAATACTTAATTCTGACTGGTCAATCACGGCATTCTGCGGTCTGTTATTTCTTTATAACAGACCGTTGCTATGTATAGCAGACCGTTGCTATGGGCGCAGTTCTGATGTCGGACTCTGGCGGACCGTTTTTGTGTCAAATTTTTTATTTTTTAAGTAAGTAGCCATGTAATAAGCGGAATAATGTACGCTGTACATTAATCTTGGGATAATGTACGCTGTACTTATCACCTAGTTGTATCAAAACTACCACCTTCCTGCAGAGCAGCTGAAAGCAGGTAGTCACTGCTCAATTATTTAACACTGCACAACCCACACGTCTACTGAGCTACTATATGTTTGGTTCCCCACTGAAGAGAAAACAGGAAGGAGCATCACACTGCCCCTTGTTTTTAAGGAAGACAGCTGAAATTTCGGATACTCCGATAAGCTCCAGACAAAGACTAAATGCCTGTAACCTTTCATCAAAGAAGTCTTACCTAGTAGCGTGACTCTGCCCGATGTTATAAAACTGGGGTCATCTTTCTTCACATTGGTTACTGAGTCGTCTACCAGCTCTTTGATGTGATCAATTCCTATAACTTTCCCTTTAGCACCAACCTGTGAAGCACAAGAGGGAGTCATGGTGCTCAGTTCATACAACAATATCACAACATTAAACATGTCTCATCTCATTTTATGTTGATTGGTTGATTAATCTATCAGTTCAAATTAGGGCTGTCAAAGTTAACGCGATAGAAACGCCTTAACGTAAATTCTATTTCTTTAACACAACTTGCAATTTTTAGGTTGTAGCGGGCTCAGTTTTAAAGATACTGGCATCATATGAAACTAGAAAACCAGGAATCCATTGGTGCCAACCATGTCATACTAGCTTGTCATGAAGGAGGCTAAATAACACTCCAACTTGCCCTAAATTTTGGCGAGGAAAAACTGGCATGGCCATTTTCAAAGGGGTCCCTTGATCTCCGACCTCAAGATATGTGAATGAAAATGGGTTCTATGGGTACCCACGAGTCTCTCCTTTACAGACATGCCCCCTTTATGATAATCACATGCAGTTTGGGGCAAGTCATTGTCAAGTCAGCACACTGACACACTGACAGCTGTTGTTGCCTGTTGGACTTGAGTTTGCCATGTTATGATTTGAGCATATTCTTTATGCTAAATGCAGTACCTGTGAGGGTTTCTGGACAATATTTGTCATTGTTTTGTGTTGTTAATTGATTTCCAGTCATAAATATATACATATATTTACATAAATCAAGCATATTTGCTCACTGTTGATAGGAGTATTAAATACTTGACAATTCTCCCCGTAAGGTACATTTTGAACAGATAGAAAACGTGGGATTAATTCTAATCGATTGACAGCCCTAGTTCAAATCAATCAGAATGCCACCGAAGAGAAATCGTATGTGTTTACCCGTCATGTGTGGCTCACCATTCGTGCGAAGCAAACAGACAGGATCCCACTGCCGGAGCCGACGTCCAGAGCTTTTGCTCCCTCGTACAGCTGGTCATGTAGGAGCTCCAGGGCGTAGGCGTGCTGGGTGGAGGGAGGGAGGGGACGTCAACAAGGAAACTGGATTACAACCCCTCAGTCAGCATTCATATTGTATCTTAACACTGACTGTGACATCTGTGGGGTACAGCTAGCTGGCCAACATCACTACATGTCTCTTTCTGTGGCATAAAGTTAGAATTTTTCGGTTGAAATTAGAAAGATTTGACAAAGCTAACATGCCAACAATTAATAGAAATGTATACATTTGCTTAGATTTGTTTAACTGCCATTGTAACAAGCCTGCAACTAACGATTATTTTCATTGTTGATTAATTTGTTAATTATTTTCTCGACTAATCGATTAGTTGTTTGCTCTATACAATGTCAGAAAATGGTGAAAAATGTGGATCAGTGTTTCCCAAAGCCCAGGATGACGTCCTCAAATGTCTTGTTTTGTCCACAACTCAAAGATTTTCAGTTTACTGTCATAGAGGAGTAAAGAAACCAGAAAATATTCACATTTAAGAAGCTAAAAAGCTTTAAAAATTACTCAAACCGATTATCAAAATAGTTGGCGATTCATTTATTGTTGACAACTAATCAATTAATCGATGAATTGTTGCAGCTCTACATTGTAATTCACTAAAAATATTTGATTATGTCTGGACTAAAAAAGGGAAGATCATTTGTATTCTTCTGGCTGCTTCGCTTTGTTATCTACTGAATGATTGAATGAGAGCGTTACAAAAACACTGTTCACAGTTGTGATTCACAGGATGCAGAAACGTCTGAGAGTGTTTTGAAGTCATACCATGTGTGGAGCGCTGATGGTCGCTTGATAGCCTTTTGGGATAAAAAAAGAGAGATTTCGTCAGTTCCTCCCTCTGATGTCAGGCTGCATTTGGTGCTGCGATGCGCGAATGATTACGTGAGCAGACGTACCTATCGACTGTGGCGAGTCCATGTACGGATTACACCTAGAGAAATGGGCTCGGTCTGTGGCCAGCATGACTTCATAGACCTTGTCGGACTTAATAATGCCATTTTCTGGGGATGCAAAAAGAGTTTGTGTCACTGCGTATTATGGAGATATGAACAAGTGCAAACACCAGGCGGGAATATATTACATAATCTTACTGCAGATGCAAACAGAAATGCATAAAAGAAGAGAAATAACATACAGACAAGGACAGAGAGAATTCAGGGATATTAGGCATTACACAATCAATAATTAGTGTTACATTTTGGTACGTTTTCTTGGTGTATTAGACAGTTGTGGTCAATTTTCCAAATCAAAGAGCAGGACTGCTTTATGGCAAAACAAATATTTTTTAAGTCAGCAGCACACAGGCAGGAAGCAAAGTGTCAAAGTTTATAGATGTGTCGTGAAAGAAGAAGTGTTAGTGTGTTCAGAATAATCCCTCATAACAGGTTCCTGTAGCAGCTGGTGCCAAAGGCAGGAAAAGCCAACGACAGCCGGCGCTGCTCTCGTTACCGTCACAGAGCTATGTGCCGCTTTAGGATGCATTACAAATAAACCATACAAGCTGCCAGATGGACACCTACTAGTGATGTCGGAAATTAAAATAACCCATACTGGCAGATTTCAAGCTGTTTTCTTCCTATTCATATTTTTTCTCAAAATTCAAAATTGCCCCCAGGTGAAGCAAACAAATGTTTTGTTGTTTCTAGCCTGTATACATTTT
Source organism: Sebastes umbrosus (assembly GCF_015220745.1). Taxonomy (NCBI): domain Eukaryota; kingdom Metazoa; phylum Chordata; class Actinopteri; order Perciformes; family Sebastidae; genus Sebastes; species Sebastes umbrosus. The sequence goes on from NC_051286.1 coordinate 7,999,580, forward strand.
GGAGACATTTAATTTTCCTCCAACACATAAGTGGGTGCTGAACTTAAAGAATTTATTTAGGCTGTCAAGGTTTAAACTCGGTGAACTATTACTGCCTGTACTGACCAGTCCTGAGCACTGGTCAGACGGACACAAACTATTTAAAAAAGTTGTGAATTAGCATGCATCCTGAGTGTGACCTGCTTAAATCCAGCTTATGCAAACTTCAGTGTTAAATTTAAGCCTTTCGTGTGTCTAAATGGGTCAGTGTTCAGGAGTATCTGGAGGAGTAGGAAATCAAATGAACCATTTAAAGAGCAAATACAATGAGATATATATGTAGTAGCCAATTAAACGTTTTAACTCGAAATAAATGTATTATACTAATGCTGCATAATTGGCAGACATCATAAGGGGATGCTCCTTAATTTGACTAAAAAGCCTTTTGGTGAAAAACTAATTCCGCCATTTTATTATCCTGCATGACACAGCTTTGCATACTGAGGAGCCGGTCAAAATCAAATGATCATTTCAAGAGCAAAAACAATGAGAATATTTGCACAAAAAAAGCCAATTAAAGGTTTTAACTTGAAATAAATGTATTATACTAATGCTAGAAAAAAAAATGCATTTGTATAATTGGCAGACATCATAAGAGGATGCTCCTGAATTAGACTAAAAAGCCTTGTGGTGAAAGACTAATTCCAGTATTTTATTATCCTGCATGACACAGCTTTGCATACTGAGGAGCCAGTTTCTTATGTTTGTCTTCTTATGTCATTTATTTATTTTTTCATTTCACCATGCACGACTGCAACATATGTTAAATAATAAACTGAGACATAGCATTATATCTGCAAAGAAAGATACAAAAAAAGGAGAATATGTTAATTATGCTTTCGTTAAAAAGCAAATGACTGACCAAAGTGGTCAAACCTTGCAGCCTTTTTGCAGCTGAACTATCTGTTGCAATGCTGGACTGCACAGAATATAAATAGCCCTAGATACTTTATATTGGACTTGCACACTCAAGTCTGCAGATATCATCAAGCTGAATATCATTTTGCTGTATGCAGGTTATCAGATCAGAGCTTGAAGTCCATGTTGATGGCTGAGTTTCCCTAGTCTAAACCACACAATGCACCATGTCATCTGACTGCAGAATATGGGCACCATGTGGCACTGATGACTTATCACAGTGGACTTAGCACCAGATAGCAGCAGTCTAGCACACTGAACTGCACAGAATATAAAAGTGTGCAGTCAAGCACACTGGACTGCACAGAATATAAATAGCCATGGTAGATACTTTATATTGACATTGGACTTGCACACTCAAGTCTGCAGATATCATCAAGCTGAATATAATTTTTGCTATATACAGGTTATCAGATCAGAGCTTGAAGTCCATGTTGATGGCTGTCAAACCACTGAGTTTTCCTAGTCAAAACCACACAATGCACCATGTCATCTGACTGCAGAATAAACCATGTGGCCACTGATGACTTATCAGTGGACTTAGCACCAGATAGCAGCAGTCTAGCACACTGAGTCACTGCTGTTTTTTTTGCAGAGCAACAACTAACTGCTGTGACACAGCATGCTGCCATTTCAATCACCAACTACAACAAAGGCTCTGTAGAAACTAAAGCCTCACATTTCCAGCTGTCAGTGTCATTCATGCAAAAGTAAAGGCACAGAGAGAGAGATAGTAGCTATCAATGAATGTGGGCAGGGCACTTAGCAGCCTAATGCTAGCCCCCAAATGACGCACATAGAGCTAGCAGGCTAAACTAGCCTAGCAGAAGCTGCACAAATAATCTGTGATTATAACTAAATAGTGTCTCTATTGTTAGTTTATTTGTTGCAGCGACGGAAGGCATGCAAACGTGGTTTGGGAAAAGGGGTGGAGAGAAGGAGAGAGGTAACGCTAGGTCAACAACAACATTAGCTTAGCAACCAGCTAGCCTAGCAACCAGCTAGCTTAGCAACCAGCTAGCTTAGCAACCAAGCCCCTCTGTGTGTTACAACCACAAGCCGCCAAACTAAACCGATTTCGGGCGAGCTTTCTGCGAAGGCGTCGCTACAAAAAGCATGAGGGACTTACTGCGGAGGTTGTTGACCAGCTCTGCGTGGCTGGCTCCTCCAGATTTCCAGGCCATTGTTAAACACACTTTGCGGAGTAAGTAGACAGCAGCTGTCAGTGCCGCGCCTGCGCCAAAGGTTCTGCCGATGAAGATGACGACCTCCAGAGGAGACGGAGAGGAGGAGGAGACGTCACTACCAGACCTGCTAGACATCCACAGCTATGTTACTGACACACACAACACACCCTGGTACTGAAGAACAGAGATATATCTTATATCAAATAATTGATCTTTGTTTTTTAATAAAAGCCTCAGCTAAGGTTAATTGCACAGGGATAAAAAAAAGCCACATCGCTCACTGTGCAATAATATCAGATTTACCGCAGTAACATAGACGGTGGCCGGTAGGTGGAGTGCGACACTTGTTCATATATATATATATATATATATATATTATATATTATATATTTTATATACTTTATATATATATATGTATTTTTGTTTTAATATTTTTTATATACTTTATATATATATATAAATATATATATATATATATATATTTATATATATGTACTGCACAGCATATGCACAGTATATGCACAGTATATATATATATACATATATATATATGTATATATAACATATATATTTATACATATATATTTATTAATTTATATATACATATATTTATTTATTTATATATATATATAAATATGTATATAATATATATACATATATTTATATATTTATTTATTTATATATATTTATATATATTATATATATTTTATATACTTTATATAAATATATATATTTATATATATAAAATATATATATATTTATACATATATATATTTTTATATATATATAAATATGTATATAATATGTATATAATATATATACATATATTTATATATCTATTTATTTATATATATATTTATCTATATATATATATTATATACATATTACATATAATATGTATATACATATTATATATGATATATATATATATACATATATAATATGTATATATATATATATAACCAAAAATATTTGCATGATTGGCAGATATATATATCTGCCAATCATGCAAATATTTTTTTCTAGCATTACTGTAAGACATTTATTTCAAGTTAAAACCTTTAATTAGCTACTATATAGGTTTTTTTTGTAAATATTCTTATTGTATTTTCTCTTGAAATATTCATTTGATTTTGACTGGCTCCTCAGTGTGCAAAGCTGTGTCATGCAGGGTAATAAAATACTGGAATTAGTTTTTCACCAAAAGGCTTTTTGGTCAAATTCAGGAGCATCCCCTTATGTTGTCTGACAATTATGCAGCATTAGTATAATACATTTATTTCAAGTTAAAACCTTTAATTGGTTTATATATAACATTTAAATATGTTGTGTAGACAATCACTAACAGGGTAATATACTGATTCTATTTTAAGATGGGTTTCTTTGACATTAGGGGCAAAAAGGACATGATAGATATTAAGAAAATAATAAATTATCCCGTCCAGAACTTGTTAATACTAACTGTGCGAAAAGTCGCATGGTTTGATAGTTTGACCCTGCTGGTCCACCGTAGTTACGTACGAAGTAGTAGGCGCGTACGCTACGGTGTAGCTCCTGAATGCTAAGCTAACACCAGTAATCCTTCCTTTAACTTAAAACTGTGTCTCAATGGAGAGTATAAACGCAAAGTACGTGTCTCAGAAAGTCAGTAAAACCAGATGGAGGCCGGTATCTCATTCGTCTTTGCAGCAACCAGACATATTTGCGACTGGCTCGTGGGATAACGAGGTTGGCAATGTAATGTAATGGGATGTGCTGAACTTCATTGAAAAATCTATGAATTTTGGTTTGATTTTGTTAATTGACGTGCTTACACATATTGTACCTGTGAAAAGACGACTTAAGACTTGTTATAAATTGTATGGTGTTCATTCGGCATGCAATATAATGTTATACTAGCTGTAGGGATGTCATGTTGAGCTACTCACGTTATTTACTATTAAGGCTTAAAGCCTGTCTATGTCTACTAAAACCCTCATATTGAGTCATGAGATTTGCTGAACTTCATAGAAAAATCTATGGATTTTGTGTGATTGTGTTAATTGACGCTCTTACACACATTGTAACTGTCAGAAGACGACTTAAGACATGGTATGAATAGTAAGGTGTTCATTCGGCATGTAACCAGTGCATTAATTAATGTTATATTAGCTGTAGGGATGTCATGTTGAGCTAGTCATGTTTATTTACTATTAAGGCTTAAAGCCTGGCTATGTCTGCTAAATCCCTGACTTTTAGAAAGACAAATGGTTGATTAGTTACATTTTGTTATTATGACAACTGTCTTCTGCTTGTCTTTTCTTTTTTGCTTCAAATTGCCTTAACATCAACAATTGTTTATTATAATATCTATTATAGGATAATAAGATTTCCTTTTGGTCCATTGGGAATAATGGAAGTTCTGGCATGGATGATGGATTTGAAGGAGACCCACAGCTTTTATGTGAACACAAGCATGATGGGGATGTTCTGGACCTTCAGGTAAGACACTCTAGCTAAATGTGCCAGCCTATAAATGGTACTAAAGTAAAGAATATTAACCTGAAATGGGCACTTGCCAACATTTAAAAATGCACCAATGCAACTTTTTCTCTCCTGATATGTAATTTATTAGACTTTGATTTGCAGACAGAATGTAGAGGTCTTTATTATAAAGTACAAAACGATAAAAGGGATTTGTTGCAGAGACTAACTTGGATGCACAGTACTTTACTTTGTTGTACCAGGACAACAGGATCTTAAATCAAGAGTGACAGATAATGCATCACGCTCATTAATGTAACATGTTTATTGATTTAAGACAGGAAATGTTTGTTCCTGGGAGGAATAACTTTCTATTTATAATGCCAGGACTAATCTACCCTCTGTCCTGGTATGTTTTAATTTGTTTTTTGGGGATTTTTTGGTTGTTGTTTTTTTACAGTTTTTGGACCAAGACAGAATTGTCACAACATCGTCAACAGGAGCAGTCACCATCTTCCGCCACCACCAAAACAGTCAGGTACACACTGGCAGAATTATATTTTTCAGATACACAAGTTTCACATACAGTGAGCTTATCCATATCCAGTGTATGTCCAGCCTATAACATGGGGACAGATAACAGACATTCACAGCAGACCTTGGGACGACTCTCATATGTTTTCATTTCATGACACTTCATGAAGTTCTTGACAGCGTTTTACAAACTGAAGATTTTATAAAATGAAACAAAGCAAACTAAATGAAAACATGTTTTCTTTTAGTGGACGTAACGTTACATTGATACTGCTCACTTGCCCTCACAGCTCATTTCGCGGCTGCTGTCTACAGCGTTCTCTCTCAATACTGGATCAAAAATTGTTGTCCCTATTAGACAGTTAGACACAAAAACATGAGAAAATAGCTGTTGAAAAATACCAAAGTTACCCTTTAACCCTGAAGCTAGGAGTAACTAGGTGGTAGACTTACATGGCTCAGCCTTTGTATTTCTGAGGCCATTTTCTCATTGTGAAAGGCGTATAAGAGTTACAGATTATCATGTCCTCAAGGTATGTTATTAATGACTTTATAAAGCCTTATTTAACGTAACTAAGGTCACATCAACAGACTAGGGAATGGCTGCACAAATATGTTGCAGTTCAAGGAAGTGAATGTTGGACAAACCGCTTAACTGGATATATAACATACTTGTGGTTTGGTAAATATTCTGTGCTCTCTCTCGACTACAGACGATATCAGTTTCTCAGCGCTGGCCAAGAGCACATCGTTACCCTTGTGACAACGCTCCCTGTACTGGTGTTGTGTGCAGCAGTCCTGAGATCATCACAGTCGGTGAAGATGGAAAGATCATTGTCTTCAGGGCCGACCAGGAGGGAGTGGTTCGAGTCATAGGTGAGACTGAGATTAAGCTGCAGTAGCCAGACCATCGTGTCACATTCAGTGCATGAAACGGACTGGTACTCACCAGTACTGAGTACTGGTACTTCTGATTTTTGTCCACACGAGTACTCTTACTTCTTATTGCGTACCGCCACTTCCTGGTGAGTCTAGGTACGTACCCCTAAATACATACACATGTAAACACCATGTTTTGCTGAGTTTGCAAACGCTGAGAAAACAGCACTGAAAATGCCTTTGGCATTCCTTCTGTAGACCAACAGATATCATATTTTAAGTTGTTTTTTATTGTAGCATATATGCAATATTATATGTGTGTACAATTTTGATTTGTATCAATTAGGGCTGTCAAAGTTAACGCCTTAATAACACATTTGTTTAATGTGCGATTAATTGCAATTAAATATTTTAATTGATTGATAGCCCTAGTATCAATAGTTACATAAAAAGTTTTTATCAACCAAATATTTTATGTGCAAACTGTAGAAATGTGTGTCGTATATAGGCCTAGTGTATTTATGAAATGCATACAAAAATACATTTGAAATGGGATATATTACCAAGATATACATAGAAATACAAATATATCCAAGACACACGTGATGATCATGACATGTGACTGCTGAATTAGGGTACTGGTCCCTTTTTTGGTCCAATTCAGGCACTGGTCATATTACAATACACACAGAATTACAATTCTCAGCACATGATAGCATCTTCAGGTCTTGTGAGTTGCGGAGAATAATTTGACTACCATGTCTTTTTAATTGGACTGTTTAACCTTTGACAGAGAATGCGGACAGCAGCACGATTCATGCAGTGACGTACCTGAGGACAACAGAGATTCTGACGGTGAACTCGATCGGCCAACTCAAGCTGTGGGACTTCAGACAACCTAGCAACTCGCCATCCCAGATTCTCTCCCTGTAAGATCTCCTCACTTCTAACCAAAAAAATTACATCTCTGAATGTTTATTTTTCTTTTCTGCTCTTTCCTTAGCGCATTTTGTATTTGGGTGATTTTTTTTTTTAAAGCAGTTATAATAAGTTGTTTTCCTTTCAGTTCAGGCGATAGAGTCCCTCTGCACTGCGTAGACAGACATCCGAACCAACAGCACATTGTTGCCACAGGAGGGCAGGACGGCATGCTCTGTGTCTGGGACGTGAGACAAGGCAGCACACCCTTCTCACTCATGGAGGCGCACTCTGCTGAAAGTAAGATTTTATTGTGGGCAGACACAATACGTTTTAAACGTACATATTAATTCTGATGTGGTCGTATATTATATTTCTTTTTTGCTTTCTTTCATATAAGTTTTTCTTTGGTTTTCTGTACAGTGTGGGAAGTCCACTTCCACCCAGCCAACCCAGATCATCTGTTCACATGCTCAGAGGACGGTTCACTGCTGCACTGGGAGACTTCCACACATTCAGACATGCCCTCCTTCTTACAAGGCAAGTTTATTCTCTCTGCTATTGAGTTTAGTCAGCAAGGAGATAACAAACAAAGTGCTGCCAAGAAACAGCATTTTACTGCAAAAAGAGATGCAATGTAAAAGCCGAATTTTACCATCTTATGCCGACAATGTTCACCAGCTGTGTAATGTAAGTATTATAGGGGTGAGTGAAAAAGAAGCAGGTGTGTTACTGTGGTTGTCAGGTGAGCTCATCCTCTCAAGAGTCTGAATTGAAGGCTGATGGGAAAAGGAGCAAAAATAGGTTAAACGATTATTGAAATAGTTGCCAATTATTTTTCAATCGATCAACTAATTGATTAGTTGACTAATCGTTGCAGCTCTGATATATATATATTTACTTATTGTATTAGTCATACAACCCCGGCTTTTGTCTTTTAGTTGTCAGAGCGACCACAAAAACACTGAGTCATCTAGCGTGATACAGAGAGCTAAAAAGCAGGCATGTCAACATGCCAAGGAAGCTATACACCAACATAACAATAGTCATAATGATCAGAATAAATGTTTAGAATATTAATAGAGATGGTTTTATCATTGTTTTCCAGGTGGCAGGAACAACAGCATGATATCTCGCAGTGCGATGGCCCCGGCTGGTGGGAATCAGTCCCTCATCAGCGCCTGGCTCAGCGGAGACTCCAGTAAAGGCCGTCTGGAGACGACTCACATGCTGCCCAGCCAGACGCTGTCCGTCAACAGCTTGGATGTACTTGAACAATGTCTTGTCTGTGGGACTGACGGAGAGGCCATTTTTGTCAACAGACAGGTCCCAGTTTAAATAAGTTGTTAGTGCGCAGGACAAGATGTGAATGAAGATCTGTTTATTTGCTGCCATTTTCAGCCACAACACGGGTTTTATCGTCTCATTTGAGCATGTAATATGCCCAAAATCCCATATAATTTTGCATACAAACTTTATTTGTCCATTTCTGGATGGATTCATCAATGGATCAAGGTTTTTGTAGATCATTCCAAGCAGAGTATTTCAACTGTATAGTACTTTTTGTATGGATGTCATTTAAAACAGTTTTGAAATAAATAAAAAATGCCTTTACACAAATGTCTCATGAGTCCACTGACGGTTTTGTAGTACAAATTAGAAATCCAAGGTAGATCATGCTTAGTTTTTTAAAAATCTTATCACAAGGGATGTAACACCACCACCCTGTGTTGTCACATTTAGTTCAAATTATCACTGCTGGATTTACAACATTACATTTTTACTTTACCAGTTTGTACCAGTGCTGTCCAGGAGCTAAAGGTGAATAGATGGTCCAGAGGTGAGTGAAGGATGAGGGGTGAAAGGTACAAAAAAATAAAAAAATAATCCAAATTTCATCCGGATAACTTGTGTGAAGTTTCACTAGCAATTCTCCCAGTAGTACTTCCGGTCTTTCTTTCAAAATTAAAGTCCAAATATGATTTGAAAGGCAAGTTTTGTGTGCAGTCTTGGTAACTGGCGCTGAGTACTCAAATTATCCTGTGTTTTAATTGGAAAATACCACACAGATTTGGATGATTTCTGAGGAACTTTATTTTGTATTTAAACGATTTGCTTTTCTTGCATGTGTCTTTTTTGTTATACCGTGGTATTATTTATTTTTAAATCGATTTATTATGTGTTATATAGGCCTGTCAATCAATCAAAATATTTAATTGCATGATTTTCCATGATTAATCACGATTAATTGCAAATTAATCCCACATTTTTTAATGTGTTCAAAATGCGCCTTAAAAGGAGATTTGTCCTGGTTGGTACCGACCCTATGACTTCACAAATTTGAGTTTTACCACTCTAGTTTTTGAATTTGGGAGAGTTGTTCATTCATTCAAAGCCTTTCGCTCCTTTGTGGAGCATAGGCCGTTGACCACAGTCCGCCAGTCTTTTGTCCTGGGCTTTCCTCTCCAGTTGTTTCCATGTCAGCCCGCTCTGTGTGATGTCCGTGTCAAGGTCCCTGCGCCAGGTGTTCTTGGGCCGGCCTCTCCTTCTTTTGCCTTGTGGGTTCCATCTAAGGGCCTGCCTGGTGATGCTGGTACCGGGTTTCCGGAGTGTATGGCCAATCCATCCCCATCTCCTTCTCCTGATCTCTTCTTCAACAGGTTTTTGACCTGTTCTCTGCCAAAGATCATTGTTACTGATGGTATCCGGCCAGTGGATGTTTAAGATGCGCCTCAGGCAGTTGTTTATGAATGTTTGTACTTTTGTTGTTGTGGTCTTTGTTGTCCTCCACGTCTCTGAACCATAGAGGAGTATTGGTTTAATGTTGGAGTTGAAGAGTCTGAGCTTTGTCCGCCGGCTGATTTCTTTGGAGCTCCAGATGTTCTTTAGTTGTATGAATGAAGCCCTTGCCTTGCCGATTCTGGCTCTGACATCTGCATCCGTTCCGCCCTGTTTATTGATGACACTACCGAGGTATGTAAAGGCTTCTACTTCTTCCAGTGCTGTTCCCAGTTGTTCATGTTAACTAATAATTTTGAACTGTCTTAGACCATAGGAATAACATGTATGAATTTTGAAAATAGGCGTAGTTCTCCTTTGATTAATGAATCAATTCCAATTAATTGCTAACTTAATATATATATATTAAAAAAAATCAAATACAAAATATGAATATATTCATATTTTTAATTTTATTTATGTTGTATTCCATTTTTAAATTATTATTTTTTATTTATGTTATGGTGAAAATGTTGAATGTGTTTTGTTTTTTTATCATTCTGCAGGACTTTCCTCGCTTTTATTGTGAAATCTACAACACCGGAAGTCTGTTGCTGTTTCTCTTCGTGGACTTGTCGCTGTTGGACTTGTCATTCAGACATCCCAGGAATTCAACTCGACACTCGGATCAGAGGATCAGAGGATCACAGGATCAGCCAGCGAGGCTCAACAACGACATATTAACTTAAACTCACGTCCTTACCGCCGTGAAAAGGTCTCGGAAATATCGTTTGTTGTCAAAATAAGGAAGAGAGTCGAGGAAAGCGGCTACAGACACTGGTAAGTTGTCAGACGCGGCTAACGGCTAAGCTAAGCTAACAGTTAGCTACCTGTTGTTAAGTTAGCCTAGCATTAGCCTAGCAGCTAGCAGCAAATGGATGCCTTTAACAGGCCTCAGAGGAGCTGCTGCGTTGTTTGACTTTATGCAAAGATAAAGTGTGATAACAGCTAGTTTGCAGCTCACTGGTCTCTCTATAATGTTGGAGATATTTTGGCGTATGTGACAAACTACTTTAAGCTTACAACGCAATATTTGCACTATCTGTTTATATCATGTTTATTTTTGTTTATAGATAAAACATATAACAGGTTAAACACACACACACAGTTATAAAGCAAATAAAACAGGTAAAGTAGATGTAATAAATAAATATAAACAGAAGTGTTACACTAGAGGTATACAATATAAAATAGATGTAATGTAAACAGAGGTAATTGAACTTATAAAATAGGTAGGGTAGATGTAATAAATAAATATAAACAGAAGTGTTACACTAGAGATATAAAATATAAAATAGATGTAATGTAAACAGAGGTAATTGAACTTGTAAAATAGGTAGGGTAGATGTAATAAATAAAATGTAAACAAAGGTAGTTGCACTTGAGGTGTATATTGCATCAAGGATATATTGCACAGAATAGAATAGAATAGAAAGCTTTATTGTTATTGTATTAAATACAATGAGATTCACAGTCACTTCTGGTCAGTGCTTTTAAACAAATACTTGACAAGACTAAACGAGGCAGATAAAACATATATAACAGGTAAAAACACACAGTTATAAAGCAAATAAAACAGGTAGGGTAGATGTAGTAAATAAATATAAACAGAAGTGTTACACTAGTGGTATAAAATATAAAAATAGATGTAATGTAAACAGAGGTAATTGCACTTGTAAAATAGGTAGGGTAGATGTAATAAATAAAATGTAAACAAAGGTAGTTGCCCAAGTGGATGGGCTCTTGTTTTGTGAAGGAATAAATATCGTACCCTTTCTTCTGAGTCATGATTCTCTACTTTAAAACTTTGAACAATGAGATTAGCTTAAAGTGAAATGGTAAAGCACTGAAACCAAACTTTTTTTTTTAGCTATGAGCTCCCAAAATTGTCAGTCTACCTCACAATAATCATCACAAAGCTAATGTTTACTGATAGTATCTGTTAATTTGTACTCTCCACACATCCCATTTGCCCAACCTGTTAGGTAACATGTATGTGCTTCTGGATGCCTGCTCATCTCACATTGTACATATCTGTCAGCAGCATGCAGATGTGAAGTCAGACATCAGAGACCTCTGCTACCCTGGACTGAGTAACATCCTCTTCATCCCCTTCATTGTCATCATACATGCTCTTACATGAAGAGAGGGGAGAAACCCGAAGGATACAGACAGATGAGACCCAAAACGTTCCCCACCAGCAACTACAGCGGCAACAGCCAACAAATGCTGCAGGAAATAAGGAACAGCCTGCGCAACTTGTCCAAACCCTCGGACCCACCTAAATGGGACACTGGAGGAGCTGGAAAAATGCTTCCTGAGGATTTAAGGCAACAGGGGCGCTGCAGCAACCCCAAAAACCACCACCACAAGGCCTTACAGGAGATCCGCAAATCCCTGATGCCTTTTGCAAATGAGCCCAGTACTTCAGGCCCAGAGGTGAACAGACACAATTCACTGGAAGTCCCCTTTCCTGGGTTTGAGGAGGTGAGATGAGATGTTTTCGTGTTTTATTTGTCACTCAGACAGGTTTTTGTGAAGGATTGTGGAGGAATTTCATTCTAAGCATAACTCTGTAATAGAGAATAATCACTCAGTGCACTTTGTTTACCGGAGAATTATTTGAAAAATGAAAAGTATGCAAAGTGGAATGAGGAGCTTGTGCGGGTGACACTGACAATACAAAAGTAGTTTCTCAGTTGGCAGTCACAGCTTGTTTTGAGACAGTGCATGCCATGCAATACAGGTATGAAGTGGTATTTTCAGTTGTAATCTGTTGGGGAAAAAACCTAACCATTCTTTTCAGAGCTGCAACAATTATTCAATTAATGAATTAGTTTGATTGTTCTGCAATTATTTAAATATTTGACTAATTGACTTATTTTACAAGCAAAACCTCTGAACATTCTCTGGTTACAGCTTCTCCAATATGAGGATTTTCTCTGTTTTATGACATTGTAAACTGAATGTCGTTGGGTTCCTTGCACTGTTGGTTGTATAAAATACCTTGATTCTGATATTTATAAACAAAACGATTAATTGAGTAATAAAGTTCATAATGTACAGATAAATAAATAATTAAAACATTGTTATTTGCACCTGTATACCATTTACAATACTTTTGAAGACTGTAGAGATGCAGAAATGTTCAGCAAATTAATCAATCCTATATTAAATATATTTACTTTTCATTTGCATTTTGTCACACTTTCATTGCCCAAACTCTAAATGATAATTGTTCCCTTTTTTTGCCTTTAAACAGAGTAACAGTCGCAGTATGGGGGCAGTTATAGACTACACGGGTAAGGTGAGCTACCAGGACTCAATGAGGGAACAGATGGTTGTTGCCAACCCCAACACGACAGGTCTGAAAGCCCCAGGTACGTAACTGTCCACTGGGACTAAATGCTGGGTTTCCTCTTTTATTTTCCATCCAGGCGTGTTCATTGTTTGCAGGATTTGGGACATTTGCTTAAAGAAATGACAATACATGCTGACAAAAAGAAAATGAGTCACTGCATCACGTTATGGAAGAAGTTTACTGGAAATTAGGTTTTTTATTTTATTCATACTGACAGTAATGGTACATTCAAGAAAAGACAGGCATTACAATATTTTGGCAACCATTGTTGGTATCAACAGATGTTTTTTTAAAGTTTTGACAACTGTTCTGATGCTTTTATTAAAAAATATAAAAACAAAGGAAAAGAGTGTATCTGCCAAGCCATGTTCTACAGCTTTGGTCCTCGTTTACATTTTTTAAGCTATCATTCCTATTGGATTTGATAACATTGTACATACCAAGTTAATTACTGAGTCTTGGGAACATGGCTCAGGGGTGAGAGCACACCTTTAATGTGTTCTTGCATATGTATGAATTTTACATATTTTACACAGAATAACAACTGTGAATAACCTTGATTGTATTTTTTCTATTTTTTTGTGTCTATAGGATCCTCTCATATGCAGCAGGCTGTGCTGAGGAGGCCGAGCTGGAAAGGCTCTAAGGAGTCTTTGGCGCCTCGACATGGTCCTCTCATGGTGGATGGCATGATATACCGGTCAGACAGCCCCGGACCACCTCCTGCCTTCCCACAGGGTCACCCTGCTAACAACCAGAGAGTCAATCCTCCACTGCCGCCCCAGGTGCGCAGTGTCACACCTCCTCCAAACCGCGGTGCCATGCCTCCTACATCATCCTGGGACAACAACCCCTCAACCAAGCGCTACTCTGGCAACATGGATTACCTTGTGCCACGCATCTCTCCGGTACCCCAGGGGGCCTGGCCTGATGGGTACCAATCGTCAGCACCTCAAAATCAGCGTGGGATCAGCCCGGTCCCCATGGGCCACCAGCCCATCATAATGCAGAGCTCTGGGGGGAATAAGTTCACCTTCCCCTCCAGCTGGAATCAAAATGGCTCCCCTCAGCAAGACTACATGCAAGGGGGCAGCAGACAGCCTCCTCCTCCTCCGTACCCGGTTAACCAGAGCAGTCGACACAGTCCCACTGACCAGCAGATGCAGTCAGGAGGACCTGCATCCTCTCCCTCTTACGTCAACGGTGGAAACATCCCTCAGTCCATGATGGTTCCCAACCGGAACAGTCACAACCTCGACATGTATAACCTAGGTCCTCCTCAGTCCTGGTCCCAGGCTCCTCTGAACCCCAACCAGCCCCAGTCTTCCTCTGGAAACAGCAGCAACCAGGATCTGTCCCCCTCTTGGCAGCACAACATGCCGGTCCGCTCTAATTCCTTCAACAACCACCAGCTGAACAGCAGACCGGCCCACCCATCCAGCTCCCAGCCCTCTGCCACCACGGTGACTGCCATCACCCAGGCTCCGGTCCTGCAGCCAGTCAAAAGCATGCGTGTCCAGAAACCCGAGTTACACACTGCTGTCGCTCCCACACACCCTCCATGGATGCAGCAGCCTCCACCGCCTCCAGCTGCACCTGCTTACCCAGAACCCCCAGCCCCTGTACCTCAGATCCCTGTTGTAGCAGAAGTCCCCAGCTACCAGGGCCCCCCTCCACCCTATCCTAAGCATCTCCTCCAACAACAAGCTGCACCCTGCCCCCCAGCCTACGATCCAGGGGCCAATAAGCTCAACACGGGCAGAGAGGAGCTCCCTGAAGAGGAGAGCAGCGGCGGCGACGGCTCCCGAGAGAAGACGGCGGAGAACACCGCAGCAACAGAGAAGGAGAAGAAGCAAATCACGACATCGCCTGTTCCTGTCCGCCGCAACAAGAGAGACGAAGAGCCGAGAGGGGAGTCCGGACGAGTCGCACTGTACTCCCCCCAGGCCTTCAAGTTCTTCATGGAGCAACATGTGGAGAATATCCTGAAGAACCATCAGCAGAGGATCCGGAGGAGGAAGCAGCTGGAAAGTGAGATGCAAAGGGTGAGAATATCAACAACCTTAGTTGCATAATTTTCTTAATGAGCTGATGTAGTTATAAATGAATCTCTTTCACTTTTTGCTATTTAAAGGAATACCTTTCACTCTTTCCAAACTTTCTTCCCTACTATCTTGTCATCACTGTATTATCTGTCTCTGAGATGATGTCTTTTTCATGCTGTTCTATTTTTTCTTAGCTGCTCTTTCTCTTCTTTTCTCTCCTTGCTGTCACTAACAGCTGATCTAAAAAGGTAAAAGTATTTCCGCTGTCCTGTGACACAGAATAGTCCACACACATCAGTTATTCAAGTAAGCTGCTGTTTGGAGACTGGTCTTTGTATTATAAATGTGCATAAATGTGCTACATGCAGCATGATGGCCCCATTGGCTTAAGCAAATGCATGCCACTCCATCTCACTCATCATGTCACTGCTCGATTTTTGTTTTGGACTAAAGTGGATGATTAACACATGAGGAAAATACAGTATGTTTGCACTCATCTATCATTTTAAATGCATTTTGCACTGGTTTCTAGGACTGCAGCGATAGATTATATTAGTAGTTTTTTTAGTAATCGAGTAGTCTACCGATTCCAGTAGAAAATATTTTTGCTTTATTAACGAGCAATAGTAAATAGGGGTGTAAGAATATATTTAGTATCTTGATATTATGTTTTGTGATACTGTCTAGATTCTCAAAAACACTATAGATTTTTAACTAATAGTTTACATGCAAAGATTAACTCAGTCAATACTTTATTTCATTGGCGAAGAGATGCACCCGCTCAGTGTATGTGTCCTCTCAAAGTAGTGCTATGATGTTGGATGTTACAGGGACTGTGATAAATGCGAATGCAGATCCCACTGTTCTGATTGCATGAAAAAAGTCAACTTTGTTTTACCCTAATTTTATGCATAAAATGGTGTGTTCTTTGTTATGACAGTTTTCCTCAAATTTGATTTAACAATATATCGCCTAGGTTACAGTATTGCAATATATTGAATCGTATCATGATATGTTAAACGAAGCCTCGATGATTTTTAGTAATCGAGTTACTCGGGGAATCATTTCAACGCTACTGGTTCCCATCTGTGTCTTCAGTTGATTCCCTTGATGCCAGTTTATATCTAACCAGGACTACATGTGTTTTTATGCAACGTTTTATGAGCCATTTTGAGATTATGTGGGCCATTAAATCACTTTCGACTCTGTCCTGTGCTCAGGTGGGTTTGTCCTCAGAAGCTCAGGAGCAGATGCGTATGATGCTCAACCAGAAGGAGTCTAACTACATCCGGCTAAAGCGAGCCAAGATGGATAAATCCATGTTCAAACGAATCAAGACCCTCGGCATTGGAGCCTTCGGCGAGGTGTGCTTGGCCAGAAAAGAGGACACGTGCGCGCTGTACGCCATGAAAACGCTCCGCAAGAAGGACGTGCTGCTGAGAAACCAGGTGGCCCACGTCAAGGCAGAGAGGGACATCCTGGCTGAGGCAGACAACGAGTGGGTGGTGCGTCTTTACTACTCTTTCCAAGACAAGGACAACCTGTACTTTGTCATGGAGTACATTCCTGGAGGGGACATGATGAGCCTTCTCATCCGGCTCGGCATCTTCAAAGAAGAGCTGGCCCAGTTCTACATCGCGGAGCTCACCTGTGCTGTGGAGAGCGTCCACAAGATGGGCTTCATCCACCGAGACATCAAGCCTGACAACATCCTCATAGACCGAGACGGACACATAAAACTGACTGACTTCGGCCTTTGCACCGGCTTCCGCTGGACGCATGACTCGAAGTATTACCAGAGTGGTGAGTAGAACTTTTTAAATATCAGTTCAAAATATTAAATTCACCCTCTAATCTATTAAGGCACAAACAAGTAATTTACCTTTTTTTAAGCACAACATGGGCTATTTAAATATGTATGCTGCAGTGATATATATTATAAAAAGTTATAAGACCAAGAAACCAAAAGAAAAAGTAAAATGGAATTTGAATGTTTCAGCAATTTATCCATTTTCTACAACAAACATTTGTCATTGGCGCAGTGCTTTGCGCACAGTTCATCACCTAATAACACAGCTTGTGATTCGACAGGAGATAGTCAATGTGTCTGCCAGAAATCTCATTCACCAAAGTCGGCATTAGATAAATAAGAACATAAAACATTGAATTATCGCTTTTATAATTTTTTTCGAAAGTGTCCAAAAATAAGTGTTTTCTTGATGCATTATCAAGCCTCTGGATGGATTATAAGAACAAGTGACTGCTCGTTGTAACGGCTGAACGGTGGGCTGAAAGACAGTTTTTTAATATAAGTTGCTACATGCATCCGTTACAGAGATACTTTTCAATCGTGGGCGACTGACGCGACCCCAGAGGTTTAAAATGATGGTCTACCTGTAGTATAAAGGCTCATGTGGTAAATTCAGCATTTCCACAACATTATTTTCATTAGGTCAAAAAATATAATTACAACATATCTACCACTAACAATTATTTACATTATCGATTAATTTGCCAATTGTTTTCTATTTTCATTAAGTGTTGAATAAAATGTTTTAAAAAATGCACATCACAATTTCCCAGAGCCCAAGTCGACGTCTTCAAATTACTTGTCTTTTGCAAATTTTCAGATGAACTTTCTTTGTATTAACTAATCTTTTCAGCTTTAATGCCATACTCTTATACTACTTATGATGAACAGAGTTTCTCCTTATAACAGAATTGCTGTCCTCTGTGCAATCTAATTTGGAGCTCATTCAACCTGTCAAGAATAACCTTCATAGTAACTATCAAAAATAAATGGTAAAGCACCACTTTACATCTTGTTTACCAGAGATGTGCTCATAAGTTTCTTGGAAATAAGTCATTCAGCATGAAAAAAATGACTAATCAACAAAAGAAATCTTAGTTGACTAAGAAATCATCATTTCATTGTTAACAATAAAATAATTTAAGTTTAATTAACTATCAATTTTATTAATGCTAGTTATTATAAAGTGTTATTCAACTGGCTTTCTAAAATCCAAACTGTACACCAGTAAATCATGAAAATGCAAGGACCATGTTTAAATGTACACATTCAGATGTCCTAAAAATAACACAGCTGATCAATATAATTCGTATAATTCGAAAAGTAAACTGTACAATGTTTGCAAAACTCCCCTTAAAGCCTTAATTTATTTAAGAAATTATAACTGGTGATGCTAGTGTAGATGCTGCTTTAGTAACAGATACCTCGTCAACCATACAAAATGATTTAAATGTAAACCCGCTATTTTCTTTCAAGTGTCTGACACAGCTGAGCAAAGTAACGAGCGTTGTCCTGTTTGTCTCTTTCCAGGTGACCATGTGAGGCAGGACAGCATGGACTTCAGTAAGGAATGGGAAGACCCGACCAACTGCCGCTGTACAGACCGTCTGAAGCCTCTGGAGAGGAGAAAGGCCCGGCAGCACCAGCGCTGTTTGGCACACTCACTGGTGGGGACGCCAAACTACATAGCACCGGAAGTGCTGCTCCGAACAGGTACAGTGGACCACAGCTAGAGGCTGTACTGTGGAATTTATTTTATTATTTTTCTCTTTCCAGAATTTGTTAATTTAATAAGAGAGAGATGTTGTTGCAGTGTGCTTGATGTAAAAATGTCTTTAATCTCCTCCAGGATACACCCAGCTCTGTGATTGGTGGAGCGTCGGTGTCATCTTGTATGAAATGGTTGTCGGACAGCCTCCCTTCTTAGCGACCACACCCCTGGAGACACAGATGAAGGTATGTGAAGCACCTGCAGTGAAATGTAACGCATGTACAGACATCATTGTTTCTTATTGTTGTCTCTACTGTTAAAACACCAGGTGATAAACTGGAAGAGCATGCTGCACATTCCCCCGCCAGCCAAGCTCAGCGCCGAGGCATCAGATCTCATCGTTAAATTGTGCCGCAGCCCCGAGGACCGCCTCGGCAAGAACGGCACGGACGAAATCAAAGCTCACCCTTTCTTCAGGACCATCGACTTCTCCAGCGACCTGCGGCAGCAGGTGGCGCCGTACGTCCCCACGATCGCTCACTCCACAGACACCTCCAACTTCGACCCCGTGGACCCGGATAAAATGTGGAGCAGTGACAGCGACGGCGAGGACAACCTGAACGACACCCTCAACGGCTGGTTCCGCAATGGCAAACACCCCGAGCACGCCTTCTACGAGTTCACTTTCCGCCGCTTCTTCGACGACAACGGCCACCCGTACAGCTGCCCCAAACCCATCGAGTACGAGGGTTATAACGGGGACGAGGCGGACTCCGAGGCCCCGGTGCAGGACGCAGCTGGTAGCTCAGCGACTCCGGGCCGAGACCTGGTCTACGTGTAGCATCTGAGCCCAGCTGAGCTGCGTGTACATAACGAGTTTGTGTGTGAGAGACGGGGAATGCAACGGTACTGCGTTTAAATCCTTGAACATAGGAAAGTATGTTTCTAGGAGCATCCAGAACACTCTGCAGCACATTAACAGACTTTTATCAAAACTAAAGTTCACACTACAAATTAAAGGAATAGTTAGGCACTTCGGGTAAACATGCTTGTTTACTTTCTTGCTGAGTGAGATCGATAGCACTAATGTATTAAGCTGCAGCAAGCTTTTGAGCACTTCCACAAGCCAACATGTGGTTCGTTTGGGCGGTTGTGAACGCAGTAATTAAAACAATCTCTCGCAAGCGGTCTAGGACCGTTTCCAAGCGAACCAAAATGTCGGCTGCCAGCGCGGGCATTTGTTGAGATGGACACAGGTAAATGACAAGTTAATTTGAGTGGGAGAGAACAGAACCGAGGCTTGTAACTACGAAGCAGGATTTGGGGTTAGCTCGGCAACTTCAGGGTTTTCAGTCCTATGACGGTGGTTCACTTCTTACCGGGGTAGACCGCCATGGTAACTTATGCTGAAAAATATGACAAAAAAAAAACAGGTACTGACAGTAGACTTATCCATGTTTGTGATTGGCCATATGCTGCAAACACCACCTCTTTCATGTGAAAGCACTTATAACCAGATTGAGAAACCTGGGTTGACTTACCAAGTTGATAACCATCATCGAAGGACTGTTCTGTTGGTGGGGTTAGTTGAGCCAGAAATTCGATGTTTGCTCGACATCTGAGACAAAGAGAACATACAGAATACGCTAAATTAAGTCCACAAAAATAGTGACGTTTATAAATTCATTCAAGATAAACTGGAGGACAGAAGTGATTCTTAAACACAGTTGTTTGCTTCTAGTCTTTATGCTAAACTAACTTCATATTCACCATACAGACGTGAGAGCGGTATCAATCTGCTCCTCCAACTCTCGGCAAAAAAACAAATAAGTGATGTTGCTTTTAATGTGTGAAAAGTAAACCGTACGACGTTTGCTGCCTGAGGAACAGAACAAAATCAGGGTGCTCTCTTTGACGACTTATCGCAAACTCCCCTTAAAGCCTTAATTTATTTAAGAAAATTGTAACTGGTGATGCTAGTGTAGATGCTGTTTGAGTGTGGGATTCTTTTTTGTTGAAATTACATTTATTGGTAAGAAAAAAATCGTCTTAATTTATATTTTAATGTCTGTTGCAATGGGGATTTAGTGTTGTGACTCATAGAAATTTGCAGGGATAAATTGCTCTAATTATTCATTGCTGTGCCTTTTTGATTTTTATTTTTGTTATCTTTCACCAAATATAAAGAGGGTTAATAATCAGACTGGCATTTTTTAAAATGAGAGTAGTAGTAGCAGATTGAACTACAGTAGGTTTTTGTTGTTTTATTTTTCTAATTTATACTTAAAATGTATTTATAAATTAAGTTGTATACAGTTGATGTAAATATTTTCTCTTCCCTGTCAGCTGATTTTATTTTTTTTTGGGCAGGCCCTTGTCAGTGTCCTCTGTTGATGCCCTCTGTTAATATGTTGTATGCGCTTCTGTTACCCAAAATACCTACAAACACTAATTCACGGGACTGAATAGAAACTTCTTTCATCACCATTCATGCTCGTCTCTCAACCAAAGCACTAAATAGGTGGGTTTTGACTTTTTATTTACAATAACCCACGTTTAGAAAATAACGATCACAAGACGGTGAAATTAGTTTTTGTGACGTTACTACACTATCAGCCTTGCTTTTAGGCGCCTAACCACTTAAGAGGATCTGGGAGAGGCTTGAAACCCAGTTCCTTCAAAGTAATGCTCTTATTTTCTGTCTTTGAGAAGCACTACAGCCGACGGTCATGTGTTACGTTTTTTGTGCCTATGTACTGATTTAAAAAAAAAAAAAAAGAAAAGCTGGACTGACGGTGGAGAGAACTGCTCTCCATCAGAGATCATGATGATTTTGTAACCCGCTGTACTTTTTCTTTGTGTTTAGGAAAGGATCTCTGAATGTAGTTATGGACTTCATGGTGACCACTGGCATTCTGCACTGGTTTTGTGTTTTCGTCGTGAGAGAATTTTATTTTTGTGTACACAAGGGAGGTTGGTACAGGGAAGAGGGTGATAAATAAAGAATGTAAAGAACAAAATATGTTTTACATGCACACCAACCGTGTTGGATTGTTATTAATGTCGTAACACACTACTGGGCTGGTGTTTTAGTTTTGGGTTGCTACTAAAAAGTATTTTCATTATCAGTTAATCTGCCACCACAGTTTACCAAAGCACGAGATGACGTCTTGTTTTGTCCGACACAAAAATATTCAGTTTACTATTTCTTTTGCCTTTCTTCCACCGTTTTTTGGACATAATACAGACTTTTTTTCAACATACTATACAAGGACTTTTTTCCATGAAATTTTTCGACGAACTATATTAAGGATTTTTTTAAATTTTTCGACACCAAGAATTTTTTCCACATTCTATATTTTGACTTTTTTTCATGAAATTTTTCAACATACTATATTTTGACTTTTTTTCATGAAATTTTTCGATATACTATATTTTGACTTTTTTTCATGAAATATTTCGATATACTATATTTTGACTTTTTCATGAAATTTTTCGACATACTATATTTTTGAATTTTTTTCATGAAATTTTTCGATATACTATATTTTGACTTTTTTTCATGAAATATTTCGATATACTATATTTTGACTTTTTCATGAAATTTTTCAACATACTATATTTTGACTTTTTTCATGAAATTTTTTGACATACTATATTTAGATTTTTTCTTGAAATTTTTCGACACTATATTTTGACTTTTTCATGAAATTTTTTGACATACTATATTTTGACTTTTTTTTCATGAAATTTTTCGACATTATATTTTGACTTTTTTTCATGAAATTTTTCGACTTAATATATTTTGACTTTTTTCATGAAATTTTTCGACATAATATATTTTGACTTTTTTCATGACATTTTTAAAAAAAACTTTTGACTTTTTTTCATGAAATTTTTCGACATTCTATATTTTGACTTTTTTTCATGAAATTATTCGACATACTATATTTTTACTTTTTCATGAAATTTTTCGACATACTATATTTTTACTTTTTTTTCATGAAATTTTTTGACATACTATATTTTGACTTTTTTCATGAAATTTTTCGACATAATATATTTTGACTTTTTTCATGACTTTTTTAAAAAAAACTATTTTGACTTTTTCATGAAATTTTTCGACATTCTATATTTTGACTTTTTTTCATGAAATTCTTCGACATACTATATTTTTACTTTTTCATGAAATTTTTCGACATACTATATTTTTACTTTTTTTTCATGAAATTTTTCGACATACTATATTTTGACTTTTTTCATGAAATTTTTCGACATACTATATTTTTTACTTTTTTCATGAAATTCTTCGACATACTATATTTTGAGTTTTTTTCATGAAATTTTTCAACTTAATATATTTTGACTTTTTTCATGAAATTTTTCAACATACTATATTTTGACATTTTTTCATGAAATTTTTTGACACTATATTTTGACTTTTTTTCATGAAATATTTCAATATACTATATTTTGACTTTTTTCATGAAATTCTTCGAGATACTATATTTTGACTTTTTTTGACGAAATTTTGACATATATTCTGACTTTTTTTCACGAAATTTTTCGACATAATATATTTTGACTTTTTTCATGAAATTTTTCAACATTCTATATTTTGACTTTTTTTCATGAAATTTTGACATACTATATTTTGACTTTTTTTCATGAAATTTTTCGAAATTCTATATTTTGACTTTTTTTCATGAAATTTTTCGACATACTATATTTTGACTTTTTTTCATGAAATTCTTCGACATACTATATTTTGACTTTTTTTCATGAAATTTTTCAATATACTATATTTTGACTTTTTTCATGAAATTCTTCGAGATACTATATTTTGACTTTTTTTGACGAAATTTTGACAAATATTCTGACTTTTTTTCACGAAATTTTTCGACATACTATATTTTGACTTTTTTTCATGAAATTTTTCGACATTCTATATTTTGACTTTATTTCATGAAATTCTTCGACATACTATATTTTGACTTTTTTTCATGAAATTTTTCGACTTAATATATTTTGACTTTTTTCATGAAATTTTTAAACATACTATATTTTGACTTTTTTCATGAAATTTTTTGACATAATATATTTTGACTTTTTTCATGACATTTTTTTAAAAAAGACTATTTTGACTTTTTTTCATGAAATTTTTCGACATACTATATTTTGACTTTTTTTCATGAAATTTTTAGACATTCTATATTTTGACTTTTTTTCATGAAATTCTTCGACATACTATATTTTGACTTTTTTTCATGAAATTCTTCGACATACTATATTTTGACTTTTTTTCATGAAATTCTTCGACATACTATATTTTGACTTTTTTCATCAAATTTTTCGACTTAATATATTTTGACTTTTTTCTTGAAATTTTTCAACATCCTATATTTTGACTTTTTTCATGAAATTTTTTGACATACTATATTTTGACTTTTTTTCATGAAATTTTTCGACATACTATATTTTGACTTTTTTTCATGAAATTCTTCGACATACTATATTTTGACTTTTTTTCATGAAATTTTGACACATACTATATTTTGACTTTTTTCATCAAATTTTTCGACTTAATATATTTTGACTTTTTTCTTGAAATTTTTCAACATTCTATATTTTGACTTTTTTCATGAAATTTTTTGACATACTATATTTTGACATTTTTTCATGAAATTTTTCGACATACTATATTTTGACTTTTTTTCATGAAATTCTTCGACATTCTATATTTTGACTTTTTTTCATGAAATTCTTCGAGATACTATATTTTGACTTTTTTTGACGAAAATTTTAAAATATATTCTGACTTTTTTTCACGAAATTTTTCGACATAATATATTTTGACTTTTTTCATGAAATTTTTCGACATACTATATTTTGACTTTTTTTCATGAAATTTTTCGACATTCTATATTTTGACTTTTTTTCATGAAATTCTTCGACCTACTATATTTTGAGTTTTTTTCATGAAATTTTTTGACACTATATTTTGACTTTTTTCATGAAATTTTTTGACATACTATATTTTGACTTTTTTTCATGAAATATTTCAATATACTATATTTTGACTTTTTTCATGAAATTCTTCGAGATACTATATTTTGACTTTTTTTGACGAAATTTTGACATATATTCTGACTTTTTTTCATGAAATTCTTCGACATACTATATTTTGACTTTTTTTCATGAAATTTTTCGACTTAATATATTTTGACTTTTTTCATGAAATTTTTCAACATACTATATTTTGACTTTTTTCATGAAATTTTTTGACATAATATATTTTGACTTTTTTCATGACATTTTTTTAAAAAAGACTATTTTGACTTTTTTTCATGAAATTTTTCGACATACTATATTTTGACTTTTTTTCATGAAATTTTTCGACATTCTATATTTTGACTTTTTTTCATGAAATTCTTCGACATACTATATTTTGACTTTTTTTCATGAAATTTTTCGACATTCTATATTTTGACTTTTTTTCATGAAATTCTTCGACATACTATATTTTGACTTTTTTTCATGAAATTTTTAGACATTCTATATTTTGACTTTTTTTCATGAAATTCTTCGACATACTATATTTTGACTTTTTTTCATGAAATTCTTCGACATACTATATTTTGACTTTTTTCATCAAATTTTTCGACTTAATATATTTTGACTTTTTTCTTGAAATTTTTCAACATTCTATATTTTGACTTTTTTTCATTAAATTTTGACACATACTATATTTTGACTTTTTTCATCAAATTTTTCGACTTAATATATTTTGACTTTTTTCATGAAATTTTTCGACATTCTATATTTTGACTTTTTTTCATGAAATTCTTCGACATTCTATATTTTGACTTTTTTTCATTAAATTTTTCGACATACTATATTTTGACTTTTTCATGAAATTTTTCGACATACTATATTTTGACTTTTTTTCATGACATTTTTCAACATACTATATTTTGACTTTTTTCATGAAATTTTTTGACATACTATATTTTGACTTTTTTTCATGAAATTTTTCGACATACTATATTTTGACTTTTTTTCATGAAATTCTTCGACATTCTATATTTTGACTTTTTTTCATGAAATTCTTCGACATACTATATTTTGACTTTTTTTCATGACATTTTTCAACATTCTATATTTTGACTTTTTTCATGAAATTTTTTGACATACTATATTTTGACTTTTTTTCATGACATTTTTCAACATACTATATTTTGACTTTTTTTCATGACATTTTTCAACATACTATATTTTTACTTTTTCATGAAATTTTTCGACATTCTATATTTTGACTTTTTTTCATGAAATTCTTCGACATACTATATTTTGACTTTTTTTCATGAAATTTTTCGACATTCTATATTTTGACTTTTTTTCATTAAATTTTTCGACATACTATAATTTGACTTTTTCATGAAATTTTTCGACATACTATATTTTGACTTTTTCATGAAATTTTTCGACATAATATATTTTGACTTTTTTCATGAAATTTTTCGACATACTATATTTTGACTTTTTTTCATGAAATTTTTCGACATTCTATATTTTGACTTTTTTTTCATGAAATTCTTCGACCTACTATATTTTGAGTTTTTTTCATGAAATTTTTCAACATACTATATTTTGACTTTTTTCATGAAATTTTTTGACACTATATTTTGACTTTTTTTCATGAAATTTTTCGACATACTATATTTTGACTTTTTTTCATGAAATTCTTCGACATTCTATATTTTGACTTTTTTTCATGAAATTCTTCGACATACTATATTTTGACTTTTTTTCATGACATTTTTCAACATTCTATATTTTGACTTTTTTCATGAAATTTTTTGACATACTATATTTTGACTTTTTTTCATGACATTTTTCAACATACTATATTTTGACTTTTTTTCATGACATTTTTCAACATACTATATTTTTACTTTTTCATGAAATTTTTCGACATTCTATATTTTGACTTTTTTTCATGAAATTCTTCGACATACTATATTTTGACTTTTTTTCATGAAATTTTTCGACATTCTATATTTTGACTTTTTTTCATTAAATTTTTCGACATACTATATTTTGACTTTTTCATGAAATTTTTCGACATACTATATTTTGACTTTTTTTCATGACATTTTTCAACATACTATATTTTGACTTTTTTCATGACATTTTTCAACATACTATATTTTGACTTTTTTTCACGAAATTTTTCGACATTCTATATTTTGACTTTTTTTCATGAAATTCTTCAACATACTATATTTTGACTTTTTTTCATGAAATTTTTCGACATTCTATATTTTGACTTTTTTCATCAAATTTTTCGACTTAATATATTTTGACTTTTTTTCATGAAATTTTTCGACATACTATATTTTGACTTTTTTTCATGAAATTCTTCGACATTCTATATTTTGACTTTTTTTCATGAAATTCTTCGACATACTATATTTTGACTTTTTTTCATGAAATTTTTCGACATTCTATATTTTGACTTTTTTTCATGAAATTCTTCGACCTACTATATTTTGAGTTTTTTTCATGAAATTCTTCGACATACTATATTTTGACTTTTTTTCATGAAATTTTTCGAAATTCTATATTTTGACTTTTTTTCATGAAATTTTTTGACACTATATTTTGACTTTTTTTCATGAAATTTTTCGACTTAATATATTTTGACTTTTTTCATGAAATTTTTCAATATACTATATTTTGACTTTTTTCATGAAATTCTTCGAGATACTATATTTTGACTTTTTTTGACGAAATTTTGACATATATTCTGACTTTTTTTCACGAAATTTTTCGACATACTATATTTTGACTTTTTTTCATGAAATTTTTCGACATTCTATATTTTGACTTTTTTTCATGAAATTCTTCGACATACTATATTTTGACTTTTTTTCATGAAATTTTTCGACTTAATATATTTTGACTTTTTTCATGAAATTTTTCAACATACTATATTTTGACTTTTTTCATGAAATTTTTTGACATAATATATTTTGACTTTTTTCATGACATTTTTTTAAAAAAAACTATTTTGACTTTTTTTCATGAAATTTTTCGACATACTATATTTTGACTTTTTTTCATGAAATTTTTCGACATTCTATATTTTGACTTTTTTTCATGAAATTCTTCGACATACTATATTTTGACTTTTTTTCATGAAATTTTTCGACATTCTATATTTTGACTTTTTTCATGAAATTTTTCAACATACTATATTTTGACTTTTTTCATGAAATTTTTTGACATAATATATTTTGACTTTTTTCATGACATTTTTTTAAAAAAAACTATTTTGACTTTTTCATGAAATTTTTCGACATACTATATTTTGACTTTTTTTCATGAAATTTTTCGACATTCTATATTTTGACTTTTTTTCATGAAATTTTTCGACATTCTATATTTTGACTTTTTTTCATGAAATTCTTCGACATACTATATTTTGACTTTTTTTCATGAAATTTTTCGACATTCTATATTTTGACTTTTTTTCATGAAATTCTTCGACATACTATATTTTGACTTTTTTTCATGAAATTCTTCGACATACTATATTTTGACTTTTTTTCATGAAATTTTGACACATACTATATTTTGACTTTTTTCATCAAATTTTTCGACTTAATATATTTTGACTTTTTTCTTGAAATTTTTCAACATTCTATATTTTGACTTTTTTCATGAAATTTTTTGACATACTATATTTTGACTTTTCATGAAATTTTTCGACATACTATATTTTGAATTTTTTTCATGAAATTCTTCGACATACTATATTTTGACTTTTTTTCATGAAATTTTTCGACATTCTATATTTTGACTTTTTTTCATGAAATTCTTCGACATACTATATTTTGACTTTTTTTCATGAAATTCTTCGACATACTATATTTTGACTTTTTTTCATGAAATTTTGACACATACTATATTTTGACTTTTTTCATCAAATTTTTCGACTTAATATATTTTGACTTTTTTCTTGAAATTTTTCAACATTCTATATTTTGACTTTTTTCATGAAATTTTTTGACATACTATATTTTGACTTTTTTTCATGAAATTTTTCGACATACTATATTTTGACTTTTTTTCATGAAATTCTTCGACATTCTATATTTTGACTTTTTTTCATGAAATTCTTCGACATACTATATTTTGACTTTTTTTCATGAAATTTTTCGACATACTATATTTTGACTTTTTTTCATGAAATTTTTCGACATTCTATATTTTAACTTTTTTTCATGAAATTCTTCGACATACTATATTTTGACTTTTTTTCATGAAATTTTTCGACATACTATATTTTGACTTTTTTTCATGAAATTTTTCGACATTCTATATTTTGACTTTTTTTCATGAAATTCTTCGACATACTATATTTTGAGTTTTTTTCATGAAATTTTTCGACATACTATATTTTGAATTTTTTTCATGAAATTTTTCGACATACTATATTTTGACTTTTTTTCATGATATTTTTCAACATACTATATTTTGACTTTTTTTCATGACATTTTTCAACATACTATATTTTTACTTTTTCATGAAATTTTTCGACATTCTATATTTTGACTTTTTTTCATGAAATTTTTCGACATACTATATTTTGACTTTTTCATGAAATTTTTCGACATACTATATTTTGACTTTTTTTTCATGACATTTTTCAACATACTATATTTTGACTTTTTTCATGACATTTTTCAACATACTATATTTTGACTTTTTTTCACGAAATTTTTCAACATACTATATTTTGACTTTTTTTCATGAAATTCTTCGACATAATATATTTTGACTTTTTTCATGAAATTTTTCGACATACTATATTTTGAATTTTTTTCATGAAATTTTTCGACATACTATATTTTGAATTTTTTTCATGAAATTTTTCAACATACTATAATATGACTTTTTTCATATATTTCATTGACATACTATACTAGGACTTATTTTCATGAAATAATTAGACATATTACACTATGACTTTTTTTCATGAAATAATTACATATTATATTATGAGTTTTTTTTCATGACATTTTTCTACATACTATAGTATAAGTTTTTTTTAATTGATTTTTTTCGACATACTATACTAGGACTTATTTTCATGAAATAATTAGACATATTATACTATGAGTTTTTTTTTTCATGAAATTTTGACATATGTCTTTATGTGACATTTTTTAAGACTCACCCTCTAGCTGCTGGCTGCGCTGCTGTGGTGCTCCATCCTCGGCAGGTGAACTCTGCGCACACCGTGGAGGATATGGAGGATTTCATCACCAGGACTGTGCGTTTCTTTGCAGTCATTATCACTGTTTCCCAGGTGCCTGACATCCTAAATAATCTCCAGGTCATTTCCGTCCTCCATTA
The DNA here is from genome assembly GCF_015220745.1 of Sebastes umbrosus. NCBI lineage: Eukaryota > Metazoa > Chordata > Actinopteri > Perciformes > Sebastidae > Sebastes > Sebastes umbrosus. Next base: position 8,029,647 of record NC_051286.1, read on the forward strand.
TGAGAGTAATACTCCACGTGGGCGCAAATAGCACAGCTCTCCAAGAGTCCCAGTTTACCAAATCTGATTTAAACAACTTTAAAAGTTCTCTGTAAAGTCTGTTTTTATCTCAGGTCCCATTTCCCACAATTACTGTCCGTTTCAGAACTCACAATGTGGGTTGTATTGATCATTTGAACCTGTTCTGGCCTCTTTTTTAACCTGTTCTGTCATCCACCCAAACAAATCAGGCTGGTAACATGAAGCACACTGTGCCAACACATCCACCTGATTGACTGACTGATTACATCTCACCATGCACTTCCCTTCTTTACCTTCTACATCCATGATGCACATCTGAAATCTCCTCTTCCTTTATGGTTCCATCATCTCAGTCTACTCACCTTGGTGTTAGCTCCCCCTACTGTCTATCTCTGTCTCCAACACCTTCACCACCACTTCATCTCTCTATTACAGGTTTTCTCATTCACTTTGGCTCTATTCCTGAAAACAGTCTTAAAGGTCTCATATTGTAAAAAAAAATATCTTTTATATTATAAAGCAGGTTTCTGACTTTTTATGGTATACAACACTATGACCTTTTATGGTATACTTTACTATCCCTTTTTCATGACATTTGTTATGGCATACTATGCTACTACATACTATGACTTTTTATGAGTATTTCATGACACAATACACTTTGAATTTATTTAGTTCAAAATACAGTTAGAAAAAACAGTATGTTGATTCTCTGTGGTCTAAAGAAAAGATGAATTAATTGGGTTTATATTTAATTAAAGTTTATTTTCATTGCTCAGTATTAAATATCACATTAAATAATGGCTGATTGGAATATGAGCAGAACCTGCCCAGCCCAAGCTCTCTAAGAAGACAAGGAAAAACTCCTCCAAATTCCTGAGGCCAGATGGAAAATGGGAAGAAACCTCGGGAAAGGCAATTCAAAGAGAGATCTCCTCTCCTCGAACGGCTGGGGGTGCTACAGGATCTGCAAAAGAAAAGGGCAAACAATGAATAATATCCATCCATCATCTGTAACCTCTTACCCTATCACAGGGGGGCTGGAGCCAATCCCAGCTGATATTGAGCAAAGGCGAGGTACACACGCTGGTGACCTGTCCAGGGTCGCCAGGCCATCACAGGCCGCTGACCTCGCCAGCCTATCACAGGCTAGTGACCTCGCCAGCCTATCACAGGCTAGTGACCTCGCCAGCCTATCACAGGCTAGTGACTGGGTCGCCAGCCTATCACAGGCTAGTGACCTCGCCAGCCTATCACAGGCCGCTGACCTCGCCAGCCTATCACAGGCTAGTGACTGGGTCGCCAGCCTATCACAGGCTAGTGACCTCGCCAGCCTATCACAGGCCGCTGACCTCGCCAGGCCATCACAGGCTAGTGACTAGGTCGCCAGCCTATCACAGGCTAGTGACCTCGCCAGCCTATCACAGGCTGGCCGCCCCGGTTCCTCAAGTTCTTCCTGTCAAAGAGAAAAAGAGAGAGCATCATTAGTGCATGGATGACTTCAGTATTATATGGCGCGGATGTGTGAGTTCAGTGGTGCTTTATCTGATCCATGGGTGCTGATTGAGCTGCTCCAGGGTCAGGCGCTGTTTGGGGTCTTCAGTCAGACACCTTTGCAAGAAATCCTTGCAATCTGGAGAGAAAGAAGGAGAAGAAAGATGAAGGTGACGGCTACAGAGATCCATCAGAATGTGAACTAAAATGAACAGATTAGGGTCTGTTGACATGTTTGTGTATGTTTTTGTTACCGTTGGACAGCTTCTTGCTGAATCTCAGACTGTTTGTGAGGAGTGTGACGGTCTCAAAATATTTGTTCCTGTGGACCGTTTCATACAGGACCACTCCCAACTGCCACGCTGTGGTGGGGCCGGCCCTGTAGCATTCACTATTGAACAACTCCGGAGGGATGTGATCAGGGGTACCTAGAATATACAGTCATAATGATAAGACGGTGAGGAGGAGCTTTCTTTAAACCTAAAAGTCATAGATGGGTAAGTTAGTGAAGAGCAGGAGTAGAAGCTATACATCTTACCGTAGAAGTCGCGGTAAGTGGAGCCTCTCTTCACGAAGCAGCTCATCCCAAAATCAATGAGGCGAACTCGCGGGACGTCCGAGTCTGTCTCGATCAAGATATTTTCAACCTTGATGTCCCGGTGAAAGATCTTCTTATCCTGAAGCTCAATTAATGCATCAAGCAGCTGTTTCAGGATGATCTGAGAAACAAAAAGAGAGAGATGAGGGATCGGAGAGGAGGGTGGTTTGACATTTCTTCATGGCTGTTACTCAGTGGGCTACCTCAGGGTCTGAGAAGTGACGCCAACGTGGAAGTGTAATTACTTTGGTGAGTACAATGTACAATAATGAATAGAAATGATGGTCAAAATAAACCCTAAATTGAAAAAGAATAGCCCTCCAGTTCCTGTACAAAGTTTAAAACACACACAAGGATCCTCCAGCAGCTTACCTTGGCCTCTTCCTCTTCTAAGGAGCCTCGCTTTGATAAGATGTACGTGTCCAAGTCCACGCAGGGCACTGGTCTCTCCAGCACCAGGATCAGCTCCCGTTTCAGGTTGTACCAGTCCAGTAGGGAAATAGGTGATGAAGAGGCCGCTGTGCCACTTGTATCCTCCGCGAGTTTCAACATGACGGCGACCTCCATGGGGAGCGTATTCCTATGCTCGTCCTGAAACATCACAACAAAGTGGAGGATGAAGGGGAGAAGCTCAACAGAGAAGCAGGATTCATCCATAATACATTCAATAAGAGAGTGCCGTGTTGAATATAGTGTACGGTCTAAGACCTGCTCTTAACATAAAGCGTCTCAAGATAACTTCTGTTATGATTTGACGCTATATAAAAATAAATTTAATTGAATTGAATTGAATACAGCAGATCTTAACTCACCACGTGTTTGTTGAACTGAGTTTTTCTTGGGACGTGTTTGATGGCAACCTACGAGACACAAATTTTGTTAGCACTTCCTGTCCATACTGTGTGTGTGTGTGTGTGTGTGCAGAAATGTGTGTGTAATATTTACAGGCAAATTATCTGCTTTGCGAGAACCAGCAAACACAGATCCACACCCTCCTTCGCCGAGCTTCTTCTGTTGTTTGTATTTGGCCTTGAATGCAGCTTAAAAGACAAACAGCGTTTAGTTTTAATACAGTTGTGAGGTACAATAATTACATGTTACTTAAACTCTGGGCTGGATTAATGCACAGACTGGCCTAGGCTGCAGCCGTATTTACAAGGGCCCCAGATTGACCAGATTATTTTTAATTATTTAAATGTACTTCAGAGAAAAAAACCCTATTGGCCCACAAGAAACATAAAAAAATGAAGAGGAACACAGCTACCCAATCAGCTGACCTTATGAGCCTGGCCCGGTGATGTGACCAGGTTCATAAGGTGAATTTGGTTTTCAAATAATACGTCTCAATGTGTTTGTATACACATATGTAGACGTATGCTTGTATAAGGTTGGGGGTCCCATACAAAGAGTAGCCCAGGGGCCCCTGACCACCTTAATCCACCACTGTTTAAGCTCTTAACATAAAGCCAAACCCGACATGTATCACTATCTACTGACCTCTTTGCACATGGTCGGGCAACTTCTGTGCGGCGTAGAGTTCGGTCTCTTCCTCGGTCTCTGTCAGGTTTTCAACAGATGAAAAGAGATGTTGCTTTTAAATTTTCAAATGTCATTTGTCGACACTGTGAGCACCAAAACTAAATACCGTTTACCTCTGTTGCACTGGGGGGAATGAAAAAGTCTCAGAGACAAATATTTAAAAACCTGGGGGTTAAAGTCCCAAACTATCTGCATAAATAGATACCACTAGAGGGAAGTGAGGATTTGTTTTTCTTTGTAACTGAACCCAGTTGATGGGCATTTCTGTGAAAGATCTGAGTACAACATCCACCACTGTCTGAACCTGGTGTTCAGTAAATGATGATGGTATACACTCCCAACAGCAGTTTCACACGATCAGCTTACCTCTGTGAACGTCCACTGGAGAGGACGGTCCTTCTCTGTTTTCTCTGGCTTTACTCCTCAATACTCTCACATGGAGATCCTCTTGAGAGGAGTCTGGGTGTTCACCTTCACAGACCCTTGTCCTGTGTTTCCCGGGGGTCTTCGTGTAAGGACAAGCCCTCCTGTTTTGCCTCCTAGTCGTCCGAGTCCGATCCATTGCAAGCGCTGAACTTAGTTCTGACGTGCTGCTATGGAGCTCTACAAATTAGAAAAACTCTGGAACAAATTGAAATGTTTTTAAATTGATTTCAAGGTATTAACTCTGAATTAGTGCTTACTCCTAAATAAGTCATATTAACATGAGTGACTGGATTTTTCACTTACCTCAACTTGTTCCTAGGGCTGGAGAAGAGAGAGAGAGTTAGTGTCCTCTGCAGAGTCTTTGTCAATGATAATGTTTCTAAGAAGTTTCTAACACCACTTTCAGAGAAACGAGACGTTGAGTCTGATTGTGATTGATTGAGTCTCAATGTGACTAAATGTGACTATATGTGTGTGTTCTAAGCTTCTGAAGGTATAGTGTTATGATGTCATCATGATGTAATAAGGGCATCACAGCCAAGTTCTTTCCGGAATATGCAAATGAGTGTGTTTAGAATGAATTGTGTATGTGTTTATATTTGAATGGGCGGAATTACATCAGGTGTTCTGACAAAAAAAGCAACAATTTGTTTTGTTTTTTCTCACCTGAAAAATATGTCATTCCTCCTGTCTGCTTTTTTTGTTTGTTTTTATGAACATAGAACAGGTGAGGACTGGGACATTACAGTATAATCAATAATAATCATTGAAAAAAGTAAATAAAAAGAGAGGCACAGGTACAGTTCAAAATGCACATAATAATCATAATGCCATAAAAGGTATGTGTCGCTTCTACTGAGACCTTTAGGGACATTTCCCAGGTACAAAAAGGTAAAAGAGAAATCAGAATTCAGGTTCAAAATCTCTGAGACTAAATGGCCCACTTCTTTCCAAAAAGGCTCAACATATGGACAAAACCAAAAAATACTTTTTGAGAAGCCCACTACAGTAATCTCTGAGCAGCCAATAGTAGTATCTTCTTTTATCATTCATTTTTTATATATTTAAATTTATTTTTATTTATTAATTATTGTTATTATTATTATTATTATTATTTCCTGACTTATTTGTGGATATTCTCCCTGTATTTCTACAATTTAAATTTGATGCATCCATGTTTGAGAAATTAATTTTCCCTGTATAGCGACTGTTCTTTTGATTATTGACAATAAATAAAAACACCTTTGGAAAAAAAATATATATATATATATATATATATATATAAATATATGCATGGTCCACCGAAACCGATCCACACTCCCTCCAGCAAGAGATTTCTGGTTTGGGGTAATAAACAGACCCAAGTTTTTCCAGCAGCTTCTTACATCTGTTCAGTTTTACTCCCTGTTCATAACAGGAGACATGTTTTATTAAAATCTGAAAACATTTTTATACTGATATTTTAGTGGTTTGACCCTCACGGCGTAAAGGCACTCAATTTTCACCACATTAATAACTTGCAATTTCTCATATTCCACCTCGTCACTGACAACATAAACTGAAATTAATACTGAATTTGAAGGCTTTGTTGAATACTCAATTCTGATTGGTCAATCACAGCGTTCTATGGTCTGTTATTTCTTTATAGCTTACCATTGACAGACCGCTGCTATGGACTAAGTTCTGATCTCGAACACTGGCGGACCATATTACTTAAGTAAGTAGCTGTGTAATAAGCAGGATAATGTACAGCGAGCGGGTCATTGTTGTGAAATAAATCCCCACATCGCCCTATCGGGGTTTATTTCACAACAATGACTGGCTCGCTGTACATTATCCCTTACTTAAACCTGCAGTAGGCAGACTATTTTTGGAATCATTGGGCAAAAATTCCATAATAACCTTTCAGCGTATTGTATTTTAAGTGTTCTGAGAGAAAACTAGACTTCTGCACCTCATCATGGCTCTGTTTTCAGGCTTTAAAAAAAATCTAGCCAGTGACGGGAGCCAATCACAGGTCATTTCAAAGAGAGAGCATTCCTATTGGCTGTTAATTCAACGGAGGCAGCTGTCAATCACTCGCGAACTCTGATGAAACGGTCAAACTAGGCTGCGCTGATCAAATATAAGTCAATATTCTGGTCCAGTAATACCTATTTCTTGCCTCAAATGTTTTCAGAAACATCTTGTAGTGTACTGTTTAGCTGTAAAAGGAGAAAGTTGGTATTTCTTCAACTGATCTCAACATGGTTGCCGGGCCACAAATTCATCTCAACCTGTAGCTTACACCAAACACTGCAGTCTAGTGGGACATTTCTGACCTTAACTTCAGCTTTCCTTAAACATGTGGCCCCCTCTTCAGGTCAAAAACCTTCCCAAATCTCGCTGGTTAGAAATCTACTGAATGGAAACAAGGACCGTTTTTTAAAAATCTGACACGAGTGGACACATGAAACGACAAAATCATTGAGGACAAACAAGTTAACTTAAACAAGCTTATTTTTAATGGATCTGCAAAACTGTTTGAATTTCCAAAGAGAACTTCTGTACCTCCCGCCCACAGTTACCCAGTGGCAAATGTTACACAACGTTACAGAAACGCTTCCAACCCAAAGAAATCTGCATGCAGAAAAAAAAAAAAAAAAAAAATTCAACCCAAATAGGGAAAAAGAAATAAAAGTAAAATAAATCATACAGATAAAAATAAAAACATCAATAAACAGGACATACTGTATAATGCCGTTCTCTTGGCTGGAGGAGAAATTCAAACGCTTCTACTTCAGTTTCGGCGTCCTCGTGACGGGAGCCTGAACCGACAGAATATTAAACTGTAATTTCATTGGGTAGATGTGGCTCCGCCCACCACACAGCCCCGCCCCTGTCTTCCATATAAGGCACAGGACAAAATAAACCCCCACATACAAAAGGAGCTAGCCACGCCTCTGTCACTTGGTAACAAATTGTAAATGACCAAATACGGTTAGACAACAGAAACCCCACTAAGTGTACAAAATGTTAATCCTACATTTGTTTTTTTTGATTTTCTCTTATTTTGATTTCCTCTGACTGAAGGTGAGTGCTGTGGGTGGGGGGGTGGGGTTAAGGGTGAGGGTGAGGGTGTCCAACCAGGTGAGCTCAGGCAAAGGAAATATTAAAAATATGAGCTTGTCTTTTCACACTTTTTCTCTTCTTTTCTTTTTTTTTTTTTTTTTTTTTACAACTTTTAAAACAAATGACAAGAAACGTGACTGGATTTCTCTTTTTATCAGAAATAAAAATGATCAGATGGAGAGTGGAAGAATATGGTGGAGGGTGGGGGGGGGGAGCGGGATTAGACAAGTGAAGTGGTTTATTGTTTTATTCTGATAAAGAGACAGACAGAGAGTGTCAGTGTGCAAGAAAACTCATGAGACAGGTTAGAGAGCGAGAGAGTTAGAGTTAGCAGTTAGAGAAAGAGAGAGAGAGAGAGAGAATAAGTGTGTGTGTGTGTGTGTGTGTGTGTGTGTCGATGTGTGTGTGTGTGTGTGTGTGTGTGCGTTAGTGTGAGTGAAACTGAGGAGTTGTTCAACTGCAGCACTTGCTCTTCCAGCCTGTGACTCCACCTCCGCTGCTGATGTCGACGTTTTCACTGTTGGGCTCTTTTACAGGCGTCTGTCGAACAAAAAAATACAAACAAAAATACACCTTATTAAATACTTTATTGCATTTTAATGGAGTGTCTGAATTCTGAGTAGTGCCCTCAAAAAATTGCCACAGTGGAATGAAAAATGTACAATATCTTAACAAATTACAGAAACACTTTGACTTGTATATATAGTAGGGCTGGCAATTGCTTAAAATACTTAATTGTGATTAATCTCATGATTGTCCATAGTTAATCGTGATTAATCTCATGATTGTCCATAGTTAATCGTGATTAATCTCATGATTGTCCATAGTTAATCGTGATTAATCACAAATTAATTCGCACATTTTTGTTTATCTGTTCAAAATGAACCTTATTAGCTGGTGCTAATTTCCAACCCTGGCTGTTAAATGTTGTAAATGCCATTAGGAGCACAGGATGACACAGAGGAACATGATTTTTTTTCTCATGTACTACTGTCAGGATAGTAGCAGTTTCATAAAAATCTAATTTTTATCACATACCGACTTCAGCTTTAAGTAATACCAAAATCCCAGCAAATAACCAGTCAAATAAACGCATTCATGTCGTTTCTGTTATTGTAAAATAAAGGTACAAACAACATTTATAAATCATTATTGAACAGACCTTTCTGAGGATGTCTTCTGCTAACGTGAGGAAAGCCTTCTCGATGTTGATGTTGGCCTTAGCACTCGTCTCAAAAAACCTAATGCCATGCTCCCTCGCAATCTGTGGAGAAGAAAAAGCAGGGCGACGTTAGAACGACGAGTGTGGCGTCGGTTTAAGAAAGTTCAGTCCAAAAATAAAGTGTGCAGAACAGAGATCAGGTATCACACAAACACTCTCTTCCATCTAGTCAGGTAGGTGTGTGTGTATGAGTAAGCAGATCTGTATCTGATGTTGCTAAATCTGCAGACTGACTAGTCACTGCTAGTTTGCTTTGGTACAATGGAGCCAGAGCTCTTAAAAGGCCCCGCACACCCACACAGATGTTTTCACTTGTTCTGGCCGATTAGATCTCCTCTCAGGCTAAAACTGGGCGGCGCTGTACTCGATTTCATAGAGACTAAACTCTTATATACTAATCGAAGACATGTACAGCAAATGACGTCAGCGAATGCAGAAGTCAACACAGTCACTCCCAACTAAAAGGGGAAAATACGCAAACATTTCCCGTCTCCTATGAGTGCATTCACACAAAGGGGAAATTACAATCCTGCTTTAATAACTAAGACATGTTGTGCATTTGACTGCACAAATACATTAAATACAAAGACTTCAAGGTCGGATATGCTGCATTTGTTTTGGGTAGACCCGTACTTTAGCCATTGTACTGCTAGGTGACTCCATTTATGTTTTGTATGATTAATGATTTAGATTTTAAAAAGACAAATCCTGTTTACTAGTTTCTTGTATACCCCCAGGCTTCGTTTAGTGTCAAAATAAAGTACAAATATGTGTCAAGAAACTAAATCTGTCCCCATATTTCAATGTCCACTGACATGTCATAACGTACAAGTGGTGTGTAGAGGCTCAAACTGAGTGAGTTACAACCCACACACAGCATCATAAATAGTGGCCTTGATATTTCTACTAGTGTAGATGTCTGTCTTTATTCAGACATAGTTTGAAGTGAGCGATAAATCTGTTTATAAGAAGGAAATATCTCCTCAGGACATGTTGTGGTTTTGTGAAGTCACTATGTTGCCGTTCTTCTACAATTTTTTACCACACAAGCCCATCAAACACAAAGTACACTGCTGTTTTATGTACTAAAACACACACTGCCTACATACAGTTTGAATTATGCCTTGAGCAAAGATGTAAAGATTGTGTCTTAAGAATAAAGCCATCCCATTCAGCTATACAAACCCAGCACTAGCTGCAACAACATTTCAGTGTCATCAGTTACACCAACTATTATCAATTCTGCATACTCATAAACAATGCAGTATTATGTTTGAGAATGAATGCAGCAAGTTTAAACCCTCAAGAGAATATAGGAGGATTTCTGAGCTAAGTTGAGCTATAATGTCTTGCAACGCAGGTCTGGAATTTTTCTGGAGGCTCAAATATAAATCGGAGGCTCATATTGATTAAAGGATAACTTTGGTATTTTTCAACCTGGACCCTATTTCCCCCAGTTTTTGTGTATATGTGACTGATGGGGACAACAGTTGTTGAAACTGTTCCAGTATTGAGGGAGAACGCTGCTAAATGAGCTGCAATGTAATCATTAAGGGCAAGCTGGTACCGTCAGTTTACGTCCACTAAAAGTGCGTGTTTTGCTACCGACAGGCTCCGATTGTTATTATAAGTGTCTGACAACATTATGGAAAGGACCCTACAGAGAAATCAAAACGTTTTCTGATCTTTCGCTTTCTGTTTGTTATTGTGTCATGTGACTTGTCGACGGATGACAACGGTGAAATGTGAGTGAGAGTTGAGAGAGGAGAGCCGATGTTGTCAGAGTTTTGTTGTGTTGGCAGTACAGAAAGCGTAGCTTAGTGTTATCTAAAAGATTTTCAATGTCATGGCTGAATATTTACATGATTTCCACAATGTGGATGCGACGCGAGATTTCACAGCGAGAGTTCTCCGAGCGAGATACAATAACAAACAGACCGGATCAAGTGAGAGTTAAGAAAAACATTTTACTTCTCTGTAGGGTTCTTTCCATAATGTTGTCAGACACTTATAATAATAATCAGAGCCTGTTAGATGCAAAAACAAGCACTTTTAGTGGACGTACATTGACAGTGCAAAGTTGTCCCAAATGATAACATTACAGCTGGTTTAGCTGCTGGCGGCTGCAGCGCTCTCCCTAAATACTGGACCAATTTCAAAAAGTGTTGTTTCCTTTTAGTCACTTAGACACAAAAACATGAAAATAGGGTCCAGGTTGAAAAATACCAAAGTTATCCTTAAAGTAAACAGACATTTACAGTAAGATAAACATTTTTAATATGAGTTACAACTGAAATTTTAATTGATTCATCTTCAGAAATATTTGTATTGTTACATATCCCATGGTTTCAAGGACCTCTGGTGGTGTTGGTCTGCTCAAGGGCACCTCGACTGTACTTGTTAAGACAGTAAAGAGGCTCACGTTTCTCATCTCTGATCCTCTGAGCTCGTCTACAAAGTCCAGATATTGCCTGACCTTTACATGGCAGCAGCTGCATTTTAGATTAAACATTGCCTATTCAATGTCCCTGTGTACCTGCAACATGGGGTGGTACCACAGCAAACTTTACATATTCCTTTTTTCTTAATTTTAGATGGCTTATGTCCCAAGAAACTGTTGTTGGAGTAGTTGTCGTCACTAACCGAGTTGTTAGAGTAGGCTTAATAAGCCTTAATGGCATGCAAAGACAAACAGCAGCTTACTGCACATACTATAAGGGGGCACTGTTTTAGTGGATGGTGTAAGCTGATATTTCACAAGTATTTTTAAGAAGCTTCCAGACCATTATCACCAGTTTCAAAGCCTCATTTTAAACCCATTCTCCATATAATATGTATTTAATAAACATAACAGTATTCTCTCTTAGCTCTCCCGCTGTTTTCCAACTACATATTCCTTTATAAGTGAAAAGGTGGGACTGAAATGTGATTGATGAACACTTTGTTTTTCTAGATTCAGGTCTATTAACTGAACGTGTGTCTGCAAACTAGCAGCAACAAGTCAGCCAATCAAGATGCAGGACCTTGATGACGAACGGCTGCTAATAGCCGCAGTGGACTGCACCATCTCACCTGCTCCCCCTTGGCTTTTGGTACGACCCTCTTGTCCTCCATGTCACACTTGTTGCCTAGCAGCATCCTCTCAACGTCCTCATTTGCATGCTGAAAAAGATAAAGAAGAAAGAGTAGATTATTAGATTACTTTTTCATATCACCAACATGAAACGTAGCCTCATCTCTAATTTCACCCTCACTACACTGGCACATGAGGCCACAATCAATCTACCCCAATGAATCATGCACAGGTAATAAACAGGTTATCTATTAACATTTCAAAGTTTAATTATTAATTCATCATTAATTTAATATCACCTAATTAAGTCATTGACCATTTTTTTCAATTATTTTTTATTATTTAATAATTTTACCTCTTGTAAAAAATATTAAATATAAAAATAAAGTAGAGTTGGACTGATTGATCTTCTGGATATTTTCACAATAATTGACCAATTGTTTTGTTTATAAAATATCAGAAAATAGTGAAAAATGTCTGTTAAAATTTCCCACAGTTCAAGTTGACGTCTTCAAATGTCTTGTTTTGTCAAAGCAACAGTCTAAATCCCAAAGAAGCTCAGTTTACTACCGAGTATGACAGAAGAGCAGCATCAAATCCTCACATTTGAGAAGCTGGACCCAAAACAACAATTGTCAAAATCAAAATTTCTGTTGATCGACTAATCAATGAATTGACTAATCATTGCAGCCCTAAAATAAACAATAAAACAAAATCACTCTTTTGTTGAAGGGGTCCGAACTTATACACATATACACACACTTGCATGATAAGCAGATATCCCTTTGTTTCGAGGGGTTACAAGCCAAAAAAAAGGGTTGGAGACCACCGATCAAGGCTGTATTCATATTACTCTCCAAGTAGCAGAAAAGCCTGCATCCTATTAACCCTCTCTGGAGTCAACAACAAGGCCGAGTTCTTAGTTAGCAGGAAATGCATTGTGTTTCCTTTCCTTGACCGGACTCAAAGCTCTTTACAGCGAGGGTGAGAAAATATAAAAGAAAGCGTTCCGCCCAGTGCCAGACGTAACACTTTCATACTGATCATGTGTCGTAATGTCATAGTGTTGTCGCACCCAGGAATAATAAAGACAGATAAAATGAGCTATTGACTGTAACTGTCACAGTAATTAATCCGGTGTGTTTGATCTGGCACGGATCCCACAAGATTACTCACATGATAGAATATGGAGATATATAGTTGGATAGTAATATAAAGCACAATGCAAGGTGCAAGGCAAAGAAAAATAGAAAACAATAGAGAGATGCCAGCTTAAACTGAAGCACAATTATCGACAGAGATGCATCTACCTTTACATTAGGCTGCACTTCCTTGCCGTTATGGTCTTATACAGTATCCATTATGATAAAACACTGGTCTGCACAGATCCTGTTAAATCATCTATCAGCAGCCCATAATGTATACAGACTTTTCAGGATTTCATACAGTACTCAAGTGTTGTATAACCTCCAACACTGACCTACTAGTCATTTTGAGAATAAGCGAATGAGTGAATGATTTTTGTCTGATGTTAAATATGAGACGGTGTTAAAAATCATTATGGAACGTCCAAAGGAGTTGGACAAAAGATGGACACACCTCATGAAAAAGATATACAACGGCACTGGAATATATAATATCATTTGTACTTTTCTTGTTAGATAAGATTAGATACACATTATTGTCAAAGTACAAATACTGAGACCACAAAATGCAGTTTAGCATCTAACCAGAAGTGCAAAAAGCAGTGAGTATATAGTGTATATAGAGAGAGTAATATACCGAATAAACGGTAACATATAGCATAAATATAGAATGTAGATTAAACAGTAAGGGGTAGATATGAATACGCTACGATATATACACTAACAAGGCGCCAGAGTGCGTCCATTTTGTTGCATGTCTGTCAAGACTTAACATTTTCATTGGTTGCGCCGGTGCGCCTAACATTTAGCAGGTCTGCCTGTGTGAGTGTGTGTAAAACGCCGCCCTGTACTAGTCCTGGTGTGACTTTACAACCTTAAAACATACCGGTAATGCAAAATGAAGAGAACTATTGATTGTTTTTTCGTCAAGAAAAATTGCTGTGGTGCCCGTTTCACTTGTTCCCGACCCTGAATGGCCTAGCCCTTCACCAGCGGTTCACCACCGGTCTTCCCTGTCCCCGGTTAGATGGCTAATCCTTATCAGAGACACCGGATTCATTTACAGAAGTGGCTGAGCGCATCCACCATCACTCTGTTACTCTTGTCTGCTTGACAACATACTCGCTCAGCACACATTACACAACTCTTATACCAAAGACGTAATATGTAAACATGTGGATTGCACTTAAACACGGCCTTGGCCATTTTCCCACGGTTGTACTGTGAGCATCAAAGCAAGGCGTGGCATTTTACACATTGTTTTCATCATCTACTCTCCTTCGCAATGCGAGACAATGGGGAGGCCAATGGCCCCTTGGACCCCCTACTTCCAGCGCCCTTCTGACACAACATCTTTGGCGGAGATGGCCTCATCTGACTAAAAAAAAAAACCATTTATCTGCACCTTTATTCCTGTTAAAATCATTTACATAATGTATTAAAAAATTACCAATGCGTATGGGAACTGACAAAAAAGGTAAATCTTAAAATGTATTATTGAAGAAGTAACATGCATCAGTGCAACCAGTGTAAAATGTTAGTCTGGAACCCTGCTGCTAAAATATATACAGTAAGTAGGCAAAATATATAGTGCAGATAGTTTAATGTGCAGTGCAAGTGGCAATAAGTGGCACTGATGAGAGTATATACTGAATAAACAACTGGACGCATGATATGAATTTGGTGTATACACTATAGATCAGATATATACAGTATAGACAGTGGTAAGTAAATGATCTGTACCGAATAATTTGGTATTAGTAGATATAAAATCTTCCTGGTTTTGTTAGGAGGCTTATAAAGAACTTAAATTGTTTCTATAATGCTGTGAGTGTTCAGGGTTGATGTTTAATCTGTCTAGACCTGTAACACCATTAACATAATTACTGTTACTGGGCGATCAGTTGTCATCCCTGGAGTGTATTAGCTGCTATTCCAAACACGTCTTCCCCTTTCTAATGAAGTAAAACTGGAAGTTTGAAACAGCAGACACGTCAATGTCTGGTGTTGAACTTGTGGTTCCACTGACGAGGTAAACCAGAACAACCCCGGGTTCTCCTACAATGAGCCAGATGGAAATAGACATCTGGCTCAGCTGATGTAATTCAGTCACACTCACAGCTCACTGCACACAGATCGGCCAGATAGTTAGCAACGTTGGCTGCATTCCCTCCAAGTATTTAAGTCACTTTGTCATTACGCCAAAGATAAAACAATAGATGAAAAAAAAAAAGAGTGGCAAAACCAATCATCCAGTTAACATCTCTGATGAGATTTTACCCAGCAACATAAACCCACGTGATGATATGGAGAGAGAGTTTGTGCGTTTTACCTCGTCAATGTTGCGCAGCCATTTGCTGATGTTTTCGAAGCTCTTGGCGTTGGTGATGTCGTAGACCAGCATGATGCCCATGGCTCCTCTGTAGTAGGAGGTGGTGATGGTGTGGAACCGTTCCTGGCCCGCTGTGTCCCTACACACACAAAAACACACAGATTTTATTTGTTTGTATTCACAGTTTTCTTCTATTGTTTCCAACTCTTGGCCAAAACAACAGATGGTTCTGCAAGTAAGATTTTCATTGCATCAGAGCACAAATTGGACGTAAAATATCTGCAGATTTTTCACTTTCCATAAATGCAAAACACAACACATTTCCCCTAGGGATGTCATGATACCAGAAATTTAGTAGTCGATACTAATACCTATGAAATTCCACAATTCTCCATACCAAAGTAAAAACAATAAAACCCACATACTTCAACATACACTCCTTTATTATCGTTTGCATACTGTTTTTTGTTAGGAAGTTAGACAGGTC
This sequence comes from Sebastes umbrosus, assembly GCF_015220745.1. NCBI lineage: Eukaryota > Metazoa > Chordata > Actinopteri > Perciformes > Sebastidae > Sebastes > Sebastes umbrosus. The sequence continues at coordinate 8,045,095 of NC_051286.1, forward strand.
ATAATTCACTCTCCATTATCTATTTTATATTGCTGTGAAAACATCTGCTTCAAACAACTGAATTTATTCAAGTTTCTAGTTACCACATCATGATAACATTCGAATTTTCCTAGAGCCTGAACATATAATGTAAATTAATGGCACCCTCAATGTTGAAATCGACAGGACGAGAGCTAGTTAATGTTAACTGTTAGCAGCCGGTACGGTAACAGTCCTGCACGGAGCTAACAGCTAATGTTAACTAGCTCTCATCCTGCAGATTTCAACACTGATTTGTTGTTCACAATGTAGCATCATCAGGGGAAAAATAAGGCGCGTCCCCTAGATGCATCGATAGTTTATTTAGTGCACAGATGCATAGAAAATTGTGGAAATTTGACCTTATTATTTATGCCAGTTACAGGACATTATACGGTGTGACAGAGATCTGTCAAAGTCATTGTAATGCATCTTGTTTGGTCACCAAAAGATGCTGATACAAGCCTTTAAATATTTAATGCTACATAAGCACAATTTTGAAAGTATCTTTGTTTTGATGCGCAGAGGAACAATCTTATTCTAAAAACTTGTACAATACTTGAGAAGCCTGGTAAGCCTTTCAAGTCAAAGTGAACCTGGTTAACACACACACACACACACACATTAAAATCCACCGCAGGCTAACCATGTCCCTCACACGTCTAGCACAGGACCAGCATGCACTTCAACTATGGCATTTTCCTATCTGGAGAAACCCTGCCAACATCCATCTATCACTGCTGATACAGAGAAAGAGGTGCAGCCCAGGAACACCAGGCTCACATGAGCAAGTCAAACCTACACTTACACTAGTCGTTTCACTAAGATGTTCAAAATAATAGCTGGCTATGCAAAAATTTCATTTTATTGAATCTGGTGAGCATGACCACATCTTTACGTGCTCAGGCTGCAAAGTGAAGATTAAATCCAGACTTTGAGTGCTTGGACAGGAAGAGGAGAAGATGTGATGTTATATAGTACATATCCCTATATATATATATATATATATATATATATATATACACTGTCTGTTATATACTGTATGTACAAGCCACAGGGGCTACAGAGAATTTTAGAGTAGAGCATTTAATATACTTTAACAAACTTGTAAATTACAGATCCTTGATACTCTGGTACGTATTCTTATCCACTATGAAAAGATGCATGTGCAGTAAACAGGAGCACACTGTGACAACCACACAGCAACAAGCAAGACAGACACTGTGTTACAACTTGGTAAAACTTATAATTAATGCCTTCGAACATTAACAATACATCTAGGGCTGTGATTATTATTTTGGTCATTGATTCATTTATTGTTTGCCCACAGACAGTGAAAAGTGCCCATTACAATTTCCCAGAGACTAAGTTGACGTATTCAGTTTACTATTGTAGAAGACTAAGAAAATAAGCAAATATTCACATTTAAAAACTAGAAAGAGTTACATTTTGGGGGCATTTTTGCTTAAAAATTACTTTAACAAATTCATTTGATTTGTGTCTGCTGAGGAGATGTTCACCTTATCGTAAAAATGCCAGTATATCAATTACAGTTTTGTGTACTGACCTTAGCTTATGACATTCAACACTATAAATTAGAGCTGCAACAATTAATCGATTAGTTGTCAATTATTAAATTAATCAGCAACTATTTTCATAATCAATTAATCGGTTTGAGTAACTTTTAAAGCATAAAAAGTCCAACTTCTCTGAGTCCAGCTTCTAAAATGTGAATTTTCTCTGGTTTCTTTACTCCTCTTTGACAGAAAACTGAATATCTTTGAGTTGTGGACAAAACAAGACATTTGAGGACATCATCTTGGGCTTTGGGAAACACTGATCGACATTATATAGACCAAAAAACTGATTGATTATTCGAGAAAATAATCATCAGATAAATCAACATTCAAAATAATGGTTAGTTGCAGCCCTACTATAAATGTATGTGAATTTCATTCAGCGTTTCAGTGTGTTGACCCACACACTGCAGCTTGAATAAAATGTAAAACTACCACTCAAATTGAGCATTGAAGTTCATTCTTGACTTTGGAGATTGTAGTTTGACAAATTAATCCTAATCTCTTGGTATTTTACCTGCATGTCACAGTCTTGATAGATGAAGACTAGAAACAGACACTGATGTGGACCTTAAGTTAAGATTATTTAGTCAAAATAGCACTCTAATGTCTTCAGTAATTCTTCATAACTAGTAGATATTAAAGGTCGGGGCACATGGGTAGCCCAATATACTTTAAGACATTTATGGTAATAAAAAAATTAAATAAAAAGTCAAAGGGAGTGCTGCTGTAAAGAGACATTTTGCTTTGACTTTATCTGGTTCCTCCTTCATTCTATCACAGAGAATAAGCCGTTAATAAACACATATACAATCGGAGTGGAAAAATTAATCTACAGCAATTTTGCTCAGCGATTAATTAAAACTTTGTTGGTTTTGGCCTCTAAAATATGAAGATTTCCTGCTTTAGTTTGTCTTATATGATAGTAAATTGAATATCTTTGGGTTTTTAACTGCTGTCTGGACAAAAGAACAACACCATATCCCAAAAATAATTATTAGATAATGAAAATAATTATTAGTTGCAGCCCTATATGCAATCATGTTAAGTCTCACCTGTCAACCTAAGTTTAATATTCATGTTTCATCATATATTTGCAGAAGAAAAACAAGTCATTTTAGTTGAGGAAAATCAGCTGTTGTGGCCTACAATGACAACCCTGCAGCAGAAGTCCTGGTGGGAGTGATGACGATTTCCTGTTCTAGCATATTTCTGGGCTTGAGGGAGGTATGTCAAACAGATGTTTCACTATGATATAACAAGGCAAGAGGCTGAACTGAATGACAATTCTCACAAAGTCTGTGGACTTTTCAGCCCTGTACTCCTATAAACACAGAACCTTAACTTGGGTATAAAAACTTAAAAACTCAAAACAGTTCATTAACTCACCAGATCTGTAGTTTGATCTTCTTTCCTTGTAATTCAACAGTTTTGATCTTGAAGTCTATTCCTGTAGAAAAAAAGAAAAACATATCAGCATACGCATCAACCAAAAATATATGAACAAGTAGCACATGAAGCACTGACAAAGGGAGACAGAGACGGTTTACAAACAGGCTTTGGCACTGATGTAAACTGAGAATCAGAAACAGATATTTAAGAGGAGGAGAGGGGAAATGGAAAGTGTTTCCATCAGAGAGACAATAACATTATCTCTTCCTGATTCTGCAGTGTCATGCCCAGACCTTGAGCCTATCAGCACACAGCTGTGGCATCAGCAGCTGGCTAACAATGGGTACTCACACACACACACACACACACACACACACACACACACACACACACACACACACACACACACACACACACACACACACACACACACACACACACACACACACACACACACACACACACACACACACACACACACACACACACACACACACACGAACCAGGTTACTGACATAAATCAGGTGAGCCCAGGGAAACTGAGAACATGTTCACATACACCGCCATAACTTTGTTACTGTAAAACTTGTGCAGCTGGTTAGAAACATGATATTATGCATATTTGAAGTATAATTTTTTTGGTTGGATCATTTGTACTGATTTTGCAGAGAGAGCACACAGTTTTTCCTATGTAACCGACTTCTTCCAGTTTCCATTTTGGTTGGACTATGGATTTAATTATTTCGATACAAGGATGTCCCACTACGTTTTCTTTCAGGAGGTTGACCGCCATCAAGTCTTTCTTGGCTAACTGTCTCATTTCTCTCATTTTATCCTACTTGTTATCTTTTTAAATGTGTATTTTATCTAAGGCTGTCCCCCTCTTAGTGGACTAATTGGTCATTTTGGTCTTAGTCCACAAAGATTTCTTTAGTCGATTAGTCATTATTTTTGCTTCTTTCATGCTGAATGACTTATTTACAAGAAACTTATAAGCACATCTCTGGTAAAGACAAGATTTAAAGTGGTGCTTTTGTGTGATTCTTTGTGGAGAAACTCAGTTTTACAGATCTGTCGATTAAAACAACTAATCGATTAGTCAACAAAATCGTATGAGTGTTAGTCGAATAGGAATTTCTTTGGTTGAGGACAGCCCTAATTTTATCCAAATCTGTATTTTTTGTTGAAGTGCTGCGACTTCAAAGAAATAAGTACTTATCTGAAACAGTACTGTCAACTACCCTGGTGGTTTGTATCAATATAAGCTGAATATCTTTGTTTATTAAAGAGTCGTTGAGACAAAAAAGGATATGTTAAGATGTCACCTTGGGCTCTGAGAAATTGTGACGTGCATTTAAAACAGATTTTTGGCATTTTACATACTGAACTAGGACTTTCACTAAGAATTATTTTCATGATTGATTAATCTGCCCATTGTAGAACTGCAACAATTAATCCAGTAATTGTCAACTATTAAATTAATTGCCAACTATTTTGATAATTGACTAATCGGTTTGAGTCATTAAAAAAAACAGTCAAAATTCTCTGATTCCAAGCTACTACTCCTTTACGACAGTAAACTGAATATCTTTGAGTTGTGGACAAAACAAGACATTTGAGGACGTCATCTTGGGCTTTGGGAAACACTGATCAACATTTTATGATATTTTATAGACCAAAAAACTAATTGATTAATCGAGAAAATGATCAACAGATTAATCAACAATGAAAATAATCGTTAGTTGCAGCCCTAGCCCATTGTTTTCTTGGTTAATCAATTAGTTGTTTTGTCTATAAAATTTCAGAATAAAACGAAAAATGCTATCACAATCTCTCAGCGTAATCTAAGTGGCATATTCAAATTCAGTCCAAAAAGCCTAAGTTGCTCAGTTTACTATCGTATAGGACAAAGAAAAGCAGCAAATCCTCTCATTCAAAAAGCTGGACCTAGGAAATGTTTGCCATTTTTTGCTTGAAAGGTGATATAATCGATCAATTATCAAATAGTTGCTGAGAGATTACTCGATAATGAAAGCAAATGCCGACAGTCACTGCCAGCTTCTAGTTGCAAAGTCTAGCTAAAAAGTAAAAAATCTCAAAAAGTGCAAAAGTGAAATGTAGATAAACAATTCTAATGAATTATCGTGTTCATAATATTTAGTAAGGTTTAGTAGGATTATCATCTTTGTCATAATCATGAGAAGAGGCCAATTTCAAAGGCGTGATTCATGACTGTTTACACTTTTGGGACAAAACTTTTCCAGTTAAATCGTGAGCCGTCAGTTCAACTCTGGTCAGAAATTGTGATTGGTTAAAAAGTCCCAAGAAACAGCTGTGCTCTAGGTGGAGCAGGGCCATATAGAATAATGAAGGAACTGGCTGCCAATGTGTGACTCACTAAATATTATGCACTCCCCAGAGAGAGGGAGGAGGGACAGAAAGCTTTAGTTGGATAGAAACAAAAAGAGACAAAGAGGAGAGGAAGATTTCTGCAGATATGACACAACTTAACTATGCTTACATGGATATTTTACATCAAAAACATTCAACAGCAATTAAATATTTGGCATAATACAAAAGGGTAAAAGAGGGTGAGTTTTCTTGACAACTATTACTAAAAGTTGTGCTCTCAAAAACTCAAGCTCAGCAGGGGTTGTTGTAATATTTAAGTCTTCCTACTAGCAAGGAGTAAAAAGGTTTTTCCCCTGGTGAGGTGCACTGACAAGTTGTCAAGAAAATATGTGCATTGTGCAATCACACGTTTACCCAATCACTGGGAAAATGGACACAATTCAACAGAAGAGGATGACACTTGAGTTGGACTTCTTAAACAGAAAGTACACGGTTTATGGTCGGTTCCCTTTTTTTAATCCCAGAGGAACTGTTCCTTCCCCAAGTATGAATTCCACTGTAGCCATCGCCAGTTTCCATGCAAAATTCATGACGTGTTGTGGAAAGAGATCCACATCATGCATATTCAGCACTCTTAATGTGCATAACCTCAAATATACAAGGAGGAAGGGCAGAGGGAGATTGGAAATGAGGATGAGGGTGAGGGGGGGTTTCCAGTGGGGGTATTTTGAGAAGCAGCTGTGCATCTGTGTCTCCAAAGGTATGAGTACTGTGTCAGAAGAAGAACACACTCCTGTTTCACATGTCCTGGTTCTACTGGTTCTCCACATAGTTCTGTTCCTGTTGAGACTTTCCACTTTTTACATCAGGGGCTGTATCTGATTTATGTGTAGGGCCTTTTCCAAAAGTAAAAAAGTAGGATTTTTGCAAACTTTGGACGGTACATTTTGTACTTTCTGCACTACGGTGCTATGATGCATTTACATAAATAGTTTGTAACATCCACTGGACTTACAGTAGTGTCTATCAAAACATTAGCAACCATCGTAGCCGACAAATAACTGGGCAAAAAAGATGAACTAATTATATAGCAACACAAGCAAAAGTACGTCATGGTAGCACACCAAAAGGCTTGTGTTAGTATTCAAAAGTTCATATTTATTAAATCTAGGGCTGTCAAAGTTAACACGATAATAAAGCGTTAATGCAAATTCGTTTTAACGCCACTAATATCTTTAACGCATTAACAGAACTTGCGATTTTTAAGTTGTAGCGGGCTGAGTTTTAAAGCGAGAATCAAGATAAACCTAAGGAATCCATTGGTACCAAAGGAGGCGAAATAACGCTCCAAACCTACGCTAAATTTTGGGCAGGAAAAACTGGCATGGCCATTTTCAAAGGGGTCCCTTGAACTCTGACCTCAAGATATGTGAATGACAATGGGTTCTATGGTTACCCACGAGTCTCCCCTTTACAGACATGCCCACTTTATGATAATCACATGCAGTTTATGGCAAGTCATAGTCAAGTCAGCACACTGACAGCTGTTGTTGCCTGTTGCTAATCATATATTTGGAGCCAAAACAAATAATTGATCTACAAAATAGTCACTTTTAAGCCCAAAAGCCCAAAATTACCAAGTACCAGCTTCTCGGTTATGAGTATTTGCTGATTTTCTTTGACTAATGTGATAGTAAACTGACTACCTTTTGGTTTTGAGCTATTGGTGGGACAACACAAGCAATCTGAAGATGTCACCTTAGGCTGTTTGACATTTTATAAAGCAAAAGATTAATCGAGAAAATAATCACCAGAATAATGGATGATAAAAATAATGATATTACGTATATCATCATCACACAGTAAGATGATCAAAGATCAATTGACTGCAAGGCAGAACATAAAGTACTTCTGGAAAGGCTCTGGCGTTTGTAGAAGTAGAATCAACAGGCAATATCTAAAAATCAACATCACAATAATCTCACATATTTACTGTATGACTGACGGATTATACGGTGTGCTGTGAGATTATATTCTCTATATTCTTAACTTTTGATCACATTGCATGCTGCTTTGTTTTGAATACAGATGTAGAACAAAGACAAGCTGAGACAGATGATTACGACTGTGTTGGAGTTTTTAAGGGGAAAAATCTTGAGGGGAACCAGTGAAAACTTTTTAGCAAACATCCTGACATGAAGACAATTATGTTGTGATTCCTAATGTCGGTGTCGTGCCAGTATCTCTCAGGTCTTTCCATATTTTAAAACCTCAAGTAAGCACTTCCTAAACTAAATGACAGAAATCGCTCTTATGGACAAGAAACAGAGTATGTCTATGATATGGATATCCACACAATCACTTCAGCAGGGTCAACCACGTTATCCTTGATGTGGAACAGGTTATTTTGGAGCTTATTCCAAAGTTTTGTTTGAGGCTAGACAGAGAGTATGTTCAAACTGCTGAGTTTTTCTAAAGGTAAGGGAAGAAAACACCTACAGTTGCTGCAAACACTTGTAGGCATTGATATACTTGACTTACTACCCAACTAGGGAAAACACCGCTGCAAGGAGCAAAGGTCACTATTGGTCTTTGACTGGTGAGGAACCTGCAAGTCAGCATCTGAACATCACACACAGCCTTCTCTAAAACTGGCAGAGCTCTGATATGGTGGCAGAGTGTAATACAACACAAACACTATAGGCAAGACAAAGCAAAATATCAACAAAACCATAAACAAACACATGCGACAGCTTTGCAACAGAGTGATTGTTCATTGCTGCACCTCAACAAATCTAATCTGGCACTGGGAACTGGGCATTATGGTTGTGTGTTCTTAGGCATACAGTCAAGACGAGTTGTCAACACTTATAGTTACGCAAAAGCTGGGCTTAAAATTAAAGCTAAATCAAGAGATCAAGGATGTAATGCCAGTGCATTGAAATCAGTCGGCTTCATGTGGTTCAGCAAACCACGTCTAATGTTACATTATTACTCAGCTCTGATCTTAAGCAACAGGAGTAAATGGAGCCTTCACTTGGGCCCTGCAGGGATTTGACATAGTTTGACACTTGACTCATGTGAGCGTGATGTTGGACGCTTGCGTAGACAACAGAGAGAAAAAAAGGCTCATGGTGCCACCATGACAAATGTTTATGGTTGTCTTTGGAGCAGTCATGGAAAGTAACAAGTACATTTACTTGAGTACTTAAATACAAATGAAAAGTACTTCTATTTAAGTATGTTTCTGTGGCAGTTTCTGCTACTTTATATTTCTACTCTACTACATTTCAGAGGGAAATATTGTAGTTTTAGTCCACTACAATTATTTGACAACTACAGTCACTAGTTACATGGCAGATTACATACAAATCATATGATTTTCATAGCATGTTGCTTACATGTTGATGTAGCAGTAATGATAGAGCAGCAACAAAATATTTAAAACAATCTGAAACCAAATTCATCTTGAACAATTACTACTTTTCCTTTTGACACTTTCAAGTGTTAATAATGCTTGTGTACTTTTACTTACTTTTGAAGACAGGACTTGTAATAGTGAATTGAAATATTATTGTATTGCTTCTTTTACTTCAGTAGATCTTCATAACCACTGCTATTTAGGGGTTTTTACTTGTGTGGCTTCTATCATTTTGAACAGTGTATTTAAATAATATGGTAATGCTTCTTTTACTTCAGTAGATGATCTTCATAATCACTGCTTTTGAGCAGGTTTTACTTGTGTGGCAATGTAGCATCTATCATTTTGAACAAAGATCCAGAGATCTGTCACCTTTAAGGCATAAATCTGTGACAGGAACAAATCCACACAGTTATATAAGTTGAGATGTAAACGCCTGCCAGTTTTAGTGCTTTTGTAACAGCAAGCACACTGGGCCCTGTACATTACTGCTACTGCTATATTTATCAAATCACAAGTGCAGCTATCCACTAATCATATATTTAGAGCCAAAACAAATAACTGCTCTTCAAAATAGTCACTTTTAAGCACAAAACCACCAAGAACCAGCTTCTCAGTTATGAGTATTTGCTGCTTTTCTTTGACTAATGTGATAGTAAACTGACTACCTTTTTGGTTTTGAGCTTTGACTAATGTGATAGTAAACTGACTACCTTTTTGGTGTTGAGCTTTGACTAATGTGATAGTAAACTGACTACCTTTTTGGTTTTGAGCTATTGGTTAGGACAACACAAGCAAACTGAAGATGTCGCCTTAGCTGTATATGTACTGCTAGCCTCGTTAGCCACTGGGTCAAGTGCCATGACAGCTTATTCCCTCTGGCAACCTGAAACCGGTTATACTTGCCATTACAAACTGACTAAACCATAACAACAATAATGTTCTGTTATTTAAAGTCGCAATCATTTGAAAAAGAGTTACTATTAGCTAAAAAACTCATTAAAAAAAAGGTACAAGTAGCTTTCCAGATAGCTAACTTGTGCAGGGCCTAGAGGAGCTAACGTGCTTGATAGCATGGTGGCTAATGTGTCCTGCCTATTTCCAGCTGTGGGGAGAAAGTCTTGTGAGTCTCCCAGCTGTCACCTCAGATAGGGGTTGAAGGAAAACACAGAAACACCTGTAACAACACCCCCTTAACCCAGTATGTGTGTTCTTACCTATGGTGGAGATGAAGGTTGTGTTGAAGGCGTCGTCAGAGAAGCGGAACAGCACACAGGTTTTCCCCACGCCCGAGTCTCCGATCAGAAGCAGCTTGAACAGCAAATCGTACGTCTTCTTCGCCATTTGGAAAAACAGAAACCCCCAGATAATATACAGCAAAAAAAAAAGCCTAGCACGTCTATGTGAAGTCTAAAAAAGCAGCCAGCTCCTCCTTCTTCACAGCCAACCGCTTCTCTCTGACTGTGGAACTGTTAATTGTTGATAGCTAGTTTGGCTGAAATACCACCACAAATAACGTGTCTACGTGTCCGAGAAGTTATATATCCCAACTTCCAAACTTGCATGAGAGAAGGATAGAACAAGTAGGATGTTCCTCCCGTGTGATTCCTCTTTTCCACTCTTTCTTTTCTCCCACACAGTCGGGACAAAATGGCTCCTCTCTCTCTCTCTCTCTTTCTCTACCACTCTTTTCTTCAAACTAACGGCCGAGCTAATGTAAATTCTCGACACACTCCGTCATTACAGAGCTCTGCCACAAGCTGGACCGAGAAGAACTTGCTAATAATCTCTGTTAAAGTCTGTTAAATATGCTGTCTTCTTGGGGAGTTCGTCGCTTTTCTTCTGGAGAGAGAGATTACAACCGAAATATAGAGACGACCGCCGCCGTCGCCTTCGAACGGGAGCCTCCACGGCGACACCCTAGTTCCCAAACAGACACGCCTTTCGCCCCGCCCCCTTCTGTCACGCCTCTGATTGGTCGACACTGCTGTCATTCTATCAAGCACTCGAATATGATTGGCTATCACATAGAGGCGTGTCTTAGATTGACAGAATGTTACTGGGTAAGTTAGTCAGACATTTTGGCTCAAAGTTTCCATTTACTTCCACTGGATGAAACGTAGCTAATGAGCCAAGATGGCAGCCGGTTTCTTGCGGATCTTTCCTAGTGGCATTTGATGCGGTGACTATCCCAGGCACGCCTTTCTCCCGCCCCTTCTGTCAAAACTCACGCCTCTGATTGGTCAACACCGCTGTCATTTCATCAAGCACTCGAATGTGATTGGCTATCCTTCGCAAACATCGAGAGGCTAAAAAGGGGCATGTTTTAGATTGACAGAATGTTACTGCGTAAGTGACTCGGACATTTTGGCTCAAAGCTCTCAATTACTTCCACTGAATGGAACGTAGATAATGAGCCAATATGGCGGCCGGTTTCTTGTTACGGTTTTCATTTTTTTTTTACAAAACTAAATAATAATAATATAATTATAATTTTTTATACTTGTTAACATTTTCTCAGATTTTGCACTGCACTAATATAAATTATATATTTGGTTGCTATGATTACAGTGACAAAGACAGTAATGCATTTTTTCTTATTCATTTAATTTTAATTCTCTCGAAGTTCCAAATTCACAAGTGTAAATTTACCCCCAAAAAAGTCTAATTTCTTTGTATTTATGAAAGAAATGGAATTATATCTGTCAACAATTTCTTCCTCACAAACAAAAAAGCGATGAAAACATTGAATGTATGCAATATCTTTAAAGTTTTTAAAGTGAAATTATTCTCATATTCTCGCTTTTTTTATTATTATTTAATTATTCATTTCTGTTTATTGTGTGTTTTTTTTTATTTTTTATTTTGTGTTGGTTTTGTTTCATTTCTGTTGTCCTTTTATGTTTGTCACAGCTCTTTGTTTATGTTTTCACTATGCTTCTTTTGTATGACAATATTTTTAATGTTTTCTGCTGTTACTATGTATACTGTCATTTTGAAATAATAATAAAAAATAAATAAAAAATTCACTGAATGTATCTAATGAGCCAAGATGGTGGCCAGTTTCTTGCGGATCTTTCTTAGCCCGGATGTGTGTTATGGGTTTTCATGGGGCAAGCTGGCATTTGATGCGGTGACTATCCCAGCTGTGAGTCAGGCAAAGTGATGTCATACGTAAGTAGTTGTGTGCTTGTTACGGGCGTTTCCCCACATCCTCTGTGCTCTGTGAACTGTGAGCACATTTTATCCCTATAAAGTCCTTTAATAACTGGAAACACACCGAGGAGAGTATATCTGCATGTACACACAACATATTAATATGGGTTCTTTAGACTGTGTATGTGTGTGTGTGTGTGTGTGTGTGTGTGTGTGTGTGTGTGTGTGTGACTCTTTCCTTCTTCCGCCTGTCAGAGTAGTTTGACTCTCAGACACTCCTTAGGAATGTTGAGTATGCCCTGCTTTGCTTTCTACTGCCGAGTACAGACTTGCCACAAAGTTGGAAAGAAAGACAAAGAATGACAGAGATAAAGAAAGAAAGAAAGAAAGGTATAGACATAAAGAAGGAAAGAAAGAAAGAAATGAAATGAAAAAAGAACAGAAAGAAAGATGTAAGGTTGGACAGAAAGAGGAAAGAAAGACAGACTGAAAGAAAGATTTAAAGAAATTAAAAAAAAAGGATGGAAATATAGGCTAGGACAGGAAGAAGACATAAAGGACAGAAAGAAAGGTATAGGTATAAAGAAAGAAAGAAAGTAAGAAAGAAAGGACAGTAATAAAGATGTAAAGTAGGATGGAGAGAATAAGGAAAGACATAAAGACAGACATAAAGTAAGAAAGACATAATGAAAATATAAAGAAAGAAAGGAGGTATAGAAAGATAGAAAGTGAAACGAAATGACAGACATGAAAATAGGACAGAGAGAAGAAATAAAGACAAACCGAAAGAAAGATTTAATGGAATTTAAAAAAAAAAAAAGGATGGAAAAAAAGTAGGCTAGGACAGGAAAGAAAGAAAGAAAGAAAGAAAAAAAGGACAGAAACAAAGATGTAAAGTAGGATGGAGAGAATAAAGAAAGACATTATGTAATAAAGAGAGATATAAAGTAAGAAAGACATAATGAAAATATAAAGAAAGAAAGAAAGAAAGAAAAAGAAATACAGAATGAAAGAAAAGGACAGAAACAAAGACGTAAAGTATAGGATGGAGAAAATAAAGAAATACATTAAGAAATAAAGAAAGATATAAAGTAAGAAAGGCATAATGAATATATTTAGAAAGAAAGGTATAGAAGGAAAGAAAGAAAAATAAATACAGAAAGAAAAAAAGGACAGAAACAAAGATGTAAAGTAGGATGGAGAGAATAAAGAGAGACATTAAGAAATAAAGACAGATATAAAGAAAGATATAAAGTAAGAAAGACAATGAAAGAAAGAAAGAAAGAAAGAAAGAAAGAAAGAAAGATATAATAAAAAGCATATACAGTGTCAAATATTCATAACTCTCAAAAATGGCTAATATAAATAGGCTTAGTATAACAGCACCATTACAGATTGTTTTTCATGCTATGAGATCATAGATTCGAGGGGAAATCAGGAAGAGCTTATTCATCCTCTGGGGACCGTCAATATAATATGTCTCTACATCTCATCAACCATCCAATGTTTTCACCAAAGTAGAAAGTTCACATTCACACCGACAGCATAGAAGAGAAAGAAGATGCAACACAAAGCAGCCCTTGCAAAGCCTGAACCAGATGTTACAGAGGTTAAAGAGGTGACACATAGCAGAATGTGTGTTCACAGATTTTCTTAAGACAGTTCTTTCAGTTGTCATCGGCTAAATAACGAACAGCTTAATTTTTCATGTCAGCCCATATTTTAATTATATTCCTGTTCTCTATCGTCACAGCTAAGCAATCTATGTTACGCCAATAAGTCATGTCTTAACACAGAAATCCTCCCAGGGCAGGATGCATTCCTGCATTTTGCTGCATGGGGCCCCCAGGGTTCTTCTCATACTCCCATAAACAGCCAACAAAAACTCTCTACAGTCACTCTTCTGGCTGTGATAGTTATGCACATTTAAGGAGGAAGTCTGTCTACACATGTAGCTGTCTGACAACTAAACCAGATGACTTTATGCTTTTTATTTAAGGGGTGTTTTTGACTATAATCAACAGTGGATGGTTGAAATGTGACAGGAAACGAGGGAGGGCTGAGAGGGGGAATAAAACACTAAGCAATAGTCAGCGTTGTAATGTAACTAAGTACATTTACTACTGAGGTACTTGTACTTTACTTGATTATTTCCATTTCTACTACTTTATACTTCTACGCCACTACATCTCAGAGGGAAATATTGTACTTTTTACTGCACTACATTTATCTGACAGCTTTAGTGACTTTACAGATTTATATTTTGTATTAACAATCTGAATCAACCAATAAATTATGACATATAATTGTAGATTAAGCTGCCCAGCAGTTAAGATTTGCCACACCATAACCAGCTGCAATATTAATGTGATGTATTGTAAAGCATCAATAATTATAATCCAATAACATAATACATATTATTCTGACATGAGACTTTTTGAATAATACATACTTTATTTATTTATTATTTAAGTATAAATAATAATAATAATAATAATAATAATAATAATAATAATAATAATAATAATAATAATAACAATAACAATAATAATAATAATAATAATAATAATAATAATAATAAGTATATTTTGATTCTAACACTTTTGTACTTTTTACTCAAGTAAGATTTTGAATGCAGGACTTTTACTTGCAACAGAGTATTTTCACATAAAAATGTAAAATGATATACTTATGGGTGGGCGGCCATCTGCCTTGACCGGATGGGTTGAGAGAGAGAGAGAGAGAAAGAGATGCACAGCAACCACAATAATAATAGCACAGCAGTTATAAGTAGTAATACAAATAGGACTAATAACAATAATCAATAGCAGTGGATGTAATAGAGTGATAATAGAAATATGCAATAGGACTGTCAATTTTTATTAAAAATTTTAATTTGAAAAAATGTAATATTCAAACTATTATGACCTGCTCAAATTCAACATATAGCCTACAGTCTATGAGCTCAACAGACCATCTGAAGTAGTCTGCCTTGCTAAGGAGCCTACAGCTCAGTTTTGTCCTGAGGCCCCCTAGTGGGTTAATCCAGCACTGACGTTGTCACAACATGAACAATCCACAGATTTGTGGAGATCACAAGACTACAATGTTTTTACTGACACATACATGACCTCTGCTGTTCTGTATCAAGGCCATATACTGTACAACATTAAGTTATTATCAATAATTTATGATTCCATTCCAAGAAAAATAACATAATTTAGTTAATCGAGACAATTTTACCAAGAACATGAAGCAGAAATTTGTAATAGGGGGGCTCTCTTTTGTAGGTTCTGCCGCACCTTGAAATCACGTCAATGGAGAGCAGCTTCAGCACCTTGGACAGAGACACACATCACTTTATGTTGGGCGGACAGGCTTAACCAGTAGCTGGAGATCTTTCCCTCGGCCAGCTGGTACCTGTTGAGGCTCTCCCAGGAAATTACCCAGGACATCTTGTCAGGTGATTGTGGTGATGTTGGCCAGGGATGTTAGTCAACCTGGTTCAGACGAGGGCTCGCCTTCAAATATTTCACAAATTTCAATACATTTCCGAGGTAAAAGTCAGACTTGATAACCGCTTGGTAACTATTGTTCAGGAAATCCACACTTACTGGAGCAGAGGGCCCATGAAAAAGATGAAAAACCTCACCCTGCTGACCTGCTGAATCATACAACACACACATACATATAGATCCTACTTATTTTCCTCCCAATGGAGTCAGGGGAGATTGACCGTCTCAACCTCTTTGCCTTTTCCCCCTCCGTCAGACCGCTTTTATAACTTTTACAGAGGGAGTAAAACCATTAGACACTCACATTCTCATCACCTTAGTTCTTCAAAAGGACCAACTTTTTTTCTAGATGCCGCGGTGGGGTCTTTTGGGACCATTCTCTGAGAAAATATGACAATTAATCACTGTAAAATTAGGGAATCTGGCGACCTTTTGACCTTTTTTGGGACCTGAATATGCAGACAGGTCCACCAAATTTGAGTCAGTTATTCTCTACAAGCCCAGCTTTTAGTTGGACACGGTTCCAATTTTCTAGCTCTATTAAAAAAATATAAAAATCCAGTGAAATGATTGGTATGACAAAAAGTTTCCCAATCCTAATTATCAACTCTGTCATTTGGAATACCTTTGAATGGGGTCCAACTGTCCTGACCGCCGTAGCAGAAAGTTTCCCATTTGGTAGTTGATAATTCGGATACGGCTAAGGTCATTTCACTGTATTTTTATGTTTTTAAATAAAGCTGGAACCTCTTGCAACTCAAAGTTGGGCTTGCAGAGAACAACTGACCCACATTTGGTGTACCTAGTTGCATGTTAAGGTCCCCCAAAAACCTGCACAAAGGTCAAAAGGTCGCCATTTTCCCTTATGTTACTGTGTAGTTATATATCAATTTCCCCACGGGACAAATAAAGCAATTATTATTGATATTAAATACAAACAAAATATCTTTCAAACTGAACTTCTAAGACAACATGCACAAGAAGTCCTAAAGTGCTCAAAAAACGGAAAATTTGAACATCTTTAATTCCATGACAACGGGGCAGCTCCATCTGTCTGAGATGATATGATCAAAAGCTCCAGAACAGCTACTAAATGGACACTGCAGAGAGATTGTTTCCTGGTCAACTAAGAGCTTTCAGTCTCAGAGTATATTTAGGTTTTGAACTGTTGATTGTGCAAAACAAGCAATGAATTGATGACTTGATTGAGCTTTATGATATCATGATGGTATTTTTTTGGACTGACTTTGATTTCTCTGACCTTATATAGGCAAAACGTTTCATCATTTAATCAAGAAAATAATCAGCAGTTTAATCCCAAATAAAAATAACTGTTAGTTGCAGCCCCAGATGCTTTTATTTGGAACAACTAACAGTGCTGCTGCTTAATATTCATTTTCAACTCATTTCTCCGCTTTTCCTCAGGACAAATACAGACTTCACACTGATCTTTTCACATTCATTTTATTTTAGTTTGACATCCTACTTGCAAATCAACGCCGTGCTGATGACTCATAGAAGGTGATACCACGAGCGCCTGAGCCGAGGGGATTATCAGTACCCATATGCGTAATTTTCCGGGGACATTCAGTCAGTCAGTCATTAGTTGCTTGTGCAGCCAAATTAAACATGTGTTGGTTTCAAGTTTAGTTTATTTATAGAACACATTTAAAAACAACAAACATTGACCAAAGTGTTGTACAACCAGTGAGGGGACATATCAAGTGTCTTCTATCTTTAGAGGAATGATGTGATTTGTTTAGTTCCCCATGTGGCTCAGCCTTTCCCCTTTCAAACCTACATCAACGTTGAAAGAATCATATCATAAAAAGGGAACTATTATATGGAAATGTTTGTAGTTGTCTCCTCCTACATTACACCTGGAAACAGTCTTGTTTGCTCACATGAATCTCCTGACCTCCTTTAGTGACATTGAGCGTCTGCAGGTCATAGTGTAGTCCACATTTATCTCACCAGGTGGTGCTGTTGTGTCATAGTTAAATAAGCCTATATAATTATTAATTTTGCATTTGGCCCCCTTGTCTTCAATTTGTGCTGCTTTGGGAGCCCAGTTGTATAAGTACTGGTGGGAGACTAACTTCAAAATCTCACTGGTGATTAAATAGCAACTTGCAGGTTTAATTTAATGCTAAACTTAAAATTAACGTTAACTAGAAATGAATATTTGAAAAGTTAATGTAGTTTTTTTTACATACCATTCACTTTACCAATTATCAATTAATCAGGTGTAAAAATACAGCACTTTCAAGATAGATATGGTAATACAGATTAATGGACTCATACAATGACAAACAGGGATGTAGTTTTTTGTGTAGATTTCAGACTTACGTCAAATCTTTGACATATTCCAACTACTGGCCATCTGGTCAAACTATAAAAAAGTGAACTTACAGAGACTTCAGGTCGCATATAATTGCTTGTTCCAGTGCAAGTGAAATGTTTGTGTCTGCAGGCATAAATACTTTTCAAACTGTATTAAGAAATCTCATGTACAAATGTCTATGCCGGCTTAATCACTCTGAGAATGACATAATCTTGCAGTTGTCTAACATCAGATTTAGTACTAAACGGTACCAATCACAGCTGTGGAGGCACTGGTATAGTTCTCCATATAGGCATTGATGTATGTATATATTTATCTTAATATTTATATTTTTAATATCTTTTCATCATGACTTTTTTATAGTGCTTTCTGTATTGTAATGTATTATATGTAATGTATTGTTGTTGTTTTTTCTTTTTTCTTATCTGGACCTTGAGTCTGCAATAAAGAAATAAAAGTGTGTCAGTTGAGGAGTTGGTGGCAGTGAGAGGAAACTCCACTTCCCATGATGCTTTGTTCCACTCCGCAGTGATGTGGGGTGTGGCGTTTGAATGACTGTGTGTGTATGTGTGTGCGTGTTTCTCTGTCTGTGTGTCTGTGTGTTGCATACAGGAGGAGAGAAGCTCCGTCTCTCTCCGCACAGACTGAGAGCTGCAAACCCAGCTCTGAGCATCAGTGAGCGGGTTGACAGGAGGATGTGTAGAGGATCTATACAACCAGGACGAGATGAGGAGGCTGATATCTGACATGCAGGTTTTCATTGTCGGTATTTGGGGATTTTTTGGATGTGGATCTGCAATGGAGCGTCGATCCAACGCGTGAGAGCTGCTGTGTGTTTGTGAGCTAATAATACAGACAATAAGGAGAGCAGATTAGCCATTAGAGGTAGTAATAATTAAAGGAGGTGTTATGTTATTATAGGCACTGTAGCTATTTTCCTTTATGATATGATCAAGAAGCCATACTGAATTTGTTATTAATGATTTAAAAAAAAAAAAAATCAATGGTTACACAATTCACAGGCTGATTAAAGGTGTCATTACCAGGCTATTTTTATTTTATATTATATAAATTGTTTCTTTTGTTTCTTACAATAAGAAACCAGTCATGTCAAAAAATAAGAGCAGCGAGTCAGTGAAGGTGGTAGTTCGATGCCGCCCTCTGAACCGGAAGGAGGAGCACGGTGGGCCTGCTGCGGGCGGCAGCATCGTGAAAATGGACCTGCGGCTCGGACAGGTGATCCTCAGAAACCCTCGAGCGCCATCCAGCGAGCCGCAGAAAACATTCACGTTCGACGCGGTTTACGACGCGAACTCCAAACAGCGAGATTTGTACGACGAGAGCGTGCGGCCGCTGATAGATTCGGTGCTCGCGGGGTTCAACGGCACCATATTTGCGTACGGACAAACCGGAACCGGGAAGACGTACACCATGCAGGGGGCGTGGATGGACCCGGAGAAACGGGGCGTGATCCCCAACGCGTTCGACCACATCTTCACGCACATCTCCCGCTCGCAGTCCGATAGGCAATACCTGGTGCGGGCGTCCTACCTCGAGATCTATCTGGAGGAGGTTCGGGATCTGCTCGATCCCAACCACGGCAACGCCAGAGCCCTGGAGCTCAGGGAGAGTCCGGAGTCCGGCGTGTACGTGCGTGACCTCACGTCGTGCGTCTGCAAGAGCATCAAGGAAATCGAGGAGGTGATGAACGTGGGCAACCAGGCGAGGGCGGTCGGGGCGACGGACATGAACGAACACTCGTCTCGGTCTCACGCCTTGTTCCTGATCACGGTGGAGTGCAGCCAGCCCGGGCCGGATGGGAGGAAGCACATCCGGGTCGGCCGCCTCAACCTGGTGGATCTGGCTGGCAGCGAGCGCCAAGCCAAGACAGGCGTCCAGGGAGAGCGCCTCAAAGAGGCCGCCAAGATCAACCTGTCCTTGTCGGCGCTGGGGAACGTGATCTCAGCACTGGCCGATGGGCGCAGCGGCCACGTGCCGTACCGGGACTCAAAGCTTACCCGACTGTTGCAGGACTCTTTGGGCGGGAACGCCAAAACCGTCATGGTGGCCACCTTAGGCCCAGCCCCACAGCACTACGACGAGACCCTCACCACCCTCCGCTACGCCAACCGGGCCAAGAACATCCAGAACCAGCCCAGAGTCAACGAGGATCCCAAGGACGCTCTGCTGCGCGAGTTCCAGATGGAGATCGCTCGCCTCAGGGCCCAGCTCCACCACAGGAAGTGGAGGAGCAAACAGAAGAAGGAGCAGGTGGACGGCGAGGGCTGGGAGAGAGACGGAGACGAAGAGACGGACGGCGAGGAGGAGGAGGAGGAGGTGGAGAAGGAGGCGGAGGAGTACGTGAAGCTGGAGGAGCAGCGGTTGGAGAGGGAGAAACAGGACATCAGAGAAGATCAGTTCATGTTGGCTGAGGAGAAGCAGAGGCTCCTGGGAGAGAAGGAGAGGATGATGGGAGATCTGAGGAAGGAGCAGGAAGCCACCGAGCAGCTCACCGCCAAGTACAAGGTGAGAGCTCCAACATGGCTTCACTCATTCATAGACAAAACATAAACATGCACAGATTGAAATGTCATAGAAACAGAGTTTAGGAAAAAACAACAAACAAGACAATTACCCATAATGCTCTGCTCTGATTTTACATTTTCCATGTTCTCCCTTTCTCTCTATCTCACACACACAATCCAGGAAGTCAGATTAAGAACATGTGGTCAGTGGGATTATCATGTGTGATAATTTGATGATCTGTTATTAAGGGACATTATGGACAGTAACACTGGCAGCTTCATATCTAATTACATCTCCGTATATGTGCAACATATATACATCAATTATTGCAGATATACTATTAAGTATGCTAATACTTAAACCGACATTGCACTGGTCACTTTATCACGTTTTTATTGCTTTTACTTAGTTTTTACTTATTTACTTGTACACTTATGTTGCACACAGCTGAAGAACCGCTAAACAGATTGTCATTGTTCTTAGCACAACTGGATCCTACATTTCCCATAATGCCACTTGATAGCGTTTCTTCATTAGTCCCTGCCTGTCTGGTATACATCAAGGAGGGTTGAAAGAGGAGATGTCACAGCGTCATATCGCGTCATATCATTGGGGCTACAACACATGCAAAGTAAAATCTGATCTGCCCTCGCCGAAATTGAGCCAATAGCAACGCACGACCGCAGCTCCAGTGTGTCATACTCCATAGCTCAAGACAGCGTCCCAGCGTCCATTCAGTAAGCCTTAATATACGTCCATTGTTAGACTACATATACCCCGAATTTGTAATGCATGTCTCCAAGCCCAAGCCAGTGACATCATTATGACCCTGATGACATCATTATGACTTCATCAGGGTTATTTTCACGGACATAAAGAAGCCAAAGAATGCTTTTACGCTCTTATTCCATCAACTGCAGCTCAGAATAACAATGAGAGGCGACTTTGTGATGATTATTAGAAATGACAACTAGACCCACTGTTTGACCTTTGTTAGGAAAATAATCCACAGAGTGGGTGTTAATTAGCTCCCATGATTATAAATGAATGGTCAGATAGACCTCATCAGGCATTGACTACTTTTCTTCTCTCTTGTTTCCGCTCAGAAAATTACTTTTTTATATGCATCACACATATTCATAATAATAAAAAAATAAAAAATACTGTATTCTAAATAGAAGGTATAATAATCCAAGCATTTATTTATCGTTTTAGGAAATAATTTTGTTAGTTAGTTATGTGATTATATTGTTTACATTTCACCAGGTTAAATATCACTTTTTGCTGCCGGTGTAACTGAATTTACCTGCAGGTGTCGTCACCCTTTCATGTCATGTCACATTAAAGGGATAGTCTGGGTGTTTTGAAGTGGGGTTGTATGAGGTACTTCTCCATAGTCAGTGTATTATCTACAGTAGATGACGGTTGGAATACCCCCAGTTTAGAGAAGCCGTCAGGAGTTACCGCGCAGAATAAAAAGCAATGTACTGCTGTGGACGTGGCCGGCAGCAAAATGTATTTTAGACACCTAAAAGAAAGGCCCACCTAAAAAAATCAGTTTAAGTGTACGCTATATTTGTAATATTTCCGACGATTAACCGTGCAGTGAGACAGCTATACAGTCTATGTCTCCGACTGGGAAGCCGTTATCTAAGCTCTCGTCAAAGCCACCAGACTCCATTGAAAAAAACAGCAATTTTACCTCGCAGAACACGGGAGTTACTGGTCTACCGCTGCCTCGATCGGTTAGTTTGTGTTATTGTGTTACTTTGGTGAATCCGAACTAACCAAAGTCACACAACAACACAAGCTAACTAACCGATCGAGGCAGCGGTTTTTCAGTTTTTTTTTTAACTTACATACAACTGGTGCAACCGACTCCAGACCAGCACCAGTGGTTGCATTAACTGGTACTAAGTGTGTTTTTGTCCCTGCTGCCCTTTCTCCAGTCTGATCGGATGTCTCATATGTCCAGACAGGAACTGGTGACCAATGTAGCTTAAAATGTCAGTCCTCTCTTTACCCTACTCACACAAACACACAAACAGGCAGCAATCAAAGACCGAGTCAGAGCTGCATTAATTACTTGCTCTGATTCATGGCCACATCCAGTCAATAAGTCAGCCATGCAGAATGACTGAGTGACTACAGTCTATATAATACTGTAGCTGCAGCCCGGACGCTACTGGATCAGCTTACTGAGCTGATAATGTGAGGAAACGAGAGGAGGAAAAAGATATTTTCAGTTAAGGAACAATAGAAGGACAAGTTGAGGCTGTATCCCTGCTAGTAGCCTGTTTTTCGGTGATGCTTTGTGTATTTTAGGAGCAATGAAGTGTTGTGCTTTAAAGTCTTGGTGTTCCCTCAACCTACCAGAGTGCCTTTTACAACTCCCAGAGCAGAGGTGTGATGGGTAATATGCAGTAGGTGTGTAGGTGGTAGTGTAATAACAGAGAACAGGTTTCCCAGTTAAGGTTACAGTTTTACTGATATCTCAAAACGCAGCATGCATTGTGGCTGCGTTACACTCTGGTCTATTGAAGCTGTTGTCAGTGGACAACATTGATCTGTTTGCCTCCTCTACAATGGATTTCTTCCATGTCGGGCTGGGCAAAATGGTTGAGATCAATATGAAATATTAATAATACTTATAATATTGATGTACAGTATATCACAATATGGCAAATGTATGCAAAATCGAATATAAATACTGAAATTGATATCGGGTGCAGTGAATTTTGTTCTACTGTCAGTCATGCATGACATCAGACGAATACCTTCGCGTGTATTGTATTGTACACAGTAGCTGAACTTCCATTATCCCAATGTGACACACTATTGTTTGTCTTTTTGTACTTGAGCTTTAACATTAGATACTTGCACCCCATCTCTCTTTTTGTCTTTGTCTTCTACCTTCAATTATGAAAAAATATCATAAAAGAACTATTTGTACCCAGAAACGCAACATATATTGCCAAGAAATTATTTTCAACAGTGCTAAAATGAGAGTATCAGCAAAAACGTCCGTCAATAGTTGTGTATTTGCGATGTAATAAATGCACACTGCAGCAAAAGAAAAGGTCTAAAATCCCTCAAATTGGCAAAAATATTGGAGTGTGTAAGCAGCACTTGTGCCGACCTACAGTAAACTCAAGAGCAGCGTAAGCTCTCTCTAGTTGTTGCCTCATCTTTATTATGTGGCACTTCTTCTGAGTGAAGGTATGAGGTTCTGGGAAAGTCCCATGAGACAGAGCTAATGTATATCCCGACGTTTCGCCCTTCACACTGAGTGCTTTCATGTACGTTTCTGTGTGAGGAGGCTCATATTTCTCCCCATCACGTTGTCCTCCACAGCGCCGTGGGACTAATGCTGTTTCGTGCTAAATCGTATGAAATCTTCTTGTGATCACACAGAGCAGTTCAGAGGGACTTTATGTGTGTGTGTGTGTGTGTGTGTGTGTTTGGTGCTGACTGTGTGGCTGCTGAGTGATGTCAGTGCTAAGAATCAGCAAAAAGTCCTTCTCGTTTCGCCCCCGAGGAGGAAGATGATTAAGGACAAGAAGTATTTCCTGCCTTTGATGCATCAGCCTCTTGCTGTTTATTTTAGAAGGACTAACTTCAAAACAATGTTTATCATGGAAGATACAAGTTCATTTGTTTGTTCCAAGATGCAAATCTGGTGATATTTATGTATATATCTCATGAAAAGACAAAAAGCAACAAAATAAACACATCAGTGAGAGTTGGTGACATGTTCCTTCATTGCTCTGCGCTGGCTGTGCCATTGTTTTCCTATGGAGAGAGATGTGCTGCCTGACTAGGTGGAAGCGCTACCCTTGCCATCGTCAAATTATTTCCACTTTTGACCTCGGTTGCCGCTGACCTTTCAAAGCGCAACCAATGAGACGACAGCTGCAACTGTTGTGGTTGCCTAGAAACAGTGAACAGCCTGTCCTGTTCCTTGCACAGTTTTTTGATGACATATTATACCTGCGCTGCGCTTCGCCTCTGCAAGGCTCTGCAGCCGACCTCACGGTGAGCGAAGAGGAAATTTCTTATCATGTGAAGGCAGCTTTACCATGAACACATACACACACACACACACACACACTTTAGTTTATTATTCAATCGCACATACACTGCCCTCCTGCCCCAAATACCCACTAGAGCACCAAATGTGGAATAATTCATCACCGAAAATAGTCCCCAACAAATGCACAATTTACTCCTGTTTGAGTAACGTTTGCTTACTTAGTTTAATATAAAACTATATATAAGATTTACACCTTCAGTAGGAATGAATGGGCTTGAGGATGAGTGCCACAGACAGGCTGATGGATGGAGGTGTACTAACTACGGCTGTCAATCGATAAAAATATTTAATCGCGATTAATTGCATGATTGTCCATAGTTAATCGTGATTAATCACAAATTAATCAAACATTTTTAATCTATTAAAGGGAGACTTGTCAAGTATTTAATACTCTTATCAACATGGGAGTGGGCAAATATGCTGCTTTATGCAAATGTTTGTATATATTTATTAATTGGAAATCAATTAACAATACAAAACAATGAAAAATATTGTCCAGAAACCCTCACAGGTACTGCATTTAGCATAAAAAAATAGGCTCAAATCATTACAAGCTAAACAGGCAACAACAGCTGTCAGCAGTGAGCAGTAATCCTGCAACATTTCCAGTCTGATCAATCAGTCCTGGCTCTGATTTCTTCTGATTGGCTGAGAGTGATATTAACTGACCAATCACAGCATGTGTCCTGCAGGTTCCATTTTTCCTCTCTGCTCTGATAACCAATGAGAGAGCGGTTGCTAGGCAGAGAGAGAGGTAGAGTGTGTCTGGCTGGAAACATGAGCTCAGAAATAACCAATTATAGATAAAATCAGATTGAAAGCTGTCTCCCCTTTTCCTCCCTCTCTCCCTCTCTCTCACCCTCACATACATCCACTCACACAACAGATGTAAGTAGGTCAGGAACCAGCCTTGTGGAGCCCTGTTGGGTCAGCTGGTGTTTCTGCAGGGTGCTGTGAGCTAACTGGCCTCCAAGGTGCAGCGCTCCATCTGTGGATCGTGTGTTGTAATGTTGCTGCAACTGTTGTTCAGCTGTTGTCTCTCTGCTGGAGGTGCCACCAGCTTTACATTCACACGCAGTGGAAGTAGAGGTATTCAGAGCCTTTACTTAATGGGTGGGTCCATTATTTTGAATGTTTTTTAGGTTTTTATATCATTCTGTAGCTTCATAGTGGTGTTCCTTATGTATTCAAATACAATTTTGGTCAAAGTATGTTTGTTTTAGCATTAAATGCTATTTTTCCAAGCCTTTCTAAAAACTTTTTCCCACATAACCGTATGTATTGCATGATGACGCTGCTACATGTACAGTATATATACATCCTTATAGTCAGTGTATTAACGTTCCATACAGTAACTTAGATGGCGGTCGGCATGCTCCCAGTTTGGAGAAGCAGATGGAGTACCAGCACGGAAGCTAAGCAATTTGCTGCTGTGTGGACACCACGTTAGTTCAGATCCAAAAGCACATAATAATCATCGATCGATCATAAAAACATTATGCAAACGGTAATAAAGGAGTGAATGTTGCATGGAATTTATTGTTTTGTTTTTGTTTTTTAACCATAATATCTAATTGGGAATTGAGATTTGTGGAATTTCACTGTTGTTGGTATCGATTACTACATTTCTGGTATTGTGACCTCCACATTGTGTTGTTATGAAACAGTCAGGTATCAGTAGAGTCACCGACCGTCGAGAGCTTCATGCTGAGCAGCAGCTTCTCATCAGGAGGCTGCTGGGTCCGACCCTCCAGTGGACTATTCTTAGATCCACTTTTCTGGGTCAAAACTGTAACGTCTCACTTCTTCTTACCGTCGCTCACTACTCTCTGTCTCTTTATCTGTAGGTCCAAGATGTCTTAAAGCTCTCTGATGCTATGTTACTTGCATCTAGGTTATATAATGATAGATCTTCATCTATTTGATTATATAATGTTTTCTTTCTCCATCACTTTCTTTTAGTTGATATGTTTCTCTACCTTCTTTTTCTGTCTCTCATTTAGGTTCATTTCTCATACGTGTTATTTATTACAGGGGAAGTTTCCCTCAACCTGCCTCGTCTACTACTTAGTTTAGGAATTTTCTGCTTTTCCGAGAAAGCCTTTTTCCCAGAGAAACAGCACGGTAAAAATTAGGTCAATTTCATGCATCTTAAATTAAAAGTCTGCAGTTTACTGGTTAAAAATATCTCTTACAAATACTTGCAAATTTGGATCAAATTGTAGATTTTGAAGTCTAATTTATGGTAACAGGAAAATTATATTAGCAGCTCTCAAGAGTGTGAATCTAATAAACTGAGACTGGAAATAAAAAATGGCAAACTGCCCAGATAAAGTCTGCGTGTGGGAAACACTCGGCTATTTCTCTCCGGTTTCTTTTGATCTTTTTATTTCTTTTGTACGATGCCAAACTGCAACCGTAGATGTTGCATCGTCAGGCTTTACAGCAAATAGAAGGAGGGTAACTCGGCCTGAAGCAGGAACGATAATTGAATCTTTCAGATGACAATTATACTATACATACTATTATATATACTATTTTTACCATGAATGCATCTTCCAGTCTTGGCTCTTCCAGTCTTGGCTGTCTTTTGTTATTGGAGGAAATTGCATTAAAGGTTTTTCCTGCATCCTGCCAGCTGAAGTTCAGCCAATCAGAACGCATGATCAGCAACAATGCCCAGTAACACACTCATGCACATACACACACTGTGTGTGCATATCAGCTTTCCACAATATACAGTATGAATGTATTTTACTAGTACACACACACACAAACACACACACACACACACACATGCATCACGTCATGGATAGAATGACTGTTTCCTGTTTATATAGCTGACTTCCTGTCTAATTAGAGGAGGAAAAGACTGGACAGAAAGGAAAGAGGGAGGCCAGTATGTGTGTGTGTGTGTGTGTGTGTGTGTGTGTGTGTGTGTGTGTGTGTGTATGTGTTGGCTAATGAACAGAAAGAGCTCATCGCTGCTCACCATCTTTCAGCTTGGGAGGCTGCATCGCTGAAATATTGATGAATCAACTCTGTTGTGTTGTCCGTGTGTGTTTGTCTGTTGTATATGTGTGTGTTTGCGTGTGTGTGTGTGTGTGTGTGTCATGTGATCAGTGGAGAAAACAGGGCCATTTCTTAAACACACAGAGATGTCTGCATGTAAAATAAGACATTAAATATCTGTTTATCTTATAAGGAGAGGGTGGATGAGAGATGTAATATAGTGCTTTTGTAACCACTGTAGCCTCATAAAATATACAAAACGATTATTAAACCGTTGAATAATTAATTTAGCCATTTTTTTACAAGATGTGTAAAGATGTTTAAGTACTAAATGAGTTTAAAAAGTACTCAACACTGTGAGATGAACAGTTTTTTAAAATGATCAAAATCGATGCAGCAGAAACAGAGAGCTATGGGGTCAGGTCAGTCTCAATATTAACAAATGCACACAGAAGTATAAGTACAAATGTATTTTTCGATTTATATATAAATGTCTCTCCACAAAAATATTTTTCACTGCGCACAAAAATAGTTGTATATACATGTAAAGAAAATCCACATAAAAAAATAAGGTTCAAAATTTTTTTTTCTGATGCACACACAAATATGTAAATATATGTGCTCTCAGCGTATCAACCATCCTTCACACGCTTGCTTCACACTTAAGTAATCCTTCAGACGATATTGGCACGTGAGGTAGCTAGTGAAGGTGATGCAGTAACGAGTGGAAGTGTAGCTCTATCCAATCATACGCTAACCTTACCAAACGTCTTTTTCTGTTTCCCTGTCTGCCAAAGTGGCAGATGGCCTGATGATTTTACCTGACACGGCCAACAATGTACCTGTATTTGGCAGCTGGCGGGTGCTAATTTCATAATACAAACATAATCTGGGGAATAAAATATGCTCCCTCCAAACTTAATTGTTTTTCAGGTTAATTGTGGTGTTACGTTGTGATGTCACTTACTGGATCTCCCTGGTGTGTTTGATGGATGCAGGAGATGACTGACAGTGAGTGAATGCTAATAAGATTTTCGGCTTTAAGTTGTGGCTCCTTTAAGTGGTTTTTGCATCGACCATGCAGGACTGATGTGAAACAGATTCTCAGAAACGACCTGACCTTTCTCTTTTTTCTACGTCTGTCTTTCATGCTCAGTGTCTTTTTACTTTACCCTCTCTTCTTCTTCTTCTCCTGTGTCTCTGTCTCTTCCCAGCAAGCTTCCTGTCTCTCCGCTGCACACGCGAGAGTCGTTGTCGTCACATCGTATTTATAACCCGCTCGCTCCCAGCAGGCCCCGGGTCTCGCTGTGATTGGCTGGCTGATGCGGATGAGCCTGCTCAATCTGCAACACTTCCCATTCTCTTCACTTTTCCCATCAGGAAATGGATCAGTCACAGCCAAAAGAATTTGAGCACGCACTTATGGGCAGATTATACATACGCTCGCAAATATTCAGGCCGGCACACACACACACACACACATATACATGCACTCACAAGCTCCAGGAAAAGGGTGATGCATTTATAAACTCTTCAGTCTGCCGACTTCCATCAACAGTAATGGAGGATTCAAGAAACAATGAAGCCTAATGGCTACTTTCTGTTGTGGTCCTCCAACATACAGCAAACCACAACACCAGTCATACATACTGTACATGCAACACTGGAGTGGGAACGCTTGCATGCTCCTTCATAATAGTAAATAGAGAATCTACGAATTTCTGAAAAAGCAACTTTCCAACACCACTTTGAAGACGCTCCCTCTTAATCCCTCTAAATCGCAACAAACACACAACTTACAACCAGGAGACCGGTGTTTTGTTTTGTAAGTTACATTAGTGATGTTTGTGACACCTGTTCCGTACTTATGTTTCGTTGTTTCCGTACGTATTATACTTTGTTTCCGTACTTATTTTAAGCCCAACCTTGATGTTTTTCCTAAACCTAACTAAGTGGTTTTGTTGCCTCAACCTAAGTGATTGGTTTTGTTGCAGAATTTACCCTTAAAAATGAAACACAAAAAACTAAAATGCATTCTCATGACACTCTGATTGTCCTTGTAATATCGTGTCATTCACACACCTTCCTGTGAGATTGGGTTGCACACCTAGAAGTTCTTCTTCTAGATTTACCCACAGCGCTCAAAGCACACACACATTGTAAGATATTAAATCTGCTTTATTGATTGAGCATATGAGAAACAGAGACAGTGAGGACAAAGTCTGAACCCGCTGAGGACTGAGATGTAGATACCGGAAGGTGTATAATGACATTGTGAAGAAACTGAAGCTCTACTGTGACCTAGAGATCATCAGACATCCTGACTGCATCTGTGTGTGCGTGCGTGCGTGCGTGAGTGCAACACTGAAACATCAATCTGTAAGGATGGAAACAGATTAATGACTCGAATGACAAGAGAGTCGTCTCTCATGTGATTGAAGGTCATTTGGACTCCTCACTGAGTCATCGCTCCCTACTCCTCCTCCTCTTCCTCCTCCTCCTTTTCCTGTAATGTCTTCTTTTCATCTTCACCTCTGTTTCATCCGCTCAGGTGTGAAATAGCTTCTTGACCTGAACATTACAAACATGATTCTGTCATGGGAACCTGTGACTCCATGATTAAGTCATTTCCTTCTAGACTCTGACCTCAGATGTGAGATTAAGTCAAAACCGGATTACATTTCAGATTGAAAGTTCATTCATGACCTCAGATACAAAACAATCTCACCACACAGTACATTGAGTAGCTGTTTAGAGCTTTTGATCACACTACATGATCTTCCTCCATCAGGGTTTTTCCATACACGTGTGCTTGTCTCGACTCGGTTCGATTTAGCACGGCGGTGTGTGTAACCACGGCTGTGACTAGAGGTCAAAGGAGTGGCTGTAAAACGATGGATAAACACATTTCGTTTCCTATATTCTTCACATTAAAAATACCCTGTTATTTTTGCTGCTTGTTCTCTTCCTCCTTGCTGTATTAGTAGACTTGTTTTTATTAAGAATAGCCGCGAATAAAGCATCACTAATTCAGAGATACACATTTAATTTCCTCTACATTCTTCACAATAAAAGTTCCCCTTTATTTTTGTTATATAAAAGCATTTATTATGAAGCAGCAAAATCAGGAAATGTTGGGTTTTCATCAGCAACACGACTCCTATACAGCTGAAAACAACTTAAAACTTGGCTTAAAACAACAAGGTTCATGTAGTAGTTGTTCTGTAGACTATTCCCCTCATTTCAAAATGCAAAATTTGAACATTGCACATTTAGAAAAGACTTAAAATTAAACAACTCAAGCTTTAGGTTTGTGTAAAAGTGACTAGTTGTGTTACAGTTTGTGTTTTTCTAATGTTGAAGCTAGTCAAACTAGTTTTATAAACTTGATTACGATGGCATATATTGTTCAGATAAAACAAAAATTAGAAGATTATTTTTCTCCTGCAGCTATAAGAGCACCTCATGATCTCAACAAGGAATGATCGCTAATTATAGAGAAGATAGGAAAGTGTTTGTTTACCTAAAACAAGTTCAGAAAAAGAGAGCGCAGTCCTGTGGTTTAACACCTCATGTCTTGATTCTTTTTCATTAATTTTATTTGCAAAACTGCTCATTTGAGTTTACGTGTTTCCTAAACTCGCAGTTTTTTAGCACTCAACTAAAAGTAGAAGTGCAGAAAAAGACTGCTCTTTGTTTTCTCGTATGAACTCAATGCTAGCGAGCTGTTTTTAGGACAACCAGGCGACATGTACAGTGCAACAAAACGTTGTTTGGTTTTAATTGGATGTTGCTGCATTTGTGATTCGATGTAATTGGTGTTTTGACACAGTTCCATGAACCCAGCGAGACTCAGAGTGGATGAGCTGTTATCTTTTACTCAAGTTAAATGCATCTTTCTTCACTATAATAGCATAATGTATGTGGCTGGTGAGACACTGAGCTCAATGCAAAGTGTCAAGTTGTCTATTTAAGTCATGAAAGCCTGTATGTGAAGGATCTGTATTCATCCAACGAGGGGGGGACGAGACATGGGATGCATGAGAGAGAGAAAACCTGTGACATGAATAAGCCCTTTAATGAAGCTGAAAGAATATGACAAAACACAAAGAGCAGCAGTCTCTCACACACACACACATATACACACACACACACACACACACACACAAAGACAGCTGGAAACAAAGAGTCTTTCTGTAAAGACCTGCTGCATCCTCTCTGAAGGACTCCACTGTACTCTCTGCATGAGTCTGTGTGTGTGTGTGTGTGTGCGTGTGTGCTAGTAATAAAGAACGTATAGGCTGCACACACACTGTCTTTTTGTATAAAGTCCTGAGACTGGAATGTGTCCAATACAAAATGGCCGTGGCCCTTGTTTGCCCTTCTTGGGCCCCTTTTCTTTTCTCTCTTCCCCCTCTTCTTTTATTATTTTTTACATTTTCTTCTTCTCTTTTCTTCCCATCCTGTTTCTTGTCTCTCCCTCTTTCTTCTTCTCTAATTTTAGATGTCTGCCCTCAGGACATACAGTATATATCATGGTTGTGATTCACCTTCTAGACAGGTTGCATCACTACGACCTCGGGCCTCTAATCTCCACGGTAACCAGAGGCATGAAATGATAATGATGCTTCTTCGGAGTTAAAACACACACAGATGTAATAATATCTGCAGCTTGGATTTTCTTTTTATTTAAAAGGTAGAAATAAAAACTAGAAAGCAGAGAGAGCAAACCTCACAAAGGCTACACAGTCATACTTGTTTTAATCATAGAAAATGTTAACGTGCAAGTGGAACCACAGGGATAAGTCGGTGCTGGGAATCTGGTGTGTGAATTTATTTTATTTATTTATGTAGCTTTTTTATATATTTTTTATTATTATTAATTTTATTTAACATGTTTTAATTTATTATATTTTTATTTTTATATTTCTTATTTTTTATATATATATTGTGTTTTATATTTTATTATTGTTAGTTCTTTTTTATCATTTTCAATTTATTATATTTTTAATTTTAATTATTTTTATTTATTTATATATTTTTAAAAATTATAAAATATATATTATTATAATTGTTTTCTCCTCCCTTGTTTTTTGATAATTTGTTTTTCAATTTGTTGTTATTATATTTACATATTGCTTTATTTGTTATGGTTTAGGTTGTTGTAGTCATTTCTCTTAAGGAAATAATATAAAGTATGATTTTTAAAAAATCATAGAAAATATTTACTTTGTCCTAATGGAAACATTAATGTCTGTGCTAAATTTCATGGCAATCTATCCAACATTTGTTGAGACATTTCACTAAAAAATTGGAGGAAAAGTCACTGAAGTCATTAGATTTCATTCTTGCTTACATTTCATTGACATATAAGAAAGTTTGATCTGCTGGTAGTGCAAGATGAAAAGTCAAGAGATCACCAAAGTCAGTAGGATTCATCCTGGCAATCCATCCAATAGCTGTTATATATAGAGATATTTCAGTCTGGATCAAAGTGGTTATCAGACACTTCTGGATGTGATTCATGTCTGAAGTCTGAAGCGCTACGAAGTTTTAGCCGAGCTCAGCTTGTTGTCGGATGGTGTCATCATGGATGTTAAGCTGCCCACTTCCAGCTCCGTCTGCCTCATCAGCACAATGTCTGCACTGATGACTGCAGCTCCAACACACACACAACTGTTAGATGACGTCCAAATGAACTTAGTTTGACCTCAAGAAAGACACTCAATCATTGTCGTTGAAGCTACAGATGCCGTAGCTGCTACAATAACACAACAAACTTTTTGTTTTCCTCAGGCGATGGAGAGCAAACTGCTGGTTGGTGGGAAGAACATCATCGATCACACCAACGAGCAGCAGAAGATGCTGGAGGTGAAAAGGCACGAGATTGCTGAGCAGGTAAACCAGTGTGTGTTTATAGATATAAGACATATAGTTCTTATGTGACAGTAAACTGCAGGATACTCCTGAACAATAACTTGAACTATGAATGGATAATGGAATGGATACTATAATGGATATTATATTTTAGCACCTTTTTCCCTAAATAACACAGCAAACAACAGAAAGGTGACGTTTTAATGAATGCTTTCAGACGCAAAGCGAGAGGGAGATCCAGCAGCAGATGTTGGTCCGGGACGACGAGACGGTGGAGCTGAGAGAGACGTTCACTTCTCTACAGCAGGAAGTCGAGGCCAAGACCAAGAAACTCAAGAAGGTGCACAGATACCGCACGTACATCTACGTATAAAATTATAAAAATATAAAACACAAATGCACATACATGTTTATTTAAAAAAATGCACACACTTTTATATAAGATATGTTTTTACATACACACACACACCTTCCTTTTTTTGTTCCTAATGTCAGTATATCCCTCTTTACCCCTCTTTGACCCCTGACCCCTGACCTGGATCCTAATGACCCCCTGCCTCGGACACATGCTCCGTTCGGACACACACTTAAATCTCAGTACCTCAAGGTTTGTCCTGCCGTCCCCTCCTCTTTGCTGGACCTCTCCCCTCCACTCCCGTCACTCCCTATCGTCACTTTCTATCTTGAGCCTTCTCCCATGCTAACCTTCTCGATCTGTTCTCCCCTTCCATGTCAGGATCTGCCACTAAATCCCTCCGTGCCCTCTCTAAAACAACACTCTGAACCTTGTAAACCCTCCCCCACCCGCTCTACTCGCTTCCCAATCCGTTGCACGGCCAGCAGGACTAACCCCAAACAACCCAATGTGTGTGTGTGTATGTGGATGACAATGTGACTAATGATCCTGTGTTGATCTTTGCTCTCCTGATGCCCTGACGTGTGCCATGTACCCTTCGCTCGCTGCATGGTGCCGTTCCTCTGAGGAAAAGGAGGAGGAGATTTTTACCTTTGTGACTGCTGGACTTTTTGCAGTTATAAAGGAATGGTTGATCATAGTCAGGGAACACTTCTAAAGTCTGATTGTGTTTCCAATGCTGAAGGAGACAACGTTAAAGGCACCCTGTCTAGTTTTTTTTTACCACTAGTAGTGCTATAGAGCAGTGTTTTTATGAGCGGTACTGCACCAGAAGGCAGTGAAGAAGACGAGTTTTAGCTAGTAAACACGGATGTAAACAAAAACCTGCTTTGTAAATATTTTACGAGGAAGGAAATTCATTCAACGCGTTTGCTAGACCTCGATGATACACCTTATGCGTTTTAATGAGAAACACTGAATGTAAACAGAAATACCTTTAAAGGTCCCATATTGTAAAAAGTGAGATTTTCATGTCTTTTATATTATAAAGCAGGTTTAAGTGCTTTATAAATACTGTTAAACTATCATCAAGCTCAATATACGGAGAAATACACACAGCCCGTATTCAGAAATTGTGTGTTTGAAACAAGCCGTTAGGATTTCTGTCCAGCACAGAGAGCCAGAGCAGATGAGTAAAATTGAACAACTTAAAGGGACTGTTTGTAACTTCTTACACGTATAAATCACCCGGGTCAGTGTCCCATGCGCACGCGCATATGTGCGCTCGCATATATCACCCGGGTCGGTGCGCAGGGGACACCGACCCGGGTGATTTATACGTGTAAGAAGTTACAAACAGTCCCTTTAAGTTGTTCAATTTTACTCATCTGCTCTGGCTCTCTGTGCTTCGTAACGTTACTACTCCACCGTTTGTTTTAGTCCGTACTGCAAAACCTGACCTCAGAGAGTCTGCAACCTGCTGTAAGTCGGTTTAGTTTAAAAGGAAGTCAGCCCACTACAACGGTCCCAATGGCAACGGTGCTCATAAAAATGGACGCTGCTCTGACCATCTTGCTATGTTGATTTGAATGAATCTATTTCTACGGTAAACACACTGTCTATGTACAATACAACCCGATCGCGTACGATACATCCGTCACTAAAAACCTACGCTGTTGCTATCTGTAGCGGGACTGCGATTAACCCTTTTTGTTAAGTATAAATCCAGCTTTAGTTCCATAAACCTTTTATTTAAAAGACTACAAGAATCACCTTCTCACAGGCATTGTTTGTAGAACAGCAGCATTCATGTTTTCAGTTAATCTCTTAATAAAGAAGAAATGTCTGAATGCAAGGAAAGAGACTTTTAATCCATCAGAGGTATTTCTCCCATCATGCCTTTGTGCATTGTTTTTTTTTGCATAGGCCACATTTCTGTATTAATTTAAAATGTTATAATATAATTAAATATATTATATAATATATTTATAATATATAATATATAATGAAATATTCCATTTTCAAGCTGTTTTTAAACAACAAATCCAATTTTTCGTAAGCTTCTACAACACAATCTTCGTGACCGTGCTGCTCCTCACTGATCAGAATCTCCCTCAAAGATGAGAAATGAACTGTGGTGTCATCTTTCAGGCTAACTACAGTCAGGATTAGCCTACTTGTTTAAAGCCTGTGCAGTCAGAGCATGAACGGTGAAAGAGGAGGAATGAGCCGGAGAGAGGGAGCGCTGCCATGTTGCCGTGCTCCTATTGGCTGCCCTTTTCTCCAGACACCAGTGCCGCCTGTGCTGTTGCTACGGGCAACCAAGCTACAGTTCATCACTATACGCTGCACTGGGCGACATCTCTCCTCCTCTTCACCCTCTCTGTTTCTCTCTCTCTCCTCGTAGCTGTATGCCAAGCTTCAGTGCATCAAAGCGGAGATCCAGGACGTGAACGACGAGCA
Source organism: Sebastes umbrosus (assembly GCF_015220745.1). NCBI lineage: Eukaryota > Metazoa > Chordata > Actinopteri > Perciformes > Sebastidae > Sebastes > Sebastes umbrosus. The sequence goes on from NC_051286.1 coordinate 8,081,196, forward strand.
CGTGAGGAGCCGACAGGAGCTGGAACAAACTCAGAACGAGCTCACCAGAGAGCTCAAGTTCAAGTGAGTCGAAGAGTCGGCAGAATCAGCACATATGCCTGGACGGTTCAGCAAACACATCAGATGCGTACACGCTTCACAGAGATGTCATTAGTCCAAACACTGAGAGACGCTGAGAGGAAGGAGATGTTAAAATACTAAGACTGACACATACAGAACTTCAATATGAATCTGTGCAACAAACCGTTTAATCAGTATATACAACAACTCAACAATGCCCCATTTATTAGCATTTTTTTGGGAAACATGATATAATTTAAATACATACAAGTAGTAAAGAAAATTAATACTAATTTAATATAAATTTCATGTGCTTCTCATTCATTTCTCTTGTGAAAATGTTTGTTAAACTTTGCCTTAATTGACTTTTTAAACACAAAAGTCACACGTAAACTTGAGAAAGGAAGATATGCTTCTTTATATTTTGATATTGACTGATTTGTTTGCTCAATGAGCATCATCTGTTAGTGGGTATTCAGACCAAAAATGCTATCCTGCGTTAAAAAATGCAAGCGGGCTGTGGTGGTGGGGGTAACCTGTTCTCATGGGAAGGTGTATAAATAACACAACATTTTAAGGACATTACTTATGTCATGATAATGCATTTTAGGCTTTTTACGTGTCATTTAACACAAAAAATAGTGCACAATTCAGACACTTTGTAACTCTGTTACACTCGGTAAATATAAACGCTGTGTGTTCATGCAGGTATCTGATCATAGAGAACTTCATCCCTCCAGAGGAGAAGAACAAGATCATGAACAGACTGACCTTCGACACCGAGGAGGACCAGTGGAAGTTTCAGCCTCTCGTTCCCGCTGAAAGGTCAGTGTGTGGGTGTGACATGTGTTGGGATTATTATTCCCATCTGGGCCATCAGGTGGAAATAATGGACTCAAAAATGTGTTCAATTTCAGTCGTGGTTCAAGACCTTTTGACCTTCTTGCTCTCTGTGTCACTCGCTCTTCATCTCTTGTGTCTTTACTGCTGCTATTACAGCAGAAACAGACGTTTAAAGTGTCCATGTGGTGTCATTCACTGCAGGAGAGAAAAGCTACATCCTGTTTGTTTAATAGAAGAGCTTCATGAAGATGCATTTTGGCCTTTTTGAACATTGATTTCTCATTGATTGCCCCCTCCCACCTCCCCGTCTCTCTTCCTCTATTCAGTAAATCCTCACAGATGAAGAAAAGGCCGGCATCTGCAGTCGGATACAAACGACCAATCAGCCAGTACGCCAGGGTTGCCATAGCGATGGGAGCTCACTCCAGATACAGGGTAGGTGTGAGTGCTTCTGTAGTGTTCACATGATGCAACTGACTGGATGTGCTTAATAAAACATTTCTGATGTTGAAAAAAAGGGCAGGACGCACCGATGAGATTACCCAACAATCCTTGTGCTGTTGCAGAAGATAATTAAAGGAATAGTTCACAAGGAATGCAGTTGGAAATTAGCAAAGAGGCTAAAACTGGCAAATTTACAGAAATGTAAAAAGTGCACTGTCCCTGTAACTTTAAACTGTATAAATAAATAGATATTGTTGAAAGGCTAAAATCTTTTTTTTTATTTTTAATTTATTTACGCGATAAGAGGGGGATTTTCAGCGGAATAATCCTTTAATTCATCCACAATTTCAGCCCCAAGGTCATCTCTGGGCATCATGACCTTGTGGTTGAAAGGTTGAATAAATAATTTGTTTTTGCATCTTGACTAAGAATGTGTAACCAATCTTTTTCTCTGTTAATAATTAAACATTTCTGCACTTTATTTGAAAAAACATAACTTTATGCTAACAAAAATGTGGATTAAACCTTTGTTTTACTTTGTAAATGAGTTGATAATTATAATTTGTGTGATGTTCATAGTATGGCTGAAAAATTTATTTAAAGGCCTCCCTATTTTCAAATCGCAGGAGGCGCAATATTTATTAAAAGTGAAATGTATGTCAAAATACCTTCTTAAATTAAATATTGTCGTGCTGCAGAGATGTCCTGGCCTACACATCATATTCAACAGACTTAACATCTTTGTTTGGTACAGATCCCCATAAAAATCACACCATAATCATTTCTATATGTTTACAATGAATATGGGAATAATTGTGTTAAAAAGATCAGATATTGAAAATCATATTGCAATTGCAATATCAGTCATTTTAAAATCGTTCAGCCATAGTCCAGAGTTCGAAAGATAAAAGAGAATGATGGGACATAAGCAGCATGTAGAAAGCAGTAATCAATTATACAATATGATCATCTGTAGGAAATGGGTTTTAAGATGAGCGAGTGGAGCCGAGGAGCCAGTACAGAAAGAGCTTTATCCCCCTTAATGTAATATTTAACCTGAACAGAAGGGATTAGAAGTTCACTTTTATACTCCCGACGCCAGAACATGTAAAGCTTTGTACAGCATGTGATAGCTCTTTAAAATTAATCCTAACAGAGATTTGCAGCCAGTTCAACGGAGCCAAGATTGATGTGATGTGTGAGAAACACCCTTTAGATGAAGCTTCACTAGAGAACAAGTTAGATAGCAAAGTGTGTCTCTGTGTGTGTGTGCAGGCGGAGAACATCATGTTTCTGGAGCTGGACATGACTCCTCCGAACACCGCCTCGCTGGATCGCTCAGCAGAGTCGGAGTCGAACCAAAGTCACTCTCTGGACAACTCGCCCACCAAGGATGGAGGCATCCGCAAGTCTCGGTCCTGGTGAGTCTGAACCCCCTGAACCAGATGTTATCCTCATATCATCTTCTAGTATTATTTATCACACATACAGTACTGTTTATGCATACGTTGGCAGATCTGCAAGTACAGAAATCTTTCATAGGTTACTTATTTTTGCATTTTTTTACCCTCATTTTTCTTCATTTAAGATAAAAAAAGTTTTCATATTTGTGCCTTTTAATCTTCTTTACTCTTAAAAAGTCATCTTTTTATAAAGGAGTAAAACTTTATTGTTCAACCGTGAAACATCCTGCTCCAGTACGTATCTTCAACACAGCTCTTTGATGATCACATTTGAGAGATCTTTGCCAAAAAAGTATTTTTGTAAGAAGACGTAGAGCTGATATTAGCTAATATATCCTACTGGAGAATATGCCGGCGGATAAGTAGCAAGAAATGGCACAACAGTGAAGCCAAAGATATATTTAAAGTTTATTTTTCAACTTTAAAATCCAATTTACTGCTCAGCACATATTGTTTAATATAATATCTGTTTTTGTTTACCCTGATTTATTGATGTTTATCAAAATCAGTCAGGCTGTAGTATAAAGTTGATATAATTAGATGTTTTTTTACTCTAAAATATCAATATTCATCCATTATAGTATCCATTTATACTATAAATCATATTTTTGTACGTGATAAACCTGCTTTCACTGGCCTGTATCTGACTGGTGTAAATGGTTTAGAGTCAATGCATCTGTAAATGGGATTATTGAGGATTAGCCACACCCTCTCTAGGCGGTCCTAATCTGATGGTTCATCTCTCATTTGCTCAGCAGCCTGTAATCTCAATGTTGCTGGATAATCTTATCAACCTGTGTCTAAAGATTAAACATTATCCATATATTAATTTTAATATCTACTACTTCTTGTTTGTTTGTTTTTATTGCAGGTGTCAGACCCCGAAATCCATCACTTCCTCCTCTTCTAATGTCTCCTTGGCAGCGTGTCACACTGCCACGCCCATGACGGCGCAGTAAAGCTTTAGTGAAGAGGATTTTTTTTTTTATTATCGTTATTTATTTTATTCCTTCCTCTTCCTTCTTTTCTTCTTCCTGTTTTGGCCAGTAATCCTCTGGAAAGACACAAACACACCTGTGCTGAGTCCTGAGAGGTGATAAACGACATCAGGAAGCGAGCTAAATGACCTGCTGAACCTCAGAAACTCTGTAAAAACACCACTTCCTGTTGTTCTACTGATGTAAAGACCCTCCAGAACCCCTTCGTCCTTTTGCATGAGCCTCGGATCATCCTTGTGTGTGTGGATGTGTGAGTGTGTGTGTTTGTATTACAGGGCTGTATGATTGCCTGTTTGTGTGTCTAATTGTGACTCTGAAAGCTCACAAACTGCTTGAACTCCCCTGTAAGATATCAGTGTACATATTTCATGTGTTTGGAGGGTTTTTTCGGGGGCAGGTTTGGTCTGTTTTCTGTGTTAAAGTGGAGACGAAATGGATGAAGACAGAAGGAAGTATTGATGTAACTTATAATGTTTGCTGTTGTTGGTCAGACGAGGTGCTCTGAAACCTGAATGATGACCTTTATCACACCCGTTGTCTCTCATTATTCCTCCACAGTGTCTGATTTAAAAAATCAAAGCCTTAAAATAATGTAATTAAAATGAAAATATTGAGGCATGTCACACTTTTTACTGGGATTTTTTATTCAGGCCATCAGAACACAAAACACACAAAAATGTAACTCTTAGGTCAGTGTACAAGAGGTATACTAAACAATTAAATAACCGTAGTAACAATACAAGCGTGAAAGTTCATTCTTGGCCATGGAAATAGTAGTTTGACGACGAAAAGTGTTAACTCAAGGTCCACTTACTGGCTTTTTCTGGAGCAGGATGGAGATCAGATTAGATCCATCCAATGAGGAAGACCATAACATGTGGTTAAAGGACCAGTGCGTAACATTTCGGGGGATCTATTAGCAGTAACGTATCATAATATTCATAACTATGTTTTCATTAGTGTTTAATCACCTGAAACTAAGAACCGTTGTGTTTTCGTTAGCTTAGAATGAGCCCTTCATATCTACATAGGGAGCCGGTCCTCGTGTTTCTAGAGTAGCGCAGAACAGACAAACCAAACTCTGGCTCTAGAGAGAGCCTCTCATGTTTTTACATTACCTGAAGGCCACCGTAGTTCTCCGACACGCTTGTGAAAGTGCGGTAACGTGAGCCACAAGGTGTAAAACCGTGGTACCGCCAGCCTCTGTCTGACTTCTGTTGCTCCTAAAGTAGTGTTATTATGGTGAGGATAGCCTCTGAGCGAGGCAAACGGCGTTACCACGGTTTTGCACTCGGCAGCTCACGTTACTGCAGTCTTGGAAAGGGAGGAGTGAGTCCAGGGAATTTAGTTGGTTGCAATCTGCAACCACACCAGATGCCACCAAATCCTACACACTGTCCCTTTAAACGCTCAGAAAACGCTTATAAGTGGACTTTTTCTTATCACACAACTAATTATATGTTACCAGTTAACTCACCAGTGAAACCAACTCAACCATACTTACTACAAAACACAGAATTAAACAGAGTCAACTTTTTTGATCTAAAAAATTAATGGACTCAGTGGAGAAATTGACTCTCCGCTTTGCCTCCACCTCAAAAGTATTGTCACATATCAGGAGTTTTCTTCGTCTCCGGTCTCTCCTCCAATTGGAAACCAGCTAAACAAAAACTTTTTCTGAATGATGATGATTTAAAACTTAACTTTAACTTTTTTTAAAAAACATGGTCACACACACTCACAGATTCCCTGCAGTTTAATTAAAAAAAAAAAGTTTCAATCATTCATCTGATATCAGTCAACTATACGTGTAGGATGATGAATATTTTCAAAGGCTGTTTGTTGAAGTTGAAGTGTTGTTTAGACAGCAGTCTGACAGTTTAGTGTCACGGGGCTCTTTACCTGCTGGAGGTTAAGAGCAGCAGACAGCAGGGGGGTCAGGCCGACTAATTATCACTGTATTATTGATGCCTCAGATCCAGTTGCAGCTGAACCCCCTGATAGAGACCAGAGCGGTCCTTTATATCAACATTTATTTCCAACCTGCTGCAGATCTGGTTAGTTTTCATTACAATACTTGATACATGATGTTGACCAAACATGGAACCACACCATTGATTAGAGCTGATAAAGTGTCAGAAATGTGCTTGTGGAAATTCACAAAACGTCATTGAGATGTCAGTGCCGAAGCATTTTAAAGTTATGTGACATTTACAACTTGCTTGTTCTAGGGCTGCAAATATAGACAAATTTACTAACAATTATTTGATCTAAAAAATGAAAAATTGTAAAAATGCCTATCACAAGTTCCCAGAGCACAACGTGATATCTTAAAATTGTTTGTTTTGTCCAACCAACCATCCAAAACCCAAGGATTTTGATATAAAACTGAGAAAATCAGCAAATCCTCGTATTTGAAAAGCTAGAGCCAGATTTCTTTTTTACATTTTGACCTAAAAATTGCTTCAGAAAAGGCTCTATTTACACTTGTTCTCAGCAAATACTAATAGTAATATAAACAAATCTAAAATAAAATGGTAAAAGTACTTTCCGTGGTACAAATTTTAGTCAGATGCTGTTTTCTGTGTTAACCTACTTCCTTCTCTGTCTCAACCATTTACAGATGCACACTGAGGGTTTTATGTGTTTAGTCATCGGCTTCTGGGTACATAATTGACCCAGTTTGTTGTTTGAAAAAACCCAAAATGAAATGTGACTTTAAATGTTCTGAGGCTTCATGAAAATGTGTCTAGTGGAGGTTGAAATACATGCAACTGCATAAAGATTCACCACAAATGGAAGAGATGTAAATTTATCTGGAAATGTTTTAAGCATTATAATGCTACATTTCAGGGTGATCCTCATCAGATAAATATTATAATATTGATATTCAAGCAAAAAATTTGAAACATTGGCGTCTGCAGCACTGAAAACAGGGGATACATTGGTTCATTCGCAGCATCTGCCTCAAAATATCCATGAATTATGATCTAAATTTTAGGGAAGATACGATGATTTGTTCAAATAATTTACAAAAAAAACATCTGTTTTCCACTCTATGTTGCCTCTAAATTTAGCTAATTTATAAACATTTTGTCTTATTAGTCAGTAAAATCATTCATGTACATTTCTCGTCTGTGTCAGGGCTGTAAAATATTGTATAAATGAGAGTTTGAGGGCTGTGGGGGAGGAAGAGGAGGAGGAAATAGAGGTAGGATGCCGATGGAAGACGAAGGGGGGAGGGACGGATGGATGGATGCAGGGATCCAAAGACAATCAGGAAGTGACTGTGGAGGAGGTGGATACTGAGCCTGTTTCCATGGTAACCTGCCGGTAACCTGCAATGGGTGTTGGGATGGGAGATGGAGGGGATGGAGAGGGGGAGTGTATCAATATGTATGTATGTAACATGGTGGGCCGGTCGAGCTGAGCTCATGTCTGGCTGAAAAAAAAAATCAAATAAAGACGCTGTCACAGGCGCCTGCTGGTCCATCTATCATGTTTAAAAAGCTCTTCAAATCTAATCAATAGATAAAGATTTGTTTCAGGTTATTATGTGTGTGTGAGAGATATATTTCCCTCAAGAGCAGTAATATTTAATTTTGTTTTATTAGGATCCTCGTTGGAGTAGAAGCTGTTCTTCCTGCGGTCCACATTACATGCAACATTTATAATACAATACAAAATCACAGTATAACCACCTGCTAACAGCCACACACAATCAATACATGCTGCAAAACATTTTAACAATAAGTAGGAAGTTATGGGTTATTAATCACGTACTGTTACGACATTGTGGGAAACCTACATGCACAAAGAAATCTGCATTATTACAATAATTCAATGGAATAACCATAACTTTCTGATCCCAAAACAACCATAATTTAAGATTATTCCTTATTAAGGCTCTATATCTATATAGTACAATATAAAGGTAAATCAAAAGACAAAAGGACCTATGGAGTATAGTACATAGTAGTAGTACATAGTACTGCAACTAATGATTGATCTCATTTGCTAGCAGGGGACATATCTTGTATTTTAGGTTTCTACTACAACATGTTTACATGCTTTAATGTGCTCCGGTCATGTGACCGGAATTTGGCGTTCCTTCACCAGATTTCACAAACTTTCTCATTTTACAGCTAAACCGTGCACTACAAGATGATTCTGAAAACATTTGAGGCAAGAAATAGGCATTAAGGTAATATAATATTGATTCATATTTGATCAGCGCCGCCTAGTTTGACCGCTTGGTCGGAGTTTGCGAGTGATTGACAGCCGGCTCTCATAGACGGCAGCTGGACAGCGGACATCAGATCAGCTCTGACTGCTTGTTTTCCTCCGGCCTGTGAAATCTTGCAGATGCTGTTAGGAGCACCGGAGGACACCGGAGGACACAGTGGCACAGGATTTTTTTCAGGTTACCTGTTTCATGTACTACTGTCACGATATAGCGACCGTTTTATAAAAATAACTTTTTTTTATCATATTTGCTCCAATCTCGCCTACTTCAGCTTTAATGCCATTATAAGTAGGCAACATTTTTTTGGTGACTTTAGCATATTTAAACATGTTCTGATGGTTTGTTTGGAGGAAAATGAAACAATGGTAGTAAAACATTGGTGTAGTTTATATGTTGTTTTCAGTCTGTTCATTCTCAGCGTCCCCTGGTTGGATGTGTTGAGGCAAGGGGTGCAAAATAATTAAATTTAAATATACTACAAGTCAGTCAGGCAGTCAGTTACTGTAGTATTCAGACATTTTACCAGTTAGTCTGACACACACTCACAGTGTATATCAGTAACAGATGAGTAATCTTACAGATTTTGGACACACACACTCACAAGTCTGTGATTTAACGAGCGTTCACACACACACACACACACACACACACACACACACACACATCACTTAATCAGTTCTGGTGATGACTCATAGGTGACACACACACACACACACACACACACACACACACACACACACACATGTCTATAAATTCACTCATGCAGTCTGACTCTTATCAGCAGCTGACTTCCAGGCGTAACAGAGGTCTCTCCTTCTTCTTCTTCACCCCTCCCGCCTGTCGACGTTTAATATTTCATGAGCAGAGAGCAGCTTTACTAGGACACATTTTTAATTCAGTCACACTCCAAGTTAACATCACATGATAAACAACATTAAACATATAATAAGATCTGTTAATAGAATATAATGGAATTAATTACAATACAGAATCCTGCCTTAGATATTAAAATAAAGAAGATTGTGTGTTGTTATTGTTCCAAAAACACCTCACCATTGAACATTGTTGACCTCATTCCCTGTTTATAGTAACTCCCCTCAGCATTGATCAGTCCTATTCATCCAGTTTATAATAGATCATTTTGATGCATCATTGATCCCTTGTTTTTCGCTAATTTATCAAAGGTTATGCAACTAAATGCTGCATTGCTGCACATTTATCCCAGCTGGGTAAAGTGTGGTTGGTATTGTTTTAGAGCCATTCATCTGAAGGATTGAGGAGAACAGTCAGTTACTAACTGGGATGATGCTGCCATCTGCTGGAAGAGGAGGGAACATCCTGATGTCTCATTATACAGCCTCTGTTCCAGCTCAAAGCTCATTTTCACCTGTAAATGACAGTAAATCTACTGAGAGTGAAGTATTTACCAAAATAAGAAAAGTATTTTGAGCTCCAAAGGACTGAAAATATTATCTCAGATAAACTTTGAATTAACTGTTTTACTTCCACTGACACTACAATGGACAGAAAAGAGGATGCACCAATAATCTGCTCATATAAACAAACCCATTTTTGAACACATAACCGACTTTAATGTAACAATTGTCTGTGGTTGTTGTTCGATGAAGTAATACATTTATTTCATTTAATATTCCACTTAATGAAATCATGGAAATTACAAATTTAAAAATACTATTTTATTATATTGTTTGGAAATTAAATCCTTGTTTTATTTATTTATTTATTTTTTAATTTTATTATTTACATTTATTTATTTATTTTCTGAGATTACATTATCTGGCATTTATTACAAATTCAGATCATACAGAGAACACATCATGTGATAAACTCAAATCAACATTACATGACACCTGTGGTTAATCCCTTATGATTTTCTAGATGTCACCCCCGAAAGAACAAATATATTTGGTCACTTTTAGTTGCTGGTTTTCTGCTGTGTGGTCTGAGCAGAGAAATCTAACAGAGGAACATTATAGAAACCAGAAGGAAATTCACATCTGAGCTCCTCTACGGGACTCAGGAAGGTCACGTTGGTCTCGCTCATCCAACTCAGGAAGCTCTTCAGGTTTGAATCGCAGTGAAATCGGTTCATTCTCAGGTCGAGGGAGCTGAGGGAGCGGAAAGCGGCGGGGTCGGGGGACGCTACGAAGTTGTTGGACAGTTTGAGCACTCTGAGACTTCTGGGTAACACGTCAGGCTGGAGATAGGTCAAGCTGTTGGATGACAGGTCCATCACCTCTACTGAGGTGAGACCTTTAAAAAGACCCTGAGGAAGAGACTGCAGCGCGTTGAAGCTCAAGTCGACACCAATCACATGTCCGAGCTTGTCAAACAGATTCAGACATCTCCCCTGAGACAAGATGGACTGCAGCGAGCTGCTGTGAAGATCCAGAGTTTGAACGTTATTCAAACCAACTCGTCCACTGAGCGTGCACCAACTGATTGTGTTTCCTCCGTAGGCGAGATGGTGGAGGCCTTTCAGTTGAGACAAAAACATGTAAATGTCCCCCAGGTTTGTTAATCTGTTGGCCTGAATGTTCAGATGCTTAACATTACCGGCAAAGCGTGCGAGACTTCTCACAGACGTCAGTTTATTGTCATCCAACAGGAGATAATCTAAACTCGGTAGAGATGCAGGGAAGCCAAGGTCACGCAGAGTTTCCTGTTAGATATAACGCTTTTAATTTGGTAAGTCCACTAAATGAGCCGATGTGATTATAAGACAAATCTAACACTCGCAGGTCCGTCAGGGAATCAAACGTGTAAGCGTGGATTTCCCCCAGCAGGTTGTGTGACACGTTGAGCATTCTTAAATGACCCTGAAGACCTTCGAAGGCGTTCCTGTGGATCTGATTCAGTCTGTTTTGGGAAACGTCAATGATTACGACGTCTTTCAGCGGACTGAAAACCCCCTGTTGCAACGCAAATATCCTGTTCTTAGACAGGTCCAAAGTGTGGACTGAGTTAGCATTAAGGCCTTCAAACGTGCTGCGGTCTGGATCAGGGAGGTTATTGAATGAAAAGCCTTTACCCATGTGTCCTGACAGTTTGAGATGCGTTATCTTCGTCCCCTTAATGGCTGTGAAAAACCGCTTAGATGTGCCCACACTGAACCCGTTGTTGGACAGGTCGAGTGACTGAAAGGACATCCCTCTGAAAGGATTCCCACATTTGTGCCAGTCAAAGCGTTCGTTAATCATGGCCTTAAGGTGAACAGAGTCCAAGTTCAGAACCTGGAAGTGCTTCCCCTGAAAACCAACCAGATCAGACTCACATATTTTGTCAATTTGGTTCAACTTAAGATTCAAAACGTTCAAATTAGTCATGTTTGCGAAAAACATCGCAGGCTGGAGTCTCTTTATCTTGTTACCAAAGAGGTCAAGAGTCTCTAAAGAGGTCAGCGGCTCCAGGTAGTCCTCCTTCAGGATGGAGTCTTGAAGCAAACAGTAATCAAGGTGGAGGTTCTGCAAACTGGACAGTCCCGTAAACGCCCGCGGCTCCAGCTGGAGGCCGACGTTGAAGCCGAGCACCAGCCTCCTCAGGCGTCTCTGCCCGCTGAAGGCGTCGTTATGGATCACAAGAGGAACGTACTGTCGCCCGAGGTCCAGCTCCTGCAGCTGCTCCAGCCCCGACAGGGAGGTGGAGTTGATCTCAGCGATGTGGTTCATCTCCAGGTACAGGTGGGTGATGTGGGGGGGCAGAGGAGGAACTTGGCGGAGGTTCTGGGAGCCACAGTTGGCGACAGGGCCCGTAATGAGGCATGATGCGAAACACCCCGGCACCTGAGAGAGGACATTTAAGAAATGTAAGGGGATGATTTTAATTTACAGTAGTGCAATGATCCGTTACCACTCAGTGCTTACATTTAATTACAGATTTTCTTTCAGTTTTGTGTTGTATATTCATCTTTTTTTACTTGATGTAATGTTTGCTCATTTGAAGAACTTTCAAAATAAAAGAATTTTCTGAAATTTCAGAAAGAAAACTCTACTGCACTTCGAATTTCAGTGACTTTCTGAGATAATAAACACCAATATTTGGATTTTGGAGCTGGTAAATATATATACAGACTCATAATCAGACAACAATTATCACCTCACAACAAAGAAATTAACTGCCTTTGACTGATGAATTTATCTTTATTTAATGTATTACACATTATTGTTCTGTAACTGCACTCAACACAACTGAAACCAAGTACTTTTTATGTAACATTTAATTCTACTTATGTCTTTAAATGTTTTCCTGATGCATTTCTAAACCTTTTGTAAAGCACTTTTTATATTCATCTTATTTGTCTTACACAAAGATACAGAAAACAAATATTTTCATAAAAATAAACAACCAACACAGATACATAACTGTATTTATTTTAATGTCCTTCTATTATGTATTTCTTTTGCACTTTGTCTTGATGCTTTTGATGTTTTACTTAAAGCACTTTGAATTGATTTGTTGCTGAAATGTGCTATATAAATAAACTTGCCTTGCCTTTTCATTCATTGGTAATCCCTAATGTAACATTTGTAAATTGAAAATAATTAAAATAAATTGAAAAGTATTTCATTAAGAAATGTTAAGAGCCCTCACAAAAAATCTGCATGCTTTACACCAAAGACAATTAATGATTCCTCATCTTGATTATATATCAAGCCCAAATAAAGCACCAAAGCTTTACTAACTTCCTGTTGATATAAGTTGCCTTTTTTAATGGAAGACTTAATCGCTCACTGTTTTATACTTGATATGTTAGTCTTTATCCAAAACAGTGAAAGATTTATCATTATTCTTTCACTTTTTATGTAATTGTGCCCTTTTGTATACAAAAAATAATAAAAATAAAACTGTATTTCCACTGAAAAGACATTTATTTAATTGTAAAGCGCTTTAAATTCATGAATAAACTTTCCCTGTCTTATAATTTAAAGCTTAAAGCAAATTTCTATTTACAGAGTTCCAGGATAAACAAATTGTAATTTTAATTTCCATTATATGTTTACTTACCTGAAGGAAAACACAGATGACGACCACCTGAAGCGTCCACATCTTCCCACTGCTCACCAGAAGAACTCCAACTCTTACTGTAATATTAGATGAGATAATGCTCCAGAGTTCTGCTGCTATGTGAAAATTAGATTCTATAGAGATTTCAGCTGGCAGCGTTTTTATATCTGAGTGTTTGCGTCACTGAGCATTGATCCTGCAATGTAAACATGACGCTGGACGGGGTTTCCCTCTTTTTTCTTGCCAGATTTACATGAGAAAGGGAAGTCCACTTGTATGTCTGCAGTCCTGTGTTGCTATGTGCTGTATGTTTTGTTGTTGTGTTTTGAGGTTAAGATGGTGCATTGGCTGTTTTGGTTGTGTAAGTTATATCTTGATTTTTGCTTCCAACATTGTAAATGTAGTTGAATAGATGCTTTAAAATGTAATTTATATGGATTTCACTGGAGATGTTTAATGTCCTGTGATGTATCAGAGACTTTTCCATCCTAACAATAATAAAGTTGTACAAGAAATAATGAAAGGATTAAATGGTTTGCCATGAAACTGTTCACGTATGTGTACAGTATCAACAGCTCTATCATGAATACTTGCTGCTACAATATTTTGATATAAAAATCTATGAATCTTGTATGTGTTGGAAATATGTTCTTAATTTATTTGTTGTTGTATGAAATTTGTTTTGGGTGTGTGGAGACTCTTTGGGTGATGCTGCTGTACTATAAATATACTGAAGTTGAAGTTGTAATGGATGTCAATTGTTATTCCTTTAATTTGATTTCACTTGAAATAAGTAAATAAGATTGAGAATGTATTTATTATACATGAATACATTTGCTGATATTTTAAGGAGCGGTATTTTACTTACTATTTTCTATCTCCTATTCTATTTCTGATTATTGTATTATTCTTTAATATGTTAGATGCTTTTCTGACTTTAGGAGGAGCAACTACAGTATGCACATTTGTGTCATTGCAGTATAATTGTTATATATAAGATGTACAGCATTTTTAAAATGGTCTTATGTAGAGTGGTAATTCTATCACGTTAATGCAATAAGTGATGAAATTACCATGTACTGAACATATTTGTACACAGATGGAGTTGATGGGAAACTGTTTTAGTCACAGGATACGTCTGATTTTGCTTAACAATTTCCTCTCGTGCAACCAATGAGGATATTATTTCAATGAGTTGCACATTTTTCCACAATTTCCTAAAAAGGCTCTTTCCCTTTCAGATATCAAGACGTACCAGGATGTTGAATACTTCTCCCTTTCTGTTGTATTACTCAAAAGCAGTAGATAAGGTATAAGTATATATACTGTATGTCTCACTCATAGACTGTATATAAGAAGTGGACGTAGTCACCGTGACGTCACCCAATTAGTTTGTGGACTGCCGTTTTGAAGCCTTGAGCTCGGCATTTTGACCGTCGCCATCTTGGTATTTGGTTGTCGCCATGTTGGTTGGTCTTTTGCAACCAGAAGAGACCCTGAGAGGGTGGAGCTAAGTACAACCAAATGCGGAATAAGATACATTTTTAAGCGACCAAAAAGGTTATAATTAACTTTCATAAACTGTAAACACACTGAAAGGGTTAAAGTTGTAAGACGAAAAAAAGGACAACACCCAGACCAGACAACGCCGTGGTAGCAACCTGTCAATCACAAGGTAGCCACGCCCTAAATCATCCCCTGCTTTATGGTCTATTTGACTCTAAATGGGACCATAATTTACTAAATGAACATCATGCTGTATTGAAGAAGACTTGAAACTAGTGATTGAGACCATAAACTCATGTTTACAATGTTTACTAAGGTAATAAATCAAGTGAGAAGTAGGCTCATTTTCTCATAGACTTCTATACAATCAGACTTCTTTTTGCAACCAGAGGAGTCGCCCCCTGCTGGCTGTTAGAAAGAATGCAAGTTTAAGGCACTTAAACATTGGCCTCACTTTTCAGACCCGGAATTGATCTCCCAATGATGAGTAGTTATGGTCCAAACTTGTCACCTGTTCTGTTTGGGAAACTATCCAGCTAATTCATGTCCAAATTAGTTAGTAATATATAATATAGTCAGTGTTTCATTTTCATTGTAATCTGGCTAAAACACTGCAGAGTACAGCGGTGTGTGTGGTTTAATCACACAGGGCTGGTGAATTTCACAACCTCTGGAGAATGAAGGTTTGTCAAATACAATACAGAGAGACAGAGAGGCAGAGGTTGACTGACATGGTGGCAATACTGTTACAGCTTCTCCCTTTAGGGAATGGAGTATAAGTTTAAGTATAAAATTAAACTAGCCCACTGATGGGCCTCGGAGAGCCACCCAGTGGGCCGCGAAGGTGCTGCCTAATGTTTAGATTAACCGCTATTCTGTATTTCAGAGGTTATAGTGGGCTCACTTTTAAAGCTAGAGTGAAGATACTGGCATCATATGAAACTAGAAAAACCTGTGAACCAATGAATCCATTGTTACCAACCATGTCATACTAGCTTGTCGGAAAGGAGGCTAAATAACGCTCCAAAATTACGCTAAATTTTGGTGAGGAAAAACTGCCATGGCCATTTTCAAAGGGATCCCTTGACCTCTAACCTCAAGATACAGTATGTGAATGAAAAACGTTCTATATACCCACGAGTCTCCCCTTTACAGATATATATGTCACAGATGCGGTGACACAAAATTTAGCATTTTTGAAACCAGTAAAAGTGTGTGGTGAGGAAATATGACCCTGAATACTTTGGAATCATAATGGCAGGCAGTGATGGGTGAGGGTAAGCTGAATATCTATGTGGGTCATTACACCTGACAGTGGCATAACACATATTTACAGGCCAGTTTGTTATTTATTTGGGAAGGTGGTCCTCGGAAATGTTTTAACAATCGGAAGTGGGCCTCGAGGTACAAAAGGTTGAGAACCCCTGTTCTAACTTAACAAGCTTTAAATGGCAGTTGAAATACCCATTTATCTTTATCTAGGGTTGGCATGCAAGCAGGGAATTAAGCTGGCATAAAAGTCCAGTATTACTTAGAACTTAAACCTGCTTTATAATATGAAATGTCACTTTTTACAATATGGAACCTATAAATCAATTTTCAGCTATAAAAGTACTTGAGTACCCTAAATGTACTTCGATACTTTCTAATTTAACAAGCTTTAAATGGCAGTTGAACTATCCATTTATCTTTAGACAACTGTTCGGATGTAACGGTCGTCTATGGTAACGGTTGCTATGACGTTTAAGAGAGAACGTTAACCGTTGGAAGTTGTAACGGTTCAATTAAACGCCAATCTTTTTGGCATTAAAACTAAGTTAGTCACTGTAAAATCTGATTTAAACTGTTTTATTACCGGAATATGTTTAGTGACTAATGTTAATTAGCTGTTTTTGTGTGTGTCAGCGGCACACACGGCTCACTGTCACCGAAAGTAGCTTAGTTAGCCTACTTTTAACCACTGCTCTCAATGTAGTAAAAGGGGATTAAGCTAGCATAAAAGTCCGGTATTTATATAGAACTTAAACCTGCTTTATAATATGAAATGTCACTTTTTACAATATGGAACCTTTAATTCAGCTATAAAAGTACTTGAGTACCCTAAATGTACTTCCATACTTTCTAATTTAACAAGCTTTAAATGGCAGTTGAACTATCCATTTATCTTTAGACGACTGTTCGGATGTAACGGTCGTCTATGGTAACGGTTGCTATGACGTTTAAGAGAGAACGTTAACCGTTGGAAGTTGTAACGGTTCAATTAAACGCCATCTTTTTGGCATTAAAACTAAGTTAGTCACTGTAAAATCTGATTTAAACTGTTTTATTACCGGAATATGTTTAGTGACTAATGTTAATTAGCTGTTTTTGTGTGTGTCAGCGGCACACACGGCTCACTGTCACCGGAGAGAGGAGGGGGCAGGACGGACGGACGGACCGAAGAAGAGGAGTGACTTCTTCTTTCAAAAATAGTCCACTTCATCACAACCGGTACCAGAGCAGCGGTAGCGGGTTACGGAGGGTGTTAAACATGGTTTACAACGGGAATAAATAACGGGACCGGGACCGTATATTGTTTAAACAAGAAACGAGGCAGCGGCGAAAAGAGGAAGCGGATATTTGAAGAGAGAAGAAACTTGGTTTTTAAGTCACACGTTTCAGTGTTGATGGTATTTGAACCACGAATACCTGCCGAAAATAGTCCCGGTGAGTAGACCACCTCTCCAGCAGCCTGTTTAGAGATTAAACATAGTCAGAAAGTAAAGTTTTAAGGTTTTAATTGAGTCTGACTTTTTGATGTTAAATTTCCAACCGAGGTTTTGTGAGTTCAACAGAAACAAGGTGAACAGGGAGTTAAACTTTTCTCTGCAATATGGCCGCTCAGATGTCACACAGCTTCCCTGAGAGGCAGAGCCGAAAATGAGCTTATACTCAAGTACTTTTCTAAATTTCTTGGCAGCTGAAAGTGTCCAAAAGACACCTTATTTTAACAAAAAAGGTGCCTATCTGTCTTGAGCGTTCAAATCAAAACTACTGCTGAGTTATGCGCAGTAGTAGCTGTTCTGTATGGGAGGATCCTTATTCCATTCAAAAATATGGCAATTTTACGTTACCTGGCTTATTGCCAAACATACAGGCTTCATGGAACATATCTTAATACTTTTCTAAAATTGTTGGTGTACAAAGTGAAATTCGGCATATGTTAGTGGCTCTGATGAAGGATTTATGGCATGCATATTAAGTACAATTAACATGCAACAAGCTGGATGGAAACAGATGCAAAGTTAACTAGTAAGAATGTTTTAATAAGAATGCCAATGTTAGGGGTACTAAAATGGTTTAATAAATCAAAATGTGCTTTAATGAATCACCAGCAGTCTAATGAATCATTACATCTGACCTGAGTTATGCGCAGTAGTAGCTGTTCTGTATGGGAGGAACCTTATTCCATTCAAAAATCTGGCAATTTTTAAGTTACCTGGCTTATTGCCAAACATACAGGCTTTGTGGAACATAACTTAATACTTTTCTGAAATTGTTGGTGTACAGAGTGAAATTCGGCATTTATTAGATAGATAGATAGATAGACAGATAGATAGTAACTTTATTGATCCCGAGTGAAATTCAAGTTTCCAGCATCACAGTTCCATAGTGTAAAACATTTTAGTAAAAAGGCAGTCAAAGAGTTAGTAGTGCAAAGTACAAAGTACAAAAAAATATACCAGATATAAAAAATACAAGGAGATGACGGAAACTGTTAAAAGTGAATATAGTGCAGGGTAACAGCTGTGATACATGACTATTAAAAAAGTGAATATAGTGCAGAAGAGACTGTTAAAAGTGAATATAGTGCAGGGTAATTCCAGTAGCTTAGTCTATGAAAGTGCACTGTGTGCATTATTATCTGTCCTACAGACCGTGGCTCTGATGAAGGATTTATGGCATGCATATTAAGTACAATTAACATGAAGCTGAATGGAAACAGATGCACGTTAACTAGTAAGAATGTTATAATAATAATAGCAATGTTAGGGGTACTAAATCATTTCATCTGATCAGTTTGGGTGAAATGAAATGGTTTAATAAATCATAATATGCTTTAATGAATCACCAGCAGTCTAATGAATCATTATATCTGACCTGTTGGGTCAGCTGAAGTGATTTATCACACCACAACCTGCCAAAGGGTGTTATCGGAGATGGCCTCAGCATTTCTGGGGTCTAGCTGAATATAACAGCCCCATCCCCCCTCTCCTACATCCAAAATGTGTTTTAGAGCATATATAAGTATACAAACAGGGTAAAAAAAACAAGATATGGTTCTGAATAACATATTTTGCATTTCTGTACTGTAGTTTCTATATACTGATATATTTGTGATACTGATAAGCTAATATTTTCCTCCAATGTTGGTTGGCCTCCAGTTCATAAATAATTTGAAACTCTTTAATTCTTTGCGTTTTCCTCTCTCCCATTGAATATTTGAACCTTAAAGGTTGAGTATTCAAATTATGTTTTTGTTTTGTGACTATAGAGAGGCGAAGTCCCTCCCCTTCTAGTGGACCCCATGGGGCCTTACTTCGGAAAAAATACAAACAGTAGTCAACGGCGAGATACAAATAATTTTTTGATCCTGTTTGAATTGTGCCATGAATGTCACACATATGATGTTTGACAATTTAAAACATAATTTTGCAAGTCAAGAAAGTCTCAGCTTGTCGTTGTATCATTTAGTTTTGTGTGAAACCGCTCAGTGAACTACATCTCTAGTCTCATCAACACTAGCTAGCTAGCTAACTTTACATGTAGTTATGTTCCACGCACAAATGAAATGTTATCTTACCTGATGTGTTTTATCCAGCGACTCCTGGTCATTTTATCAGCCAGAAGTGAAAGAACGAGCGAGACCCGTTGCTCATGTGAGTACATCCCAGTATTAAACACATTGTAGCTTCAGCGAGAGAGATGCCACTTACGAGACTTTTGGGTGTGTCGTCTTTCTAATTACGTATTTTCACAGTCTGATACTTCAACAGTTTTGCAACAAACTGCAACTTTCGTGACTTGTAAAATTATCTTTTAAATTGACATACATCATATGTGTGATTCATGGCGCAATTCAAACAGGATCAAAAAAATATTTGTCTCTCGCCGTTGACTACCGTTCATATTTTTTCCGAAGTAAGGTCCCATGGTGGTCCACAGGAAGGGGCGGGACTTCACCTTTCTATAAACCAAACAAACAGATTTCATATTATATTCTGCTTTCTGTATCCCAATTAAAATTCAAAATATGGTTATTTTCTCCGCAACTGTTATTTTAACAGTTAAATAGTACGCAGACCATCAACCAAGCAGCTCTTTATTTATTTCTTTGTTTTATCAGCAGCTAAAGATAAAAAAGTCAAGTAATTGTCAAGTTCATTAACTAACAGTGCAATTATAGGCTGTGACAGAAAAAAAGTAGTTTAAAAATCCAAACCCTAGATCAAAAATCAGTCCAGTCAGTCAGGTTGGAGACTTTTCCAAACTGTTGCTCCCTGTGGAGGAAACTAAACAGAGAGGGGTGGCAGTAACAGATGGGCTGTGGCCCAAACAGGCCCCCTGAGGGTCTCCACTTTTTCCCTGGTTGATGCTTATTGTGCACTTTTAATTGAGCGGTGGGCGATTTGTTTACATCTTCAACGGGCAAAATGAGACAGCAAAACAAGAATTATCCGTCCCACTTTTCCAGGCACTCACCACCCTGTACATGATAACCAGTATATACTGTAAATATGTATCTTATTTTCCCCAAACAAACAAGCTTAGCATTTTATCTAAATGTACCTGAAGATAATACTTTGCGGTTTCTTCACACCAACCTCAACTACATAACATTTTATCTCTGTGTCTCCATATGGAAAGATTTGAGTTGTTTAGTTGATTTAGAATAGTGCTGAACTTTGTTACTGTCTCCATTGTGGGTTGGGAGATAATAGCGGTGGGGGTGAAACCTATGATTAGCACAACAGTCATTCCTATCTAGCCCCTGGTTTATATAATTTCTCAAGAGTTAAATTATAGTGAAATTTAAGTATTCCTCATTTTGCATGTAGGAGCAGTTGGATGGACCTCAGAGCTCTCTGCTCGTTTACTGTTTGGTATGTGTGATGCCTCTGATAGCTTGCAAGATGGCAGTAAAAAATGGGCAAAGAAATAGATTAAAGCTGATGGATTAGATCTATGGCTGAGACCGTGATTGAGAAGATTGTTGTGATGAACTTGCAAGTTGGTTGCACATATTGTAGAGTATTTCAGGTATGTCAGGCTGCAAGTTCAATGTCGAATAATCAAACATTTCTACTCTGTTGTGCACTTGAGAACGGTAGGTAGACACAACTTTCACTTCCCACATCTCTCTTTCTTTCTTTGTCTCTTTCACCATCTTGTTTCTCACTCTTTCCTTCCTTCCGGCTTCTCAGTATATCTCTTTGCATTTCTTCTTAATATCTTCTTGTCTCTTTCTGTATGCATTACGGTACGTTCACACCAAGAGCGAAGCCAACTTTTAGCGCGGCGCAATGACATACAAAGTCAATACAAAGAGGCGAATAGACGCAAATTTGCACTGGTTGATATATTTCAACTCGAGCGAGAAATTAGCTTGACGCTGGGTGGTGAAAGCCTATCAGCGTTGAGATTCTCCTCTTGTCGTCACTGACGTCCTGACCTTGTTGAGTCAGAAATGGAGAAAAAAAATATTGTGGCTGTATGTAGGCACCCAGAGCTACGATAGTACATCATATCTGTACAGAGACCGGTCAAAACTCTGTGTATAACTGTATGTGTATAAACCTTAGACGGTCTATGGTATAAACAACAACGTAGCTGTCGTATTTATGCCTAGATGACGTTATGTTGAGTGTTAATGGAGCAGCTGCATAGCCTGGCACTGATCAATCTGAACTCCATTCAGAAAACAAGCATTTTAAAAGATGTTTGCTTGTCGGTTTGCGGACAGACCTGACAAAGCATGAATTTAGACTTTTTACAAATCAACATCATTATGTAGTTATTTCGGCATCCTTTAGATCTGTTTATTCCAATTAAATTATAGCACAATCTGTTTATTTTGGGTTCATATCACAGTGGCGACGTGTGGCGCCGGCGTTTGTTTTTCCGACATGTCTGGGATTTCCACAACATGTACAAAGCAGCAAAACTGGTTATTTCTTCCATGGTTGAATGAAATGATGGAAAGAAAAGTTGTTGGTATCTATGGAGATAAACCCCTTCTCTTCTCCGGTGCATCTAGCGCGAATGAACACAAATGATACCGGCGGTCCATCTCGCGCGAGTAAAGCTTTACTCTTGGTGTGAATGCTACATTACCCTTTCTCTCTTTATTTCATGCTTTCTTGCTTTGCAATTGGCATTCCCACCTTACACTTCTCTGGGCAGAGCACCCTCCCCACCCAAGAGTCAGATCTGTTCAGGTTTCAGATCTAGACTTAATTCTGGTTTGGTTCCAGCCACACGTCTAGGGTTTCTGTAAATATAAATGGACGTGAGAGGAATCTGATAATAGGACACAAATGCTATGTTCACAAAAGTTATCACTTTAAGTAAAACAGCACTGTGATACTGTAAAACAATGCAATGGTCTGCTACGTTGGTCGGGCATGTTGCTTCAGGTACTGATGAGACGATGAAATATAATCCAGGAAGGCCAGTTTGAGTAATAGTTCCACAAGTTTGAAGGCTTTTCAGATGCCAAATCATTTCAAAGTGGGTTCAAATACTACAAGACAAGATTTTAGAACTCTTTTTTTGTCCTTTTTTTTGTGACAAATAGTAGTAATCTACCAAGAATGTGTGGTTGCAAGTATTTGATCAGCCAATGCAGCGTCTTACGTTGCATTGCAGTGTTGCAAAAGTTCAACTTTTTGCTGGATGAATGAGCACGTTTTGCCAAAGAACTGAGCGTAACTTGGCACAGATGCCAGCTGTGTCAACGCTCACTAATTTCCCATTGAAATGAATAAGGGGAGCTGCATTTCTTCGTGCACTGCTTTTGTCTGTCTGAATACAGCTTTGGAGAGCTTAAAAACAAACCTGGGAAGGGAAAGTGTTCAGCATTTTTCCAGTTTGGGTACATCAGAATCACTAAAAATCATCAACTTGAGTCCAGTTCTTGTGGAAGATCCTTAGTGCCGGTTCGGGCTATTTTAATCAGAAGAGTCCATCTTGAATGGTTGGTTGGAATAGGAGCAGGTTCTTTGGTACAACCCTCTAGACCTGTAAAACCCTCTACAACATACTCCACCATGTCTCCTCCTCAGAACATGCTATAACTTCTGACTCCCAGTCCTCCGAACAGCCTTGGCCTGCTGGCTGTCCATCTTTAACATGTAACCAGAGATGAGTTGCTTCTGTTTTTACCTGCCTGGTGTCAACCCCAGGGTCATGCCAGGTCAGTCGGGCTGTCTCTTTGGCAGCACAGGGGTCAAAGGTCATGAGCGAGAGATTGGAGAGGCAGGGAGGGGCTTTTGCTTTCGGTTCAACCTGCTTGTAGTCAATGCAGTTAAATGTGTTCCTCTCAAGTTAAGAATTAGTTGAAGTTATATAGAGTGATTGATGGATCTGACATTTTAGACACAACTGAACAACTGATCTACATATCTAAATATTATAAAAAATTATGGTTAGTTGCAACCCTATACCGTTACGGCTGTGTTTCAATTTCAATTTCAGTTCAACAATTTTGGCTTCTAATACAAGATAATCGATATAAAACGATTAATGTGCAGCTTTCTGTATCGCAATGACGCTCTTGTTTTTTTGTCTTGTGCATAGTCTGTATATAAGAAGTGGACGTTGTCACCGTGATGTCACCCATTGGTTTGTGGGACGGCTGGTCGGTGTAGGAGTATCCCCTCGTGGGAATTCTCCCTGGTGCACAAAGTTCTTCATAGATTTAGCCTCTTAATTTTGCTCTCAAAGTGCACCAGATTGATGCATTTAACTTTAAAATGAAGGCTACAAAATGTTCTTTCTAAATGCATGATGTTTCCAAACTCAATGAGTAGTCATGTTAAATAATCGTGACCTTAATATTGACCAAAATGATCGTGATTATGATTTTTGCCCTACCACCGTCATGCTCTCCTCCCTCGAAATATTCATGCATGCTTGCAGCAGCAGATTAGAATCAGTTCAGGTTATTCAGGGCATTCCTTATCCTGTAGAAACCTCAGCTAAAATGTTCCTGCTTTTTGTTTAACACCTAGTGACAGTTTATTTGGTCTCCATTATGTCTAAAATGTTTCAGGATATTTGAGACCATCCGAGGCAAACCACCGGTGGCGCAGTCAGCTCTTCGAAATATCCAAACTTCCAAGTCTCTCAATTTCCTGAAACCATAACTTTAAAAAAAATAATTTAGAAAGTTGCTGCGGGGGAGTTGTGGGTCCGTCTAGCGAGCCTCATCTGTTTCGTGTGTTACAGTTACAGTAAGAGTCGTTTAGAGGATAAATGGAGCTCATAGGTATGTCAGTGTCTAAAGTTGCAGCATACTGTATATATATCATGTACACACTGGTCAGGTCCTGTCAGGGCAGACGGTGAGAATAGCGAGCAGCTGCAAGCGGTAATGTGGTCATGTGGCATGCATGGTTTGTGTGTGGTGTGCAAAGAGGGTGGTAAACACCCTCTTACCCCTCTTTAGTACGGCCTCGCCTGCCTGACGCCCGTTTCTATACTGGTGTCCTCGCTGTGTCGCTTCTTCTGTCCAACAACACGTTATTTTGTGGATTCACCCCCAGAACACCGCGGTGAGTTGAGTGTAGGTGTTGATACAAAGAGTGATTTTGAAGCCTGTAGTTTGCATGTTTTAGACTGAAAGTAACTGATTCCTAACAACAGGTGTGTGAGTGTGTAAGAGAGAGTGTGTGTTTGCTTTCAGGACCATTTGCCTTCTTCAGGTGTTGGGCCGACAGTGTAGCCGCTGCTCAGATGAGATACTGTAGAGTGAGTGTGGTTATTGCACAGGTGCAGTGGTTGGGTGGTCTGCACTGATGCATCACCCCTCCTACACACACAATCACACAAACACTGAGACAAGAAGTAAATGTTGCTGACACTCGGCATCATAATATTTGCATCATGCAGTCATGCAGGATTACTTGAGTATATGTCCACGTGCAGTACTTATGTATAGGGCTGCCTGCAACTAACGCTTATTATATTTTCATTATGGATTTTCTGGTAGGGCTGGGCAATATGACGATATATATCGTCAAAATGTCTATCGTATATATTTTCCTATATAGCATTTCTATCATGAAATAGGCTAGGCCTATATTTATTTATTTTTTTCTCAATAATTCACTAATCTGTCACTAAAATGTTCTTAAAATGAGAAAATACTCAGTACTTTTCATTAGTCAAGTATTTTATTCACAGAGGAGTATACAAATATAGGCTTTACCATGGGGTTATTTTATAAAGACTATTTCATGAATTACCAGAAAACCTGCTATATCATGATATATATATATATATCGTTATCGAGATATGAAATGTATCGTGATAGAGGTTTTTGCCATATCACCCAGCCCTATTCTCTGGATTATTTTTTGGAGTAATTGATTAATACATATCCTTTATTTAACCAGGTAAAAACGCATTGAAATTAAAATCTCTTTCCAAAAGATAATTTAGATTAGAAAATAGTGACATTACAATTTCCCAGAGCCCAAAGTGTCATCTTAACCACCAAGTCCTCACATTTGAAAAAAATGGAGACAGTAATTGTGATTGACAAATAACTTTAAAGGATTGAATCAGTATCAAAATAGATCAATAGATAACCGATTTATCAACTTTCAGCCTAATCGTTTCAGCCGTATGACAGCACTGTAGAAGCACCTTCTTAAGTGCCGATATGATACTTAATTTTTCTGTAGATTTGTTTTTATTTCTTCTTTTAGGGAAAATTATCTTTTTAAAAAAAAAACATTATTCATTCAACAAAATAAGCCGGACTGCTTTCACACATTTTGGTCAGTGAAAGTATTGAAGTTCACTATCCTAAATCATCAACCATGTTTACTCAACAAGTGTGATACTGGGGGACATGTTGTGAAAATACAGTTGAAAATATAGTGTCAGGTTGACAGTTTTCTATGTAATGATTAAGATCATGTGTGGCATTTGTGGTTGGGAACCGGACGCCAACAGGAACATTGTATTCTTGTAACTGAAATGTCAACATGTCTGGTGATAATGTGACAGCAAACAGCACATTTAAATGACTATTGGTGTGTAGTATAGTATTGTGTCTTTTGTTTTGTTTATGTTTGTTGTAGCATTTGAGTTTTTATCTCTAATATAGTGAAATATTCACTGTATGTATCAGTTGTCTGTGTGATATCTATTGGTTGTGCTTGTGTCAGCTGCTGACAGGATGTAACTATCTGCCTCTTGCAGTTTGTCTTGTTTTCTATTCAGGCACACGACTGTCTTTAGGTTTTCTGTGCATTTACACCCATTTGTTAAAGCTGTCTGCATGAATTCAGCCTCCTCCATGAGCAGAATATAATCCAAGTGCTGATATATACTGTGTTTTGTGGTCATTGTACCCATGAGGCTTGAGTTAGACTTCATTTGTGGGACAATATTTTGATTCTTTGTTGTGGGGAGGATTGCTGACTGCTGTCGTGAGAGCGAACAAAGCAAACAGAGCCTTAATGACATGTCAGCGTGTGAATTCAATATATTTTGTTTGGGCAAGGTTTTGTTGACTCGGCAGCTGTTTAGCATTGGCTGACTTTTCTAATGTTTTCAGCAAAACAGTGAATAATTATTTACAAATGGTAATAACTTGTTTCCAGCTTCACAAGAATATATTCAGAGCATATGTCAAGAAGAAGAGGAACATGGTTTTGATTGACCTTACATTTTGAATAACCTTAAATGATGTGTTGAGCAGTGATGTGAATTGACAAGTGTGACTGTAGCATTAGTAGAGGGAGTACTTTGTGCTGTGTTGCAATCTGATGGCCTAGTTTTGAGAACAAGAGTCATATTTGTGATGGATAATAGGGCTGGGACAGGGCTTTAAATCAGAGCAACCTGCAATACATCAGTCATAAAATGAGTAATTGATTAAACATCACAGATAAAAATGGACTATCAAAGGATGTTCAGCTGTTTTTAAGGCGAGCTATAATCAGGAAGGATCCTTCATCGTATCAGCAGTGACTACAGATTACATAAGCGACCAGAATTCATTTATAACATAATGAAAAGACAATTTTGCAAACATGTGCACAAGTCTACTGAGTGAATAGAGATGTAGGAGAGTGTGTACCCCACTGGTTGTGTTTAGGGTGTGTCTATATTAGTGTGCGTCTTCAAAAGAGCTTTAGACATCATTGTCTACAGACTGAAAAGACTTTTCAAATTGCCTTTCTCTTCTCTCTCTGTGTCTCTCTGCTAGACGTCCTTTATTGAGGCTCCTCTGTCTTGTGTGACCCCCCTGACACAGAGAGGTATGACCATGCACACAAACACACACACACAAACACACCCACACACCCACACACAAACACACACACACACTGCCTATATGGAGAAAAAATTGAAGCATTCAGCAATGTTTTCTAAATCTTAAGCCAGAAGTTAGTGGAGGACTGAGAGTGTGTCCTCTGTGTGTATTCAGGGCAGCGTGTGCTGTTGGTGTGTTTGTTTCCGTAAAGCTCAGCAAATGTCAGCCATAATAAAACACCATGGTGCAACAGCAGTGTGCATCGCCACCCACACAAACATAGGAAAGCAACACAAATGCAGTCAGTCAGCAATGTATACCTCTCTACTTCCGTTCCCTTCTCTTTCTTTCTTTCCTTCCTTCTATACTTTACTTTCTATAGCTAAAAGAGAAGACTTTAACCTCTTTGGTGTTCTTTTATCATTTGTCTGAGTTTAAGGAGAACGCTGACTTTCTGTAACTTGAAGTATTTTCCAGAAGTTTGACTTTATCCTTTAACAAAAGGACAGAACATGAAACATCAGTGCCGTTGGTTTCCTGATCACCTACGTTCAAGTTATCATATTATATCTTGATAAGAGAAGATTGATATATATACCGCTGTGCAAAATCAACATTTCATATTTCATATGTGCAATAATAACCCAACCACTCATTCAATCTATTTTTTATATTTTGTTTTTTACAGTTAACTTACTTACTATATCTTTATTGTTTACTTTCTTATTTTTAAAAAAACATTTTTTAATGATGCCTCTTATTGTTTGCACTCTACCCCTTTGCTGCTGTAATCCTGCAAACTTCCGGGCTAATAAAGGATTATCTTATCTTATCTTAAGAGAAGAGGGAACTGTAAAAGCCTTTACACACCGGGGATGTGACGAATAAACAACACGAAAATACTAAATACTGGCCTGCGACTATTATATGTCTAGGGCTTTTATTGTGAAAGGTAAGACCAGAAGAAGTGGATCTGGTCTGCGCTGTCTACCTTTGTCAGGAGTAATACAGTTTGCCGTCTCGGTTCAGACTACGGAGCCTCTGTGTTGTTGTTTCATAAATATAGCCGCAATTCAACCGGTTCCGCACAACGTGATTGGTTGATGCCTTTATTCGCGGTGCAAAAGCTCAGAAAATCGGCCTTGTATATAATATATAATATAAACCTAGAACTGCTTCAAGTATGATGTTGTATGTTTACCTACAATATCTCACTCAGCCTATATTCGATAGTATAGAGTGAATTTTGGTCAGGTTGCTGCCGGTGCTTTGTTCATTTATGAAGCAGGGATCTGGGTAAAAGCCTGTCTGATGTACGTCACTTTCTAAAAATAAAGTTTCGATCTATTTCCTGGAACCAACCTTTGTACTTCGACCCAGTGATTGGGAAAACAGCAGCCAAGCTGTTCCTGGCCCTCTGACATAGTTGGGGGTAATTGCGGGATGTATAATTATATCTAAGATCGTTTAAAGCTTGCAGAGTTAAAATAGGAAGCAAACCTCACAGCCCAAATGTTCCCCCATGTCAGCTATAGACAGACATAGACAGACAGACAGGGTGCAGTTATCACTAAGGCCAGGCTGGAAATAACAGTTTACTCACCGTGGGAGTCCGGCGTGGTAACTGGTGAACTGGGGAGTTTTTTTTTGGCTCATGTAACATCCAGACAGCTCTTCTGTGAAGTTATAATGATCCAAGTGTCTATAAAACCTCTCAGCAACAAACTCTTCATTAACTCACATGCATCCACCTGTTCAGCTGACTTCCTTTATTGCTGGCTGTCCTTTTAAAGGGATAGTTCGGGTGTTTTTGAAGTGGGGTTGTATGAGGTATTTATCCATAGTCGGTGTATTACCTACAGTAGATGGTGGTCGGCACCCCCCTAATTTGGAGAGGAGTACCGACACAGGAGCAAAGCAATGTACTGCTGTGGACGGGGATGGCAGCAAAACTATTTTAGCAACCTAAAAAAATCAATATCCGTTTAGGTGTACGCTATATTTACTATATTTTCACCACTTTATCTTGCCGTCAGACAGCCCTTCACTTCGCTTTTCCAATGGGGAACTGCACTGAAATTTACACACCAAATGATCAATCGATTAATTGAGAAAATAATCTACAACACAAGTGGGAAATTATTAGCTTGTTTGTCATGCACCAGTAAACACTATAATAAGGCCTACTCTCTTTACATACGCAGCTCTGCCCAATCACAGCTTCATATGTAAAATATCTGCTCGGTGTTCAATACTCCAAAATGCACAGTTACTTTCTGTTTTTAAGCTCCTGATGTATCTGTGGGTTCCAGTTTTTATCAGATATGTATCAGCGGTCAATATGGAGCTTACAGTCGTGTAACATGAGACAGACTCTGACAAAGGCTGTGGAGTGTTTCTAGTGTCTGACTCAAGGGCACTCAGAAGGAGTGGCAGCACGACGGCCACTGTAAGCTGTACCGAGAGAGCATTTGGTTTAGAAGAAAGAAAGTTACACTTAACAAGCTGGTATCAGCAGCCTTGAGACTGAATCAGCTGTATAAAGATGTACGGGGATGTAAGAAAGAGAGTGTGTGTGTCTGAGAGTGTGTGTGAGAGGGAGAGAGAGAGTGACTGAAAGGAGGAATCCTTCTTTTGTCTGGGTGAAGCATGAAGTCTCCTGGGAAGCTTTCAAATCCCCTCTGGAATGTGTGTGTTGTGTGTGTGTGTTGTGCTTGTGTGTGTGTGTGTGTGTGTGTGTGTGTGTGTGTGGGTGTGTGTGTGTGTGTGTGTGTTGTGCGTCTGTGTGTGTGTGTGTGTGTGTGTGTGTGTGTGTGCGTGCGTGTGTGACTTGGGGGTTGGCTTGTCACCACATTTATACTAGGAATGCAAATATTAGTGTGTGTCTGTGCGTGTTTCAGTTTTGTGGTGTAGTGTAACTGTTACCATGGCGACTGATATCCTGTGGTGTTTTCTGTGTCACCTGACAGCAGCGGTTGACAGCTAACTTTCTTTCTTTCCATTCCCTCTGTCTTTCTTTCTTTCGTTTCCTTTCCTTTCCTTTCCTTTCTTGTCTTTCCTTCTTTCCTTTCCTTCTGTCTTTCTTTCTTTCTTTGTTTCTTTCCTTCTTTCCTTTCTTTTGTCTTTCCTTCTTTCATTCATTCTGTCTTTCTTTCTTTCCTTCCCTACTTCCTTCCTCCTGTCTTATTTTATTTCCTTCTTTCCTTCCTTCTATCTTTCTGTCTTTCCTTCTTTCCTTTCCTTCTGTCTTTCTTTCTTTGCTTTCTTCTGTCTTTCCTTCTTTCATTCTTTCTTTCTTTCTTTCCTTCCCTCCATCCTTCTGTCTTTATTTTATTTCCTTCTTTCCTTCCTTCTGTTTTTTTTTCTTTCCTTCTTTCCTTCCTTCTGTCTTTCTTTTTCTTTCTTTCCTTCTTTCCTTCCATCTTTCTTTCTTTATTTCCTTCTTTCCTTCCTTCTATCTATCTTTCTTTCTTTCTTTCTGTTACAGTCCCCCTCTCTCTCTTTATCTCTGTCCAGTAGTCTAAATGCCAGCCTTCGGATCAGGTTTCCTCAGCTGCTCTCATTAATGTGTTTATTTACCAAGCACTCAGCTCATCCTCTGGTGGCCCTGAATTTGACTCTGAGCTGTCGACCTCTAGTGAGTGTGTGTGTGAGAGTGTGTGTGTGTGTGTATGTATGTGGGTGGGTGTGGCGGTATGCAGACAGTTGTCCTGTGTGTCACAGTCACACAGTGCCTGGTTTGTCCCTGTATTTGCCGTCTATTTAGTCACTTATGAAGTCCTTAACTAAGGTTTATCTGAATTTTAAGTCACTTTTTAAAATGCTGAACAAATCACATCCACCAGAAACATTTCAGACAACATTACAAGAATTACCAAAACAGAAATGCACTCAGTCAGAAAATTAGGTTAAAGCTAACTCTAGTATACCAACTCGTTTACATGGTCCCTTTACAAATATAAGTGTTTCATGATGTTTTCAGTGCTTTTGATGGAGACCCAGGTGCTGAGTTTTTCTGCTGTTTTGTGCAGGATGGTGATGGAGGAGGGGGGACAGAGAGACAGAGGGAGGGGGACTCCAACCACAGCAGAAGCAGAGGGAAGACAGATCCTCGTAGAGCTCGGTGAGTGACCTTTGACACATCATATAAGCCTTAACATGGCCTCTGGAAGGAACCCAGGGTGGATTTTTCCTTTCCTTGATTGTTCTGGTTTCGGTATTTTGCAGAAGAACAATGTTTATTTTGAGTGGTTATCATCTGAGATTGATGAGATTGTCATGAGCTCAGAGATTTTCTTTTTCTCCATTACAGATAAGTAAGTTTGTAAATGTCTTTTTCTCTTCATTACAGGGGAGCAGAACTTGGATACCATTTGTCTCTCCACATATCGAACAGCCTGCAAGCTCCGATTCATACAAAAGAGATGCAACTGTAAGTCATCCCTGGTCTCCTTCAGCATCATCGTTGCTCTCTAGTGCTATTTTAACAACATTTCAAAGTCTTAATACAGACATTTTCTGTAAAATAAGTTTGAGATATAGAAACTTTTCTATGTGTCAAATATCTTGTCACCTGTTCTTCAAGTTGTCACACCAACTGTTTAGGTTAAATAAGTTTTCAGAAAATGTTTTTAAACTAAAATAAGCTTTTTAAAATCACTGTGTGTGAATATTTCACTGACTCGACACGTCTCGTTCCAGTGCATCTGATCGACATATACAATGTGATTGAGGCGGTGCGGGATGCTGGTCTGAACGCTGTAGAGCTGAACGCCGGCATCTCTGTGACCAGACTGGAGAACTTGGTGTCCTCCCTGTTCAACCAGCTCAGCAAGCGCCTGCCCACCACACACACCATCAACCCGCAAGAGAGCACCGTCCTGTTAATGGAGTTCATGCTGTCCGCCATTGACAGGTAACTACGGAGAAATCTGTGGATGCTTCAGAAGGATATGTGATCATAAATGTGATAATATCACGTGATTTTATATAAAAGTGAGGGTGACATATACTGAACTATAGTGTCACATGTGTTTTGTTTCAGTGAGCCTGACAGTCGCCTGACGGTGCTCTCTGTGAAGGCGATGCTGGCCACACTGTGTGGAGGGAAACTGATAGATAAACTCCGCTGTGAGTACCAGAAGATACCATTATGACTGACATGGAATCTGTTACAGATCTGTTATCTTACATTTCCCAGAAACACTTCAGACATTCCCCAGAAAATGGGCATAAACTACTGATTTCACATGTAGGCGTTGGGTGTAAACACAGAGATAGAAATAGTGATAATGATAGCATAACAGGAGCAAGAGTATACATTTTGTATTTAAGTTATTGGTATTTTTTCATATATTACGGACTGTGCACTTTAATCAACATTAATTAAAATGTTTTACTTCATTTTTTTTACTGGATTTATGTCTAATAACTTGGACTTTTTGCAACGTTCCCTCAATATTTTAGTGTGAATTTCAGCAAGATATATACATGTAGCACATGTGCCACCTTATGGAAAATGCAGGTCAATGCTGCTGTGTCCTCATGTTAATTTACCTGCTCTTTTATTAATCACCTTATAGAGACTCACAAGGCCAACCATTAAAATGTAGGTTAAGATTTAGATTTCAGTTAAAGTTAGGGTAAGGGTCTGGTATAGGCATGTAGTGTGGTTATGTTTGGGTTAAGTCTTCAGGAAATTAATATCATTTAATGCGTTCTTTTCAATTGTGTTTGTGTAGATGTGTTTTCTCAGGTATCTGACTCCAGCGGCGTGTTAGTCCAGTCCAAGTTTGATGGTTTCCTGAGGGAGGCTCTCAAGCTGCCCACCGCTGCACATGAAGGACCGTCCTTTGGCTACACACACACCTTAGCACGCTCATGCTTCCCACAACAGGTTCGCTTACACACACCTCATCCATCTGTCTTTTATTATATAGATTTACAGTATTTCATAGTTTACATTAAACCTAATTTTCTTTTGCCTGCTATTTCTAATAACAGTATTATATTATTATTTTTGTGTTTCTGCAACAACCTAATCATAAAAACTGAATCTGATTCTAATGGTTAATGTTTTTTTTGGGGGGCTTTATTGTTTATTGTATTTTCTGTGTTCCTGAAGAGTTTTGTCTTTTGTTATTGTTGATGTAGAAGAGGGTGATGCTCAACATGTTCCTGGACATCGTATCTGACCCTCCTCAGTGTCTTGTCTGGCTGCCTCTCATGCACCGCATGGCCAACGTGGAGCATGGTACACACACATATACACAAACTTATATCAGCTTGCAATTTTTATGGTCTGAAATTTACTTGCACTGCAGTAAATTGCAGCAATACATGTTTTCATGGTGTGTACTTTTACATATATTTGGCCTCCAGTTTCTAAGTTCATTTTTAAACCTAAGTTTGTCCTTTTGGTTTTTTTAATTTATTGTTTTTTAGATCATTTTAGATTCCAGTAAACTTAAGGGAGCAATGGGTAGAAATGGAACACTGCTTCAGACATATTTTTAGCACAGTTATAATAATATATAATAATTTGAGGCATTGTCAAAAATATTTGTTATATTAAAAGTTTGCAATATAAACAAATAAGTATAAGATAACTTGTGAGACTCATCTGTGTTGCTTAGCTAAAACTATCGATGACAGATTCTGCCTCTCTTCTCTCTCTCTCAGTCTATCATCCCGTGTCATGCTCCTACTGTCGTGGCAACGGCATGACGGGCTTCCGCTATCGCTGCCTCCGTTGCCGTGGTTACCAGCTCTGCCAAAACTGCTTCTGGCGCAGCAACGCCAGCGGCTCTCACAGCAGCCAGCATCAGATGAAGGAGCACTCGTCCTGGGTGAGTCACAGTGTGATTACTCATTCATCACACCAGGGGGCACTCCATGTGTGTATGTGTGTGTGTGTGGACCTCCATCTTTGTGAGAACCATAGTGAATTTTAGACCTTGACAGTGGGACACATGACATGACAATTTTTGTCATTTTGTTTTGTAAGGGTTAAGACTTGGTTTTAGGGTTAAGGTCAGAATTAGGATTAGTTTAACCTCTTCCACTCTACCTCTTTTTACCATAGACCAGTTTTTGTCTTTTTTAGGGGGGTACAGGGGGTCTTTAGGGGAGATAGCAGGTCAACAGTATATGTCACATTGAAGTGGTGTACATCATCTGAAAGCTGGAAACCTGATGATTAATTTGAGATGCAGCTCAGCTCTGTATGTCAAGCTGTTATAGTCACAAATCAGAAATGAATAAATAATTAATTAAAATAAATTATGAAAGTGTATAGAACATTATGATAGAAGTATATGATTTCCTTCCCCATGCTCTATTATGTATCATAAGTTGTTGCAGCAATTTTTGGGTTGACACCATTTGTTACATAGATTTGGTGCTAAATTTAATTGTTTTTTACATTTCGAGAATTGATAAAAATCATCAATAATCCCTCCAAAATACCACAATATGACACCTAGACCTTGAGGAACACCAAAGAAAAATCCATGCTGTGATTTGGTATCAAAAACTTTCGACATTTGGAGATTTCGGCAAGAATCATGGGCTCACATAGAACCCATTTTCATTCAAATATCTTGAGGTGAGAGGTGAAGGGACCCCTTTGGAAATGGCTATGACAGTTTTTCTTTGCTAATTTTAAGCGTAACTTCCAATGGACTCCTTAGGGTTTCTAGTTTTATATGATACCAGTACCTCCGCTCTAAAGTAAAGGATTTGAAGAGATTAAAGATCATCCTTACTGTATGTATCCAAAACTTTCAAATATCCCTTGATAAATTTGGACAGGTGTATTTCCATCCAAATATTGTTAGCTTTTTGCTCATTATGATGTATTTATTTCCAAAAATCTGAATGGAAATGCTACAATCCCAAAACATTACAGTAATATTCAAAATTCTAGCCTGAAGGGGGGAAATGTTTTCAATGAAGAAATGACATTCTAATGGATGGAAACATAGTTGTTGAATTATTCATCAGCCAGGCTTGGAATAATTTGTCTTATTGATGTTTCAGGGATAAATCTCTTCACTAGTGCAGCTCCTGCCTGTCCAACAGAGTCTTCTCATCCTAATAATCCTCAGCAGGCTTTACATATCATTTCCAGCAGGATTCAGTTTTGGGCTCTATTTTATTCTCAGTTTATCTGCTTCACTTCGCCACTACACTTTACACTAAGGAAACACAGTGACATCGTCTCTCCTGCCTGTTTAGATGAGGTGTGCTGCATGCACCTGTGTTAAAAAACATAATCAGAAACTGAAGCTAGAATTTTAAAAAAAATTGCTTCCAAGTTCAAATATTATATATTTTGTATTTTCATAGCAATTTATCCCCCACATGTCCTCGAGGATTTCCTGGAGAGGAAAAACAGGGAAAACATCAATCAAACCTTGTCAATAATCAGTCAGAGAAGATGTAATACTGTACTGTAGTGGACATGACACAGAAGAGCATGTTGGTGAGACTCAACAGGAACGATCCATCCTGATCTATTTTATTCAAGAAGTTCAGTCCTGCTCTTTAACGCGGTTAACATTGCTGCAAAACAACAACACAAAGATCACACAGTTTATGAATGATGACTTGATGTTTGTGTGCGTGTGTTTGTAGAAGTCCCCGGCGTCAAAGCTTGGCCGAGCCCTGGGCAGGACTCTGGGCTGTGTGTCGTCCAGAGAGCAACGTCATCCTGTTTACTCAGAGGAACCTGTGAGGACCCTCAACCTTTCCAACATAGTGTAAGACCTCACCCACACTCACACACACTAATGAATCATTAATCGGTCTGCATCACAAACAGAACACGTAAAAAGTGTCTGCTGCTAACCGTGTTAACTGACTCTCACGGGAGATGTTGAAAACACAAACATGTAGGTGTCCTCGTAAAAGTCTTCAATTTGACTTTAATCCGTTTTAAATACATACTCATCTGTGTTTATTATCTGCGCCGACCATTAAGGTAAGTTACTACGAGCAACCACAGACACTTTTGGCTGAAAGTCACCGGTTAACACAATTAGCAGACAGTAGAGTCACTGCGACTTGCCACCGCAGTAATGGCGGTGCTGCTAGATGGCGGAACACACAAAGCGCTCGCCGGATTCGTCTATAAACAGCACTGTTAGATCAGCAATATGGATGGAAATGATGTCACATGGTATTTCAAGAGTCAAAAATATTTACACCTTATTTTGTTGCTTTTTAATAACAATGTTCTTGGAATAATAAGCAACAAAATGTTAAAAACCTGCAACTCAATTTGACCATTTCGTCACACTACTATTCCTCTGAAAGACTAAATTATTTCCCGTCCCTTTATGGAAGTACAAACAACGTTAATGCTGCATAAGGCACTAGTTAATGTTCAGTCAGGCAGTTGAAGGGCTTTGTAGCTCTGAAAATGGTACCTGTTCATTACAGAAAGTGAAACATTTACCACTAAGTCGCAGACTCTCGACCTACAATAACATTTTGGTGTGTTATCACCGCTACAGCTACATGTACACAAAAACTTCAGATAACACGAGACCTCAAAGGTCCCACCTCTATAGTTTGGTCGCTCCGCCCCTCGTGGCGGATCCACACGGTTTGATTTCCCAAACATCGGCAGACTGGGTCATTACAGACCTCCAAGCACTGGACACATAATCAGGCCAGCACACACACTCACAGAGAGACTGCACTTATCACAGATGTGAGTATGTTTATACTTATAATGCTGCATCAGGTTTATTCCTCTCTCAAACTTTAATTCTTCTGAATTTCTGTCTTTTTTCCCTCTGGTTCTGCATTCATTCTCTCCCTCTCTCTCTGGTGATCTTTGCCCTGTCTGTGTTTGCACAGACTGCAATTCACTATTGCATGACTGCACTCAAAAGCACGTGAGAGAGAGTTTGTGTGTGTGTGTGTGTGTGTGTAAGAATGTGTGTTTTCTGGACAGGCAGGACTTTGTGTTTTAATGATTTAATGTTGTTATCAATACTCTGTGTTTACACTGTTGATAATACATTATGTTTGTGTGTGCAGCCCCTCTCGCCCCACTGGGAACACCAGTGAAGCCATGATGCTGTCCGCCTCAGTGCCCGAGTCCGCCAAGAGGTAAAGACTGACATTGAGAGTTAGAAAACACCAATTTAGTGTTTGATATATTTTGTTCTGTCTGATTAGACAATTTTCTGGAGTTTAAAGCCACAGGTTGAATGGGTAATGACTTGTTTCAGTCAGCATAAATGGATTTTTAATAGCTTGCTTCATTCCCTTGTTCCTTGTAAATTACTCTGCATAAACTTTACACCAATTGTCAATTTTATTTCACTGATTAGACTTGATGAGAGTAAAATTTGAGTCTCTTATGCAGCAATTAGTAACAACATGAAGTAAAAAAAATAGTTATCTTTTAAATTATGTGGATTTTGCTGCTTTTATGTGACAGTGTATTGAACATTTTGGGGTTTTGGACTGTTCCTCTGATAAAACAAGACATTTGAAGATAGAAAATTGTGTTGCACAGTTTTCTACGGTGGCTGAGAGTGCTCAACGTGCTACAACCCAAGAAAACATATACATATCCATTTCCTCTCTTTTTGTCAAGGTGCAGCGCGTTGAGCTCTCGGTCATTGTACTTTTCACATTTTGTGGAGCAAATGATTAATGTTTAATCAGAAAAACTGTTGACACATTCATCGATTATAAAAATGATTCTTAGTTGCAGCCCAAAAGTGACCAGAGTAATAAAACAGATGGCATTTGAAAAGAAAGACATCTTTAAATTAATTAAATTAAAGATCTACATGATGTGGTTTCCTGGATGTCACTTTTTACCTTGTCTGCTTCATGGAAAAAAAAAATATATTTACTAATTACTTAACAAGTTTTTAGTTGCTATTTTCTAAAGTTAGACATTGAATAGCCCTTTCCATCCAAATGTTGGAGGACTGAAAACAAAGATTTTATCGTTCCAAAGTCTGACAGTCTGATATGATGTACGTATTTTACAAATACATTCCATTATATTGCCAAACTCCTCCCAAAAAAGATAAATCTTACCGTATGCAGAGTGAGCAGAATGACAGCAATAAAAGTACAATGAAAACATGTAAGGAATCACATTTTATTGTTTGAAAATAAATGAAATATGTCAAGATATGAGATCTATAGTTAATGAGAATACATTGTAATCTGAATAATGTAAATTCACGTCTGTTTTTCCCTCGTCCAGTTTGGCAGCCGCTCAGCGTATGAACGAGGAACACGCTCTGATCGCTGCGTACGTGAATCGCCTCCAGACCAGCCCATGGTGAGAGTGCAGTACAGTTACGCTTTGCAGTTTTTTTTAAGTTTTTTATTTTATATGTTGCTAGGCAACCACCAAATGAGTGCTAATGTTACCTTATTACAAACCCTGTACACAACCCAAATAGTTAACAGTACAGTTTAAATGAAAGAAAACAACTTACCAAAAATCTCAAGTACTGCACTGATTTTTCTCCTGCTGTTTTCTGTTCAGATCATATCTAGCAAAAGTCACCACAATGAGAAAAACGTTAATGACGTTGGGTGTTTTTCCGCTTTGAGTTGGATTTTTTTCAACTCAAGGCGTTCAGGGTGCTCCTGTAAAAACGCGAAGCGCTCAGCAACGCAAAAGCAGTAACACAAAAGCAGCAACACAAAAGCAGGGTGCCAAACACTTCCATCTCATTGAAAACAATTACAAAAAGCCACCCTAGGCTGCTTAAATGCACTCTGTCTGATCGGGACCTAAGCCAGTTAAGTGTATTCCAGTGTAGTTTATTATCAGTATAGTGAAGATCAAGTAAAAACAAAAGAAATCTGTGTAAATCCTCTCCGAGCTGTTTGATTGCAGGTTGTGCACTGAATCTCTATTAGATTGATTTAAAAACAATCAGCCCCTGTCATGTGTTACAGTTCAAACACAGAACGTCCCAACTGCTGCTTCTGCATCATCGCTGTGTCCAGCATCCTTTTAGCCTCATTTAGTCATTGATCAGAAGTTTGCCTACAGCATAAAGTCTTACTGTAAAGCCTCCATTCCCAGGGTCAGATGGATAAATGATTCATTACTGACATTATATTCTTACATCTTATAAAATGTTAAACATCTCACCAAACCAGAGCTTGAATTTAACTGTTTACTGAAGGAAATGTTGGACCTGATTTTAGCGTCATTTTGGTTCTTTTAGGAGGTAGTTAAACTGAAAAAGTAGATTCATATTACATGTTAACAAATACATTTTTTTGCATTATTGCTGGAAACTGGCAGCAGATGTTACAGAACACAATTTTCCACTATTAAAGCAATCCATATTCCACTTATTGGTTGTGTTACAGTGGCAGTGTGTGGTTGGCATGTTCCTCTACTGCTGGGAGCGTAGTGGCAACATTTTCTACTACTGCAGGCTGTGTTCATGGCTTTCATTTGATTGGAGAGCAGAATGCACTATAAAGTTTTGCTTATAATAGTATAGGCTCCCATTTGTCACCTGCAGTTGCTTACAGGGGACATTTGACACATTCATACTGTGAGTCAATATTTAACAGCTCAAGAAAAAAATTATAACAGGCTCTAAAGAGTGGAAAGAGTTATAGCAATGATCATTAGTTTATGTTGCTGATTTGTGTTTGGCAGTAGTGTGGACAGTCCCAGGAGAGAAGATGAAGAGCACAAACTGATCGCCCGCTACACCTCCCGGCTGGCAGAGACTGACAGCACAGGAGTGAGTCAACAACACCTTGTTTCCTCACACACACACTACATTAGAAATACACAATCAGGTACTTCTGTGAGCTCTGGTGCACAACTGTGGGTGATCTGTTTCTAAACTAAGATCATCTTTTGGTTGTCAGATGATGACTGACCCACAATCAGTGAGCTCCAGTAACTCAGTGTTGTGTGTGTGTGTTTCAGGTGATACCGAACCGGAGCATCAACTTTGATGTGAACAAACAGAAGAGGGAGCTCATTGCTCAGCTGGAGTGCAAAAACAGGTAGAGGATGAGTTGTCAATTTGAATTAATTACCTTTTTAGCTTGGCTCTTGTAAGTCTGTCACATTGTAGTTGTATTTGTGACTGTATAGAGATTACACTGGTGTCTCAGCACAGTTTTACCCCATTATTAGAAAACACTGGTCTTATTTAGGAAAAACATTAGAGAAATTATGCAACTTATCAGTGTCGTTTCAGAGTTTGACACAAAAATCAAAGGCAAACATTTTGGGACTTTTTGAAAGTTTGTAAATTTTATACCCTTGCACTTATTCACTTATTGAGTGGATAATACAATTTTAAATGAAACGTTCTAATAATAAATGTGTTGTTTATTATCAGGTGTAAAACTGTTGCTCGTTTTTTTTTATTGAATTAAAAAAATATATATATTTTTAATACTTTATTTTAAAGTTGCTTTATATAATATTATTATTTTAAATACAACTTATTCCCACTAAAAACTCAATAATACTAATATAAATGAATAATAATAATAATAATTATTATTATAATTACATAAGTACAAAATTTCCCAAATGCAACTGCTTGTCAGATTTAAAGTATATTCCTTAAATCCAACATGTACATTCCTCCATATATCTGCAGAAGTGTGTGAGTGTTTGTCTTTTCACAGTCTGTTCAGCCATGTAATGCTCCCCCAGCCTCCCAGCCATAGCTGACCAGTATGTTTTTCATTTCCCAGAGAGATCTTGGCTGAGATCAAACGTCTCCGCGTAGAGCATGATGCAACATGCCAGGCCACCACCAACCCAACTCTGCTGGCCGAGCTTCGTCTGCTCAGGTAAACACAGACTCCACCACCACCGCTGCTGCACACACATACATACTATAACCATTATTTTTTTGTCATACAAACAGAAATGATGCCCAAACATCATTTTCAAAAACAGTCAAAAAGATTGTCAGCCCTGCGTTTTTTTCTACGTCGTGTGCCACAGTGTCAGATTTGGCGAGAAATCTGCCACGTTGCTTTGCAGCGCAGAGGGAGAGTTCTTTATGGCAGATGGCGGTGACAGATGGTGGACTTTGTGAAAAGCCAACGTAAAAGTCACTTCCAACATGTTTATGCTATTTCAGTAAAAACAGAAACTCCAAGAGAGAGGAGGGGGTCTTGATTTTAAAGCAATAATAATTCTGCAGAGTTGCTGATGATGATGGAAGGATACTGGGAGTTTTAAATGCGACACAGAGCAGCTTTAACCCAATGTATAGATTTATTTATTTGATTATAGCATCTAGAGCTGCAACGATTAATTGATGAATCGATTTAGTTGCCAACTATTTTGATGATTGATTAATCGCTTTGAGTTATTTTTTAAGAAAAAAAAGTCTAAATTCTCTGATTCCAGCTTCTTAAATGTGAATATTTTCTGGTTTCTTTACTCCTCTATGACAGTAAACTGAATATCTTTGAGTTGTGGACAAAACAAGACGTTTGAGGACGTCATCTTGGGCTTTGGGAAACACTGATACACATTTTTCACCATTTTCTGACATTTTATAGACCAAAACAACTAATCAATTAATCAAGAAAAAATAATCAACAGGTGAATCGACAATGAAAATAAGTGTTAGTTGCAGCCCTAAAAGCATCTTTGAACTTATTCTGCCGCTGCAAGTTTTTGTAGAAAAGCGACACAATCTCTGTCAATATTCAAAATGTACTGTGATGAATGGAGCATTGTTTTGATTGTGCGACAAATTATATGCATGTGTAGTGAAAACTGAAACAACCTTAATGACACAAATTAGCTAATACCCATAATTAGGTCACTACACTCCTACACTCTATTTGATGTTAATTTGTTAAGTGCATCCCCATTTTGTACCCTGAAATGACCCTTATACTGTAACTATTCATCCAATGTGTAAATTACCCCCATCAGCCTTCCATGCCACATGCTATTAATATGAATTTTCCACCCTGTACATCTCATCTATGTGCAGGACCGTTAACTAGCAAGAGGGTTCTCAAATGCATCAATGTCTCGGTCATATCCTCGTTCTTTAAAGGACCAGTGTGTAACAATTTGGGGGATCTATTGATATTAATAAGTATGTTTTCTTTAGTTCTTAGTTTCTTTAGTGTATAATCACATAAAAATAAGAATCGTCATGTTTTTGTTGGCTCAGAATGACCTGTTTATATCTACATAGGGAGCAATGTTGCATGTTTCTACAGTAGCCCAGAACAGACAAACCAAACACTGTTAACTTTTCCTGCTTGGGCCGGAGTTGATAACGTTACTCGCTCCCGTCGCCACTGCTCTTTCTCTCTTGCTTCACCACTCACTTCCCACGTACACACACACTCTAAGCACTCTACTCCTACAACAAATGGCTCTAGAGAGGGCTATTCGCGTTTTGCTTCGGCCACCGCAGCTCTCCAACACGCTTGGCACTCAGGAGAAGTTGTAATCTGCAACTTCACCGCTAGATACCGCCAGATCTAACACACTGTTCCGTTAAGGGGTTTGTGGGGGGTGGGGGGGTTACAGCCTAGATTCAGGACAAGACATCATTATTGGAGAAAACTTCCAGTAAAATACTTTAAATAATACAGATAAAGTGTTTTTTAAACTTTCTGTCAATCCCACTGTTGGCAGCTTTACTTTGGGGTTATAATGACTCAGATCTGGAGTTACTGCATGACTCAGACTTCATTTGTTTAGGGAAACCATGCAGGAACGAGAAGAGTTGACACTCCTGCTTTAATGTCACATCCAGACCACACACTGTTTGGAAAAAAAGATTGTAAACACCTAGTATGAT
Organism: Sebastes umbrosus; assembly: GCF_015220745.1. Taxonomy (NCBI): domain Eukaryota; kingdom Metazoa; phylum Chordata; class Actinopteri; order Perciformes; family Sebastidae; genus Sebastes; species Sebastes umbrosus. Next base: position 8,124,137 of record NC_051286.1, read on the forward strand.
GTATGATGTCACATATGCCGACTCTTAAATAAATCATGGCTTTTTACTGACAACTCACTAAAGTAAATATTACGAATGTATCATTTGAATGCAGTTTGGGTTCAATTTGTACTTCTCAAATACTTTGAAAGCCTTGGTGGTCTACACCAGAGCGTTTTCATCATGATGAATGTTCCTGCTGCGTCTGCCATCTGAGAACCAGTCATCATACATCAGACTTGATTGTGTTTTCAAGATGTCAAAGTTTGGTTTCAAGGTCTTGTGAGAGAGGCTCATGATGTTCTTCTCATGTTCTCGTCGGCTTAGGGCTGTCACGGTGACAATGATTGGCTCAACAGCGCGATATGCAATATTATTGCCTTTTTGTTTTGCAAATTACTTTCCAGATTTTAGTTGTATATCAATAAGCTTTATTGTTAGGCTGTTATTACGTATAATGTTGCTTTTAAAATTCATTAAATAGAACACAAAAGGGCAACGTGGTGCAGTGTGTTTTTCAGCTGAGGCGCTTTGGTTGCGTCTGGTTGCTATAATTTGGCACAAGTTAGAGTACTTGCTCTGGATGAAGGGAAGGCTGAAGCACATAGGGAGAGAGGACAGACCCGCCGGTCTATGTGTATTAATTTCTCCTCCATTGTTGTTGTTGTTGTTCAGCTCTTGTAGCTTACATGTAAGATGTGACGATTGGTCTATGTGGTATTTTTCGCGCCCCTCCTCCATTGGACAGCTGGGTAAAAACTGATAACGACGAGCACAGCGTTTACCCAAAGTTGAGCATTTTTCAACTCTCGGCTACAAGAAACGTGCAGCGCTCAGCGCAGAATAGATGCTTAGCGCGTCGTCACGCTGCTGGGGTTTGTAGCATAGTGTGGTCCGGATGGGACATTAAAGCACATTGCAAATAGTTCAAGAAAGAAAAAATATAAACATAGCGGTTGTGGTGGTTGCTTGCCATCCCCTGCGGTTGACCAGTCAATAGCACGGTGTAACAATACTGCGGTTATTGCGACAGCCCTAGGTCAGCTACCAACACAGGAAAATGTCAAAGATTTCTGACGTTGTGTTCCTTCGATCTCCAACCATCCGTGTTTCCATCTGATCGCTCTACGATTTTCATTTTCTCATGCAAGGCTCTCACCTCGCTTCTGCTGTTTCTCCTGGGAGGGATGATCTTGCGCTCAAAAGTGACATGAGTCTCTTATTTCGCTAACCAGGCGACTTGACAACTGTCTGCAGAAGTGTAAGAGAGAGAGAGAGACAGAGAGAGACAGAGAGAGAGAGAGGAGTTTTGGCAGTTTCCCAACTGTGTTTTATCCACTCATAAACCTCATGGTACCAACCAAAGCAGCCCAGACTGGAGTGATTTAGAGCCTACCTACATTTATGCCAAATGTTTGATCTGGCGAACAGAAATCAATACTGTTTATGTGGCTTAGTGCAAATGAATTTGTACCAAATCAAATGTGTGACATGAGAAGTGTAAATGTGGCCAGTAAATCCACTCTCAGAGCTCTCAGTGTTTTCAGCTTTCTGTCTTATTGCCTTTCTGTATTCTTGTACCTTTTGTAAGCTCAAATGATTTCAGTTTAATTGTGTCTTCTGCCTCCTGTGAGTCCCTGTTGCACTCTGGTTCTTTTGTTGCTGCCTCCCGACGCTCTGTTATGTGACAGTAATGAAGGGCTGGTGTGTGTTGCAGACAAAGGAAAGATGAGCTGGAGCAGAGGATGTCGTCTCTGCAAGAGAGCAGGAGGGAACTGATGGTGCAGCTCGAGGGATTGATGAAGCTGCTCAAGGTGACACACACTTTTATCGTCACACACTAGAGGGCAAAGTTTCCCTTTTTTCTTCACACCTTCCTATGTCTATCCTCACAGTAACAAGCCTCACTTTTCCCTCTGCTGTTTCCTCCTTTAATAATTTCACCTTTTTCCAGCTCTGACTGTGTCTGACCTCTTCTTTTCCATCCTTTTCCTCCCTGTTTGTTTCCAACTGCCCATGTTGTGGTCCTGTAGGATGAGGAGCAGCGACAGGCAGTAAGTTTATCCCCCTTGTGTTGGACCCTCAGTGCTGTAAATGTGGGATTCATGCAGAACCTTTAAATATCAAAATAAATCAACTTTACAACCAAGGTTAATTTTTCCAATCGGGACCTGAATATTTTGGTCACCTTTTTCCAGCAGTTACCAGAACTTTTTCTACTCTGTGAAGATGATGTCAGCTGCAACAAAAATGACAAGTTAGATGTTTCTGAAAGTCATAAACCGTCCCTTATAAATCCATCTCTTAGGCGCAGGCGGCTGGCTCTTCTCACGCCTCTCCTTCTCGACCGAGCCCATCAACCGTCCGCTCTGTAGGTGCTGCATCTCCCCAGACTCACATGTACCCTCCTCAAGATTCACTCGCTGGGGTCGGTGGTGACGTACAAGAAGCATTTGCCCAAGGTAAGTCTGGAGCTTACAGCAGGGTAAATGGAATTATTGTTTTTATGGTCTTGCACATTAAGTAACATACAGATCTGATGGATTTGGTTCAGTTAAAGCTCTAAAACAAAACACAAGAAGTGAACCATCTTTGGTCCTTTTACTTTCACCTCTTTGAGACACACATGAGAGATGTTTCTAGTAGGATTTAGTCCTAATCTAACAAGGTTTTCATGTTGTTCCACCACTTTTCTGAGCAGCTCAACAATTTTTTTCTTTAACATAAGCTTTCATATATATGAACAACTATGGGACTAGGGCTGTGTGTTTGCAAGAATCTGGCGATACGATATGTATCATGATACAGGGGTAACGATTCAATATATTGCAATACTGTAAACATCTCTCCATCACAGGCCCGAGAAGGAACCTGAGGAACGACCTTCTGGTAGCAGCCGACTCCATCACCAACACTGTGTCCTCGCTGGTCAAAGAGCTGCACTCTGGTACACATACACACATATACATAAATACGTACACGTACAGACACTTCCATAGTATCCTGCAGATGATCTTTTTGACATCTTTGTAGCTTCTAACGATCAACCTTTCCCAAATTAAGACAAACATTGTGTTTGCTGTTGACAGTTTTGGGTATTAAATTGGTCAAGAAATACAAGACGTTCATATGTTGACTTTTTTTACCCTCATTTCTGACCAGATGATGTTCGAGAGGAAGAGGAGAGATTGCTGAACGGGAAGGACAGAGGTAAGATAATATCCTCATGTTTCCTTTTCACACTACTCCTTTCTTTACTCGCTCTAACAAAACTTCACACTAACACGATCACTCTAATGCTTCACCTTTGCACGAGGACTAACATGGGGTTCTTGAAATTGATTTCAGTATTGCTGAATTAACACATCTATAGCCAGACGCTTGTAGAGCATTTTAAAATGTTCCCTTTATCATGCAAAAACCAACACCAAACAATAAAATAAATTGTAGAGTAAATAATGGTAACAAATGAATGAAAAATGATTTCCACCTTTGACTCCACGCTTCATTTTAGAGTTGTTTTTTTGGCAATTTTCACATAAAAGGTGGTAAGAACGGGTGAGATTATAACAACCAACAACAACAATCAACTTTTAACAACTCTGTTACACGCAAAAGTCATGTGTTCAAAATGCTTCTTGAGTAAAAGAACATCAGCAAAATGTAAAAAAAAAGTGCTCATTTTAAACTGAGTGTTAAATTATGCTGCCCCTAAGGTCCTGAAAGATAATATTTTGTGCATCTTATTTTATAAGCTGGAGTAGAAGTATAAAGTACCGTATACTGGAAATACTCACCTAAAGTACAAGTACTTAAAACATGTACAGTACTTGAATAAATGTACTTTCTACCACTGTTAAAAGACATGATGTTCCTCTGTGTGGGTAAACGGCTGCTTCATGCAGAGTGAAGCAGATTTTACAAACATCTGACAGAAAATATTAAGATGAATTTATCAGAATTAAATACTAATAATACAGCATTGGCTACAGAGAAACTTCAATCATAGGTGGAATACATCAGTTAGCTCATTTTTAATAAAATATATCAATAATCTGTACTATATGACCCCTGATAATGGAAGTGAATCTTGTTTTTTTTTTTGCACATATAAAAATCGCTCTTGATCCCATCATCAGGAGGTATTTGCTAAGACGTTAAATGCGCCTTTTCCTGCATGTCTTCCTGCGTCTGTGCGACCACGTGCGCAGTCTCTCCACGACTCCACTTATTCTCCAGGTGCTCTCTCTCTCGTCTGCAGGCTTCATTAACATGCCGTCTCATTAGCCACTCTTTATGGAGCCCCTCCTCTTTACAAGAGGACCGCCTGCAGAGCCCAAGCGGTGGAACTACTTCCTGGTCTGCTCCCCGAGCCCAGATTAAACGCTTATAAGAATACTAACCCGCAGTACTAACCCACCGACCCACGAACAGCCAGCCAGACAGACAGACAGACAGGAGACCAGGGGTCAGCCCCGCGTTCAACACAGTTAAGTCTTGACATTTATAAATACTGTGTTAAGACTGTCCAGAGTTAGTGAGTTTGTGTAGCACCTGTTTTATGTTTCTATACTAAGAACTGGTTCTTATTACAGTTTCTGGCAGAAATCTGTAGCATTTGTTATGTTCTGTTTCTTTATTTGAACAGGGACAATACACAAAGAAGATTAAGCTTATATAAAACAAGGAGAGATGTAATGTACTGGGTTTTAGCAAATTGCTATTTTCCACCCGTTGTCCCTTTGCAGAACAATTTAGCTTGATTTAGCTTCACACTGCACTGTGCTAACAAACCTTCTTTATTTCTTTCTTTCTTCAGCAGGTTAAAATGATCGCAGGACAAACAAAAAGTAAGTGTTTCACCCCTTTTTTAAATTCATGAAGATAAAAACTCAATTTCTTGTAAAGCACAGTTATCTAAGGTTGATTCTGTCAGCACACGGTACAATTAATGGTACAAGCAAGCTCTAAACTCAAATGTGCCGAAGTGCACCAGATACCAAACATTCACAGATTGAACTACTTTGTACCTCTTAATTATTTACCGGTAATCATAAATCAATCATCAGATGTTTTTGTTACAAAGGCAGGCTTAGAAATGTTACTGCTTTTGAAGAAAAAGGCTGCATTCAGGTTTTATGGGAAAACCCTGAATGAATGATTTGATGACTCAAAGCAACAACTTGTTTGCACAGGCCAACAAACGGACGCTTTTTGGTTCCTCCTGATCAGCTTTTAGAAGCACTGTGAGTTGTTTTATTTGAGTTCATGCAGAGAGAAAAATCTAACGTAGCTGTTTACAGAATTGAGAAAAATCTGATTCTGTCATTTCTATTTGAAATGAAAGCATAATTTTCTTTATTCAAAGATAGATATTTTTGTGTCATAATTGTCAAACTTGTTTTCAAAGTAGTAGTTACCAACTTTGAAGTATGTGATGGTGTTTTCTTTTACTTTTGAAAACCAAAGTAGATTTTTGGAAATATGCTTATTCGCTTTCTTGCCAAGAGTTAGATTAGAAGATTGATACCATTTTCATGTCTTTACAGTAAATATGAAGCCACAGCCAGCAGCTGGTTAGTTAGTTTAGCATAAAGACTGGAACATGCCTACTAGCACCTATAACGCTCACTATATCTCATTTGTTAAATTTGTACAAAAAAAACAAACACATTAATTGTGGTTTTATGTGCCAGAATATCTCTTGGCCAGAGGCAGTGACTTCATGTAGTCTTGTTATTATCATAATTAGGATCAAACTAAAGAGAAATGTGTTAATAAATGAGGTTTAGAGGTGCTCTTAGGCAGATTGATTTTAACTCTTCAAAGAGCCAGGCTAGCACTTTCCCTCCTTTTCCAGTCTTAATGCTAAACTAAGCTAACTGGCTGTCGTCTCCAGTTTCATATTTACCATACAGACACAAGAGTATTATCAATTTAACTCTAAACAGGAAAGCAAATAAGTTCATGTCCCAAAATGTCGAACTATTGCTTTAATCCCATATGACAGAATATAAAAGAAAACAAACTCCTGATTAGTTGTCTGTCTTCTCTGTCGCTCTCTCCTCAGGCAGAGTGATGTTTCATCACGGCCAAAGAAGACTGACCCTGCTGGGATTAAAATATATCTTCTTGTATTAATCGTTAGCCAATGGGGATTAACTGCCAATCAACCAATCACGATGCTGGACACCAAACGACCGCTGGGTCCCTACTGATGTATAGCTGTGATTCTGTGTTTGTGTGTGTGTCTTGTCACTGTGGATTTACTTTTGTTTTGATTTGATCATGCATAGCTAAATGAATCCTACTGATTTGTACTGTAGCGTGTGCGTGTGTGTGTGCGCTCTGCGTTTTCGAGGGTCGAGTAAGTGAGAGGGACGCCGTGAAGAGACAGAAAGACGTGTTGAGGAAATTTGTGAAGGATTAAAAAGTGCAGGAAAGTTTCAGGATAGAGATACAGGATGTATAGTGGAGAGAAAAAAACAAACAAAAAGAAAGTCAAAAAGACGAGAAGTGAGTTGTAATGTTTTAAGTTTCGGCACTGTGTGCTTAGTATTTATTGCTTTGATTTGATCTTTGACATTTATTCATTCAGTTTGAGTGTTTGTTTATGCGTACGTGAGTGTGGTCCGGCCCTGCTGAGACGATAAGCTTTAATGGGACGTTTCCTGCTGTATAAAGCCCGGCCTGGTGCAGGCTGGGAAGCTGAAGTCCCGGTCCTGGTCCAGGTGTTTGAAACCTGGAACAGATTAGCTCTACGGGCGCTGGTATGACAGCAGCTCAGGTTGTCCAGGCCTCTCTGTGTATCTCGGTACTGCAGTGGGACGACAGTCAAAGAGGAGATATCTGATTACTGTGTGTGTGTGTTTGTGTGTGTGTGTGTGTGTGTGTGTGTGAGAGAGAGAATATGAAACCATTTGCTTCAACAGTTTATCAACAGAGTAGCAAAGTGGGTGGAGAAGTATTTATCCCCTTTACAAAATCTTCTTTTAAAGGGTCACATGATGATTGAAAGAATGATGAAGAAAGTTGGTGGTTGAATTGCTCACAACTCCATGTCCACACACATTTTTGCGTGACCAATGATTTATTTTATTTTGATAGAGGAAAATATTTATCACAAAATCATGTAAACAGAGACACAATTATTTTCCAGCAACAAGAGAAGAAGAAAGAGAGGAGAAAAAGCTAGCAATCTCAATCCTTAGGAAAAATATACATCAGGCCGGCAATAAGTCATCCAGAGTAGGATCTCATCACAACGCCGCCTTTTTGGGGAAAACAATTCCACGTCCTGCATAGAGGGCAACAGCCTAAACAGAGGAAGTTGAAACATGTCTCCAAACTTGTAATTTAAACATTCGGTTTAAATTAATAACGCTATGCCAAAGAGTTGCTGTGTAGTTGGTTGCACCAACAATAAATCCAAAAACATCTGATTTGTTCCTCTGCTATGTCCTAAAAAAGATATAATGGAGGGGCTTTATGGCTCAAAGCCATAGACAAGACCAGTGTTGCGTCAGGCTGCGCTCCTTTTTAGGGGAAAGAAACTTGCTGTCACATTAAACAGGAAAATATCGATAAGCTGTTGTTTAGCGGGTTAACCGCGGTTTTCACACTGACATTTAAGGCACATATGATACGTGAATATTCACTGTCAGTGCAGTAAATCGCTAAATGATGCTGGTGACAGTGACCAGCATGGCTAGTTAACGTTAGCTTGAGTGTAAGGCTGCTTCAGTAATACAGTCATACATTATCATTATCAGACTCCAACTAAATCTCAGCCTATAGATCAAACAGTTGGCTATTAACACGTTGGTTATTTACAGACAACGACTTAGCCTAACGTGATTCAATCAAATATGTAACTACAGATATCTGGATAAGCAATATCCGGCCACTGTGTTGGACGGGGAAAGACTATCAATCTTAATTAATCAAGGTATCGCAAAATAATTATTAGACGTGTTAAAAAAAAAAAAAATGTTGTTAACGAGATGAATGCATACGAACTTGTCAAAATTACAAACCAAACATACGTCAAATTGCATTGAAGTCTATGGGATCTTTGGTTTTCTTTTTTGGGGGTGCGGCCTTGACTTTTTAGTACCCGTATGTGCCGGTCTGATGTAGAAAATATAAAACACTTCATTGTTGTAATCAGGAACAAAACGCAGCACATCATTCATCCAAAATTGACTCATCAAACACAATTTTAAGCTCTCTGATTGGATGTTTCTTACTGCAATGCTCCATGGGAGTTGTAGTTGACCTTTCTCCTTTAAGTCTTTACATATGGAGTTATGACTTTTTTTACCAGCAGATTTTTATGTTCACCTACGTCCTCAAAGTGCTTCTACTGCCAATTACCGAACGTTATGCAAAAAATAAATGGGACTTTTACTTTCTAAATTCTGCCTGCCCGAAATATCTCCTCACACTTTACTACTCTTTGATGCCTTTGTAAGCTTCCTGTACTATTAAGGGGATTGTGGGAGTTGACGTTCTCTTTGGATGTTGAACTACAACCAGCACCCCAAAAATCTGTATGCAAATCAAACATGACCCAAAGTGACTTACTGAGCTTGAATCAGATCAGGTTGATTTATTTTTATGTAGCAGATGTGAAATAATTTTATCAAAAATATGTTTTTAGCATTTCAGGGTTTTGGTTTCTGCTCATATGAAGCTGTATGTACATTTTTTGGATCAGTTTTCAGTTGGCCCTCCACATTGTTTGACTGACAGCTTGTGTCTGTGATGATCACATTTTCAGACTGACTGAGTGTGTGAATGATTAAATAAATAAATGAATGAGTTCTTGTTTCTGTGTGTGTGTTTGTGAAAGAGAGAGTGAGAGTGAAATCAAGACTGACAGGACAGACGCGTCCCGACATGAAACTGTAAACACCTTCAGCTCTGAACCTGCCTGAGCTGACGTTGTGAGTGAAAACTGTGTTTCATCTGCAATAAATATTTAACGTCAAACTGTCGAGTTTCGTCCGTCTCTGTGACTGTTGGTCTTAATCCCCCAGGACACAAAAGGCTGGGAAGCAACATAAAAACAAAGCTCTGATGTTTAATTCAATAACTTTCCACTACTCTACTATGTCAGAGCTCTTCCATGACCTCAACATTGTATTCCCTCCTGGTTTCTTCATGTTCGTGTACAGTTTGGCAGAACAATAACATCTAATGTAATACATCTGTGAAACAAGTTGGACACTACACTCTGCTGTATTCCTGGAAAGTGACCCATTTCTAAAATTCCTTGACTTCTCTCATCTGGAATACACCATTTGTAAACCCCAGGATGTTGCAGCAACTCCAAAAAACCTGCAGAGAAATAAACCAGAGTGGAAGATAAATCTGAAATGTGCAGTACAAGAAAAATAAGACCATGACTTAAGAGAGAATGTTGGATGATTTACATGATAAAGTTGTGGGCTAATAGTGAACAAAATGTCCCCTATTTTATATTAGGACACAAAAATCCAGTGGTGGAAGAAGTACAGTATTTATGTCCTTTATACTTAAGTAAAAGTAGCAACACTACAAGTAAAAGTCCTCCTCTGAAAAAGTTTTATTATATTAAAGGGACTATTTGTAACTTTCAGAAATGCTTGTTAACAGCGACACCTGTGGTCGTTAAGTCAACGAAAGTCAGCGTCGGGCTTGCGCTTGCTCGCTCTAAATAGACATGAACGAGCATCACTCCAAACAGTGAGGCGACACACATGTCAGCTCAAACCACAATATCACTCTATATTTCACCTGCTTGGCAGTAATGTTAGCTGACCAGACGGAGGTCTCTCCATGAACATGATTTAGATCTGATCCTAGTGTTGGCTTTTCCTGCTTCAGCCCCGCTGCTTCAGCCTCCGGGCTGAAGCAGGAAGAGAAACGTTATCACCTCCGACTGCGGCCGGAGAGAACAGGGGAGACACCGGCACCCATTCGTAGACGATAACGTTTCTCACTGCGGAGCCCCGTCACTTCACAAGACCCGGGAAACCTCTGTTGGTCTGGAGGAGCTGCAGCATTTATTTCTGCACAAAAGTCCACTGTACATTCACTAGATATTCTCAGAGCTAAACTAACTCTTCTGCAGTGTGGAGTGTGCGCGCATGAATGTGAGGTGGAGCGAGAACGCGCGCGTTGCATGAGTGAAGGCAAGCAGGCAGAGGAGCGGTCTGAACAGCGTAGCCACACACAAGTGCGCATATGCGAGCACGCATGGGACACCGACCCGGTAGATTTATACCTGTAAAAAGTTACAAACAGTCCCTTTAAATCTTAATATAATTTGACTGTTGTTGAGATGGAGATAAATCTAACATTTAACTTTTGCCGTCAAATAAATGTAGCAGAGTAAAAAGTATTTTAGTCTGAAATGTAGTGGAGTAAAAGTATAAAAGTGGCATTAAAGGTACCTCAATTTGTACTTAAAGGAACAGTGTGTAACAGTTAGAGGGATCTATTGGCCGAAATGGAATATAATATTAATAAGTAAGTTTCCTTGAGTGTATAATCACCTGAAAATAACAATTGTCGTATTTCCGTTAGCTTAAAATAAGCCGTTTATATCTACATACTGAGCGGTTCCTCTTCACAGAGTCGGCCGCCATGTTTCTACAGTAGCTCAGAACGGACAAACCAAACTCTGGCTCTAGAAGGGGACATTTGCGTTTTCATGTCGGCTAACGTAGTCCTCCTACATGTTTGACACACGGGAGATGTTTTAGTTGGTTGCAATCTGCAACCTCACCACTAGATGCCGTTAAATCCTACACACTACACCTTTAAGTACAGTTCTTGAGTAAATATACCTAGTTATATTCCACCACAGCAGAAGTCACATAGTCTTTGAGACTATGTTACTTTTTAAATATGAAATAACACATTCTTACCCTTAAATAAACTCTTAAACAATAAAAATGCAGTCTTGCTCTATTCTATACAGTCACAATAGGTATATATTGCTGTGAAAGTCCTGCATTCAAAATCTTACTTAAGTAAAAATAGATAAGTATAAGCAGCAAAATGTATCAGAAGTACTCATTATGCAAAATGGACCCATTCATATACATATGGTATTGGATATTACTGATGCATTAATGTGTAAACAACATTTTATTGTTCATGTTGGAACTAATTTGAACAACTATGTATAATGTTTAGGTATTCTAATGTATAATGCATCACATGTTAATAACTGATAATGTAACTAGTAAATAAATGTAGTGGAGTAAAAAGTACAATATTATAGCAGAAAATGGAAATACTTAAGTACCTAAGATTTGTATAGTACTTTGGTTAACTACCACTTATTTAATTAAAACATTCAACCATTTTCATCCAATCTGATCCCAATAATCTGAGGAGGAACAAAACGGAGCCAATGTTTTTGGTCATAACCCAGTTTCTATAAATAAACACCCAATTTTTCTCCTGCATGTGTGACTTTCTTTAACTTTCCTCCTGATTTAGTGTCCTCATTAGTATGGATGAGCAGTTCTCACGTTTCCCATGAGCTTCCTTCAGAGGTCACGCCTCTGTGTGTGTGTTGTGTTGTATATGTGCGTTTGTGAGGTGGGGGTGTAAACTATAGACTGAATAAAGCTCATTGAGGTTGTCTGTTGTTGGTGACCTCACTGACTGCTATAAATAACCCCCCCACCCACCACCTCCTCCTATACTCACTCACACAGTGCAGTTATGACCCTGTTTATTAGGGATCTTTACACTTTCTTACTCGGAGGTCGAACTGAGTTTAACCTTCTCTTCTAGAGCAATAATCAACTAGTCATAATGCAGTAAAAGTCAATTTCATCTCTGAAGTAAAAGTTAATTCAAAATATTTTCTGATTCAAGCTTATTAAATGTGAGGATTTGCTGCTTTTTTCTGTTTGATATCATTGTAAATTTGATAATTTTTCATTTTGGACTGTTGGTCAGGCAAAACAAGCAGTTTGATGACACCACGTTGGGCGTTTTCCACTATTTTACGACATTTTATGGACTAAACTATTAAAGTAGATTGAAAAAAATAAACAGATTGATCAAAACAATCAATAATGAAAATAATAGTTGGTTGCAGCCCTAGTAAGAATGTCTTCATCCACCTTTCTATCTCTAGATGTTGGTAAATGGAGGACCACATACATTTCTACATGTTTAACACTGAATCCACACTTTCAAGGAAGTGAGTTAGTTAAAGTAAAATACAACTCAAACATTCTCTTATACCGTTGTAAATACTGTAATATTCAGTGCAAACCCACTCCCCACTGCTTTTCCTCTCTTTCCTAGAATACCACATACACAGCAGTTAAGAGAGCAGGTTTCAACTCGTTGCAGCATGCTTCAGCTTCACCTGTTGAGGAACCTGCGGAGAAGAAACTAACCCGCCAAACAAGAAAACAGGTAAATGTGTTGCACTCACTTAAGAGGGTTGTAGGTAGGTGGAGACAGGTAACCTAGTGACAAAACATGACAACAGAACATGTTTGGGGAGTTTTTTCTTTAATCTGAACTAGCGAGGGTGATGTATGCTGTACAGATTGTAAAGCCAGGCACATCTGTGATTAGTGATATTGGGCAATATAAATTGACTTAACACCTTTGTGCATCAACAGTAGCTGTTTTTTATATTAGTCCAAATTCTCTCTAACACAGTGGTTCCCAACTATTTTTTTTATTAATCATGAGATGATTAAAAAGATTGGAAATAAGAAAGAAAATCTGCATTTGCTGCACAAATTGTTTTTCCCAGAGGTGTGGACTCGAGTTAAAATGACTTGGACTCGAGTCAGACTCGTCACTGAGCGGCAGTTGGAATAAATGATATCAAAGATAATTTTGTTTGCGTATAAAAACAATGCTGTGGTCAACGAAAAAAACTAATTGCAGTATGCAAAATGTGTGGGTCGAAATTGGTGAAGAGTGTATTATGACTTGTTTAGGACTCGAAACTCAAAGTTTAGGACTTGGGACTTGCCAGTCTTGCCTGAGGACTTGCCTGTCTTTACTTGGCACTTGATTCTGGACTTTCCATTTATTTTTAATATTATTTTTGTTACATTTATCAAGTCATTTATTTATGTATTGCTTATTTATTGACTAATCAATTTCTTATAATGATGACACTAAACTTGCTCTAGAATATTTATATGTCTTTCTCAATGTACTCACCCTGAACTTGTTCTGAAGTTACATTTAAAGGTCCCATATTGTGCTCATTTTCAGGATCATACTTGTATTTTGTGTTTCTACTAGAACATGTATACATGCTGTAATGTTCAAAAAACTATTTATTTTCTTCATACTGTCGGCCTGTATAGACCTGTATTTATCCTCTGTCTTAAACGCTCCGTTTTAGCGCATTTCGACAGAATTGTGACGAAATTGCAACAGAATTGCGTTGCTAGGGAACAGCTTGGGTCCATGTGTACTTCCTGTCAGCTGATGACATTCACATACACTGCAACCAGGAATGAACTGGGACACATTTAGAATATTTACGTTTAAATCTGTGTAAAGGGTCTAAATATTGTATATTTGTGACATCACGAATGGGCAGAAATCCTGACAGCTTGTTTCAAATGCAGAGTTTCTGAATACGGGCTGTTTGTATTTCCCTGTGGATTGAGCGTTTCGATACTTTAACAGTATTTTTATAGGACTTAAGCCTGCTTTATAATAAAAAAAACATGAAAATCTCACTTTTTTATAATATGGGGCCTTTGATTGAAGTTTACTTCATGGAAATAGCTGTTTTAGCTTAACTAGTTAAGCTAGTTTGTAGTCTGCATACTTCTACACCTGTCCTCACTCAGGTGCAAGTGTGTGTGTGCTGAGCTGAGAACCTACAGCTATAGACTTTAGGACCCAGCGGAAACTTTCTCTCTCCGGTGCGGCGGCAGCCTCTGCGGCTCGTGATAGAGCGAGCGAGCCGGTTGGTCGGAGAGAGAGAGACCGAGAGAGAGAGAAGCAGGCGGGGGAGCGCGAGCCAGCATCGGAGAGAGGAGAAGACCCGGTAGAGCGCGAGAGAAGGGAGAGAGAGAGAGAGAGAGAGAGAGGAGAGAGAGAGATAGAGAGAGAGACGACCGTCAGGGTCCGTGTACCTGAGGGACGGACGACACGGTAAATATAAACATTACATTTTGACTCAGCCGTTACAGCCGTTAACAGCCGTTTACAGTCGTTACAGCCGTTAAGTTTAAATCTACCAGTCATCTTCCTAAAGTCATCGCTCGAGCGTTGCTCCGCAGCCAAAAACCGTTGGTTCCGTTTAAACAGATGATGATGTGCGCGTGAAGAGCGCTTATAGTGAACTTGTGTGAGGATAAATCAACCGGACAACCGTTATATAACGAGGGTGTGTTGTCCGGTGTAGCGTACACCCTCCGGAGACAGCAGCAGGTAACGTTAAACCGGAGCTCACCGTGTCCTCTCTTCACCCACCACCACCAGATGCAGACAGACACATCAGCGCGCGGAGGAGCGGTTGGGGCCGGCGGGCGCGCGCCTTGCTTGAGGTTAACGGGTGCATTCGGTCTCTCACGCGCCCCCGTGTGTCACCGTGTGTGTGTGTGTGTTTTACCTGACCCAGTAAAAGATTATAGTCGCTACACACTCACACAGACACACGTGTGTCTCACCGGCTGCGGCTGCTCAACACACACACACACACACACACACACACCACCGGGATTATCCGCCGTTACTGAGAGACCATCCGGTAAAGGCCGATTGAGGTCGCTCCCAATATTAATTGTCATAAAGCGGAGCTTCCGTCAAGCTAGCAGGGAAAGCTACGACACTTCCGGCGTGGACTTTAAAAATAAAAGCCCTCGTTATACACTGCGTCAAGTACAAATCTCTACGGATACTGTTATAAAAATACTGTTTAATCAGCTTGAGTACTGAAGATATTGTTGAAGTGATTGATGCATATTTTAAGATTCAATGTCATAGCTTCACATCTAAAGATTATTTTCATAATTAATAATATTTTGGTGTATAAAATGTCAGAAAATAGTGAAAAATAGACATCTTCAAATGTCAAATGTTTTGTCTGACCACAAGTCCCGAACCCCAGGTTGCTCAATTAACTGTCACAAAAGACTAAAAAAGCAGAAAATATTCACATTTGAAAAGCTGGAACTAGTGAATTTATGGATTTTTTTTCTAAATAGTTGCCTATTCATTTTCTTTTAATCAGCTAATCCATCAATTGGCTAGCTGTTTCAGCTCTAGTATGCTGTGATCACTTGTTTTTAATGGTATTTTGGGTTTTAGCAACTTATGTGGAATTTACATCATACAACCAACAAAACTTAACACATGGTGTGTTTTTGCTGATCCCATTATGTTCAGACTTAAATTTCACCACTTTAAGGCCAATTATGATTAAATAGATAAATAAAGAATTCAGTATTTCCCCATGTATAAAATGTCAGAAAATAGTGAAAAGTGTCACAATTTCTGACCATAAGTCCTAAACACCAAGGTGCTCAATTAACTGTCGAAGAAGACTAAAAAAACAGAAAATATTAACATTTGAAAAGCTGCAACCAGTGAATTTAGGATATGGCTTAAACAATTGATCATTACCAAATAGTTGCCTATTCATTTTCTTTTAATCAACTAATCCATCAATTGGCTGTTTCAGCGCTAGTATGCTGTGATCACTTGTTTTTAACGGTATTTTGGGGTTTTAGCAACTTGTGTGGAGTTTACATCATACAACCAACAAAACTTAACACATAGTGTATATAAAATGTCAGAAAATAGTGAAAAATAGCCACAATTTCCCATAGTCCAAGGTGACATATGTCTTTTTTTTAATCTTACCACAGGTCCCAAACCCCAAGGTGCTCTATTAACTGTCACAGAAGACTAAAAAATAGACAATATTCACCTTTGAAGAGCTGGAACCAGTGAATTTATGGATTTTCCTGGCTCAAACAATTAAGCGTCACCAAATAGTTGGCTATTGATTTTCTGTCAATCAGCTAATCCATCCATTGGCTAACTGTTTCAGCTCTAATATGTTGTGAGCACTTGTTTTTGAGTTCATTTAAGTCATGTCCTTGTCATATATGGGGGATTTTGGGGGTTTTAGTGACTTGTGTGGAGTTTACATTATACAATTAACAAAACTTAACACATGGTGGGTATTGTTTTTGCTGATCCCATTATTTTCAGACTTAAATTTCACCACTTTAAGGCCAATAATAAATAAATAGATGACTAAAGGATTCAGTATTTCCCAATCAAGAATTTTATTCCTGGCAGTGTGGAAGAGGTTTTGAAACAGGCTTGGGGACATACAACTTTCAGTAAACATAGCTGAATAAATAAATGAATGACAAGTGTGTATGATAAAACATTTTAGAGACTTAATTGTTGGTGTCAGGTGAATATTTTTGGAGGGTTAGGGAAAGGCGTGTTGGAGGAATTGGACTCATGACCTCAGATGACTTTATCATTTCTGAAATCCTGGCTACGGCACACTTGGATCTCTTTGAAAATGGACAGCTTGAGAAATGTTAAAAGTTGGAAAATAAGAGTTACCTGCCTTTAAGAGTTCATGACATCAATGATATCATAATTAGAATATAATTACCTTTGCTCTGTTAATAAAATAAGACTTTGTTGATCATCAAGGGAGGAAATTCAGTTACAGCAGTACTAAAGAAAGGAAACAGAGCTATTTAAATTGAATAAATAAGACAAAGAAAATCTAAATCAGGTTTATTTCTATGTATAAGTATATACATAGAAGGAATTTGATTCCGTTTTTTAAGCAGCTCTCTCAATGTACTTACACAGAATAGAAATAACAGAATAAAGAATACAATAATAAAAATATAAATAAAATAAAAATCATATGTCTATATACAAGTCAAGTGTTCATACAAGTCAAGTGTTCGGGAGTTGTAAACAATACAAATAGTGCAAAGAAAGATGTCTGGAGATGTCTATATACTGTATGTACACTGAGTAGGATTCATATTTAAAGTGACAGGTATGTACATATTATAATATGTACATAAAGTGACAGAAGATATGTACATATTAGAGAAAAATGCATTAAAGATTGTAAATTATAATCTAAAATGTGCATTAAAGACTAAATTATAGTCTAAAAATGTGCATTAAAGACTGTATATTGTAATCTAAAAATATGCATCAAAGACTATAAATTATAATCTAAAAATATGCATTAAAGACTGAATTATAATCAAAAAATATGCATTAAAGACTGTAAATTGTAATCTAAAAATATGCATTAAAGACTATAAATTATAATCTAAAAATATGCATTAAAGACTGAATTATAATCTAAAAATATGCATTAAAGACTGTAAATTGTAATCTAAAAATATGCATTAAAGACTCAATTATAATCTAAAAATGTGCATTAAAGACTGTAAATTATAATCTAAGAATGTGCAAAAATGTACATTAAAGACTAAATTATAATCTAAAAATGTGCATTAAAGACTGTAAGAGCAGCAGTGGATATTTGGTGTTAGAGGGTTATTGACAGTGTATGACTGATTAAGTGCTCATCAGAGTGATGGTCTGTGGGTACAAAGTGTTCTTGTATCTTGATTGTTTTGGCTTTTATTGTGAAGACAAATCACCTACTTCCCTGTCTTATCACCGCCTAACTCTCATTACCTTGACATACCTCTGAAGCTTTTTCTCTGCGCAACCATTTCTCCTCCCACCAGTACAGGCTTATTCTTGGGCCTTTGACTATGGTCTAAGTCAAACCATGAAGGCTGAAACAATTTAAAGCAGTGTGTATAGACTAGCTATAGGAGTGAGAGGTGTGTCAGTGACCTAAATACGCAGAACTTGGAGGAGTTGTTTGGCCTGGAGCCTGGAGCTCTTGCAGGGAGCCCCCGGGGGTGTGGGGTGGATACTGTACACCCATTTCTGCAAAGTTTCCACCCCTGTCTTTCCGCTGGTAACCCTGGCCGGCTGCCTGTTGTCTTAACAGTAGGTGATGTAAGGCCGCAGCGTGAGGAGTGACATACTGTACAATACGTCTTGAAGAAAGCCAGACATATTGGCTGCACTCACACTGTGCTCAAATCCAAATCACTGCTGAGATCCAATTTTCTTTTAGGCACATGCAAACATAGTGCTTTAAGCTCCTTTTGTGTTCAGATTGTGATCGGTATCGGAACAAATCACACTCCTGGAGTGACTGAATACGGTCACAAAAACTTTGCATGCTCACGCAGAAGTATATAAGTTTAATGGAGACTCCTTTGACTAAATGACATCATGTATGGTGTTATTTATATGGTAATATGCAGCTGATCTATAGCCATGGAAAATTGTATTTTATTATACTATATTATAGCCAGAAATCACAACTCTAAAGAAAAAGTGGATGGCAGGTGTCTATTAAAACCTTATAACAGAACGTCTCAAACTAAGATTTGGTCAGCAGTTTAACCACTGATCTAGTGCATGATTTAAATCATTTAAACTAAGAATCACTGTGTGGCAATTAGGGGTGGGAATCACCAGAGGCCCCACGATACTATATTATCACAATATTTAAGTACCGATATGATCTGATTGTGATTTTAAACATTTTGCGATATGCTACTCAGTATTGCAATAAGATATATTGGGATTTATTACCTTTTTTCAACTGCTAATTATGCAGTTTGTCTACATCTGTTTTATCTAAAAAGATCCCGTTTTCACTCTGTTCATCTCAGAGTTTTCATTCACATATCTTGAGGTCAGACGTCAAGGGAGCCCTTTGAAAATGAAATCATGCCAGTTTTTCCTCGCAAAAATTTAGCATAACTTTGGAGTGTTATTTAGTGTTCTTCCTGATGAGCTAACATGACATGTTAGCTTGTCATGACACTCGCCGTTGTTTTATGATTCTCGGCCAGAGCACATGACGATTGGTGCCAATGGATTCATTAGGTTTTCTAGTTTCATATAATGCCAGTATCTTCACTCTAGCTAAGAAGTGAAGCCCCATCTTGTTTGACTCCACCTTCTTAGTAACATTAGGCTTTCCGCTGTGCTCCTCAGCCTCTTCATTTGTCTGAAGAACACTGTGAACAGATACGAGCCTCAGAGCCAGATATGGGCACATTTAGTTGAAATCTGTTGGTAAACGCCCTTTAAAAATCTCAAGAGCTTTCAATCTGCCAAAACAGCTGGAAAAAAACGCAAATCCAAGCAGATCTAAATCACACTCAAAACTTTTTCTTACAAATCTGTCCTTGTGCCCTCTTGACGATTAGGCGACAGCATGACTTTCTCTTGTGCTTGCTCAATGGTTTTGTCACTTATTAACTTCCATATGACAAATAATGAGACAAAAGAGACCCAAAATGAGTACAAAGTCACACATGGCTCACCCTCCGCTGAAGCTCCAAAACAATGACGTGTGTGCTCGGTTGGCAGGAGTCATAGCAACTGTCAAATTGTAGCGACGTATTTCAGATGTGACGGTTTAGTTTAGTAGTCAAACGACAGAAAATGAATCAGTATAAATGTTATTATTCAATTAATTATTAATTGCATAAAATCACTCGCAATCTCAATGGGTTTTGGACTGTTAGTCAAACAAAACATTTAAAGATGTCATCTTAGATTCTGGGAACTTATGGTGGAGATTTATTATAATTATTAATTTATTTTATTTATCTTTAATGATTAATGAATACAAAAAAAAACTGAATCTGACAGCAGAAACTGGCAGCTTTAAAACACACCTAGGGACCTTTGTTGCATGCTGTCAAAAAAGGCAAAAAAACTAAAAAGATAAGATAGATAAATTATATAATGAAAAGATTAATCAGTAAGGCTATGAAGCAGCCCGAGACTGTTTATAATGGAGGGTTTACTTTGCCCTCAAAAAACAGATACAGTATAATTAACAGATTAAGGACCAATTGACCCAAATCAAGATAAATAATAAGCGTCTATGGGATTTTTCCCTGTTTATACCGTCATTAAAATACAGATCTGAGTCCTGTTTGAGGGAAAAGGATTCGTTTTTGGACACGTTTACTACCTGCACTTTGACCGCGGCCATTTTGTCTAATAATGAAAGAGGACAGTTTTATCCGGCCACATCAATCAAACACTGTGACAGCCTTGTTGAAAGCTGCCCTGATTCCAGCAGATTCCTTTGAGGACACCTGTGTGTGCGTGCGTGGATGCATAAATGTGTGTTAACCTGTTACTGCTATGAAATTGAATATGTTCTGCTCTGCATGTGCAGGGGTCCCATCCTTCAAGTACAGTTCACTGAGACACCTTTGGCTTTATTTACAGCCTTAACCTCGGGGCTGTGTGTGTTTGTACGTGTGTGTGTGAAAGGATGAATGAAAAAAAAAAAGATGTCAGCCACATACTGAGAATGATTTTGTACCCGAACTTACTGTATATCCAGTCATGTCATGTTGTGTGTGTTTGTTTTGTCTTTCTTCTTCAGGAGAGGGGGAGGACTGAGTGAGCGAGTGATCGTCCGACAGACAGACAGACACACAGACAGATTGAATGAAGCTGCACCTGGTGCTTCTGAGGGACTACCCCATGTTTTGATTTGCTCCATTTTTTACTTTCTAAACGTGGTTTCACCGAGCCGCTCCCAGCCATGCCGTCCAACAGTCCTGCAGCCGCCGAACCGCCCGAGACACCGGAGAACGACATCACCAATGACGTGGTGAGTCAGTGAGATAGATTATTAATGCTGCAAGCACAAGTACTATTACTACTACTAATGTAATGGGGAAAAGTCCTTTACTCGTGTGAAACTAGGAGAACCACAATGGAGAAAATACCCCAGTAAACACACACATCCAGCAACAAAATGCTTATGAAGTATTAACATACAATGTATGGAGTCAGGTTTGTGCCAAAACAATGCTGTCTCTTTACATGAATACGTTGACAAAATACAAACAGCAGGAGATAAATGACTCGTTAATAAAATATATGTGGGGATCTATTTAAGGACATGAATGTATATATGTATTTATATCTGTTGTATGTATTGAGTGTATCTGTACGTTTCTAGACAAGAAAATGTAACGGAAAATATCTGTCATTCTAAAACAAAAAGTATAATTTAAAAGCCTTTTTAAAAAAAATGTCATAACTACAAGTTCATTCAATAATTAATCTTTTAAAGGGACAGTGTGTAGGATTTGGGGACATCTAGTGGTGTGGCTGCAGATTGCAACCAACCGAGTACCCCTCCGCTCACTCCTCCCACTCCAAGTGTGAGGTAACGTGAGCCGCCAAGTGAAAACCCGTGGTAACGTCGTTCGCCTCGCTCAGAGGCCATCCTTACCATAATAACACTACTTTAAGAGCAACAGAAGTCAGACGCCGGCTGGCGGTACAACGGTTTTGCACTCTGTGGCTCAAGTTTCTGCAGTTTCACAAGCATGTCGGAGAACTACGGTGGCCTCCAGGTAACGTAAAAACGCGAAAAGGCTCTCTCTAGAGCCAGTTTTGTTTTTTCCGTTCTGAGCTACTGTAGAAACTTAATAATAAGTGATTATTAAGTTATTATAATTAAACTATGAAAGCGTTTATAATTATTCAGGTTGCACTCTCCAAACTCTATAAAATGTATCAAGTATTACAGCAAGTATAAGTTAGAGTACTCATTTTAATGATTGGTTCCTTTTTAGAGTGTAGACTGAGTGTATTTGATGTGTTAGCAGTGTTTCAGTGTTGTACAGTAAGTGCAGGTGGCGCAAACTAATTAATATACTGTCGAGTAATTTAAATTGTGGCACTACGTCAATGTTATGGAGCTCATTATAGAGCTGTAATGCTGTAACTACATCCATCAAATAAATGTTTACTCATAAAACATACACGTACATTTCCCACTGTACGTAGTGTTGTAAATGGGAGTGGAATTACATATAAAGTGGGAATACTTCAGTAAAGTACTAGAACTGAAAATTATATTTAAATCAAGCAAACACACTGTCCACCTATGACTTTTACCACCACTTGTACTACTACTATCTCAGCTACTGCCACTACCATTACCCCTCCTGTTACTGTTATTATTGCTGCTTCTATTATACATATTAAATTACTACTAGAGCTATTTTTGCAGCCACAGATATTATTACAACCACCACC
This sequence comes from Sebastes umbrosus, assembly GCF_015220745.1. Classification (NCBI taxonomy): domain Eukaryota; kingdom Metazoa; phylum Chordata; class Actinopteri; order Perciformes; family Sebastidae; genus Sebastes; species Sebastes umbrosus. Next base: position 8,146,292 of record NC_051286.1, read on the forward strand.
AGTTTTACTACAGCTATCATTACCTCCACTACTACTTTAGTTGAGAGCTTTTTTTAGCCAACATAAACAGAAAATCTGGCACTGTGTGTGTGTGTGTGTGTCTGCAATAATTAAACTTACAGTTATTTATTTACATTCACTTCAGGCTTTTCTGCATTCCACACACTCACCCGACCACATGCAGGTGAGACGAGTAAAGGGTTTCGACTCTCAAACAGTCACAAATGAGCACACACACAAGCACATACATTAACACACAGTCAGACATACACAAAGTGAAAAATGGCTCCTTTCATTTGCGCCCCGAGAGCCCAGGGCAGCCCTCGTAAATCTGTGAGAAGTTTGAAGTTCATTCTATAGTGCTGCTATATAAAGAGCCGTCTTACTCACTCACTCACTTCCACATTCACACACTGGCAAAGAGCCAACAAGTACAAAGTTTCCCTTATAGAGTTTTTTTTTTTCTTACTATAGAGTTTGTTGTGCTTCTTAACTTCCTGAGACTAACCTCTCAAAGAGTTTTAAAAAAAAAAAGCCCACAGAGAAATCTGAGTGAGTCACAGAGTTTAAACAGAGGAAGACATGAAGATAGAAAGAGAAAAGAGGTGTGTGACTCCAGTTTTAATCCACTGCACATGACAGAAGCTACTGTCCAGATGTTGAAGATAGAAAGACATTTCTGTGATGATGTTCAGAAATAATGCCAAAGTAAACTTGTGAAAAAAAAACTAAAATTTAAAGTTTGTGAAGGTGTGGGAAATATTTAAAGATGGAGAAACAAATTGAGAATGTCAAAAATTCAGACTTGTAACCTTAATGTGCATGGATAACGTCAGTGTCATGCAAAACTTTATGCTTTTCTGCTGCAAAGGGGAGATTTACACTCACAGCAGGCATTGAAATTTTAAGCTTAAAGAACTTTATTGACCCTTATTTGAGCTTGAAAATTAAGCACTGGCACTTTCCCTTAATGCACTAATCGCTGCTAAGCAAGGTCTTCTTTCCTCTCTAATGCCTTGGCTGCCAAGTGCACTCATTTACGCTACTGTACATATACAGTATGTTACAAACTCCAAACACAGTTTAAAGACTGTCAAAGGAACCACCTTGAGGGACATGTGAGATCCTGATCATGTGGACGAGGTTGTTTTACCTCCAAAGCCTGAAGGCGACAGTATGCTTGAAACAAACTGGCTCCTATTCCACAGTTCAAGAATTCAGGTCAGGGCAAAAAAACTGACATCATAGCCTCCTCCTAACTGCATCAAACTGCCTCCTGCCAAACTTCTGATCTCTCTCCACGAATAAGTAGTCTCAATGCAATTAACCATACAAGTAGGGATCTCTTCGAAGGTAATATACTATAGTGTTTCAATAAATTGTACATGCTGCTTGAGAAGTTCAAACACTGCCCTACTTTGTTACCTCCCTGTACCTCACCAGTCACTTGATTGTCTGTTTCAGAGATTTACAGAAATAGAGGAACGCAGGGCCCTGATTTCAGAGGTTACAATAAGCACTTTATTTTAAGAATATGAGGCCTTAATGCCTTGGCTGCCAAGTGCCTGTGTACATATGGTAGGACTCAACAATAAGGATCGCCCAGGGCAAGTAAAATGCAACGCTAGTAAATCTAAAAAATAACTAAACACATTGTTTTTTCTGCAGCTGATGATGGAAGTAGCCAAGTGGTGAGCCATCTCGCTTCTTTCTCATCTCTGTTGAGAGTTACACATGCGCAGTACTGATCAGGCACTGGCAAGAAAAGGACGGCGGGTAATGTCAAAGTTTATGCGCTGATTCGCAAGCGAGCATTTTAAATTATCCTGGAAACAGGAGATTAGTTGAGTGGTGTTAGAGGATGTGGTCAAAAGAGGAAGGAAGCACTGCTTGGTAGAAGTACATGAAACAGAATCCAGGAAGTCTTGCTGGATAGATCATCCTCAAGTGGTGCAGACAACCATGGAAAAGCCACTCTGTCTTCAGGTGAAAAAATAGTGATTTTATTTTTGGAGCATATAGGCAATAAAGCAGATCAACGCGTATCAACTCTAGGTCTTCATCAGGGACCCTGATCCAGCCAGACATCCTGTAGTCTATTTCACATAACTTTAGTCTTTGTTGTTATTAGATAACCGCTAATAAATAAAACAATTTGTATAGGGGCGAATAAAAAATGACTTTGGGCAAATAAATTTCTGACCCACTTGCCTGAAGCATTGACATTGAACCCTGCACGGTATATGCTACAAACTACAAAGACACTTTGAAGATGGTATAAAGATGCTGGAGGACCTGTAAAAGCATCGCTCTGTATTCTGACCGTGTGGACGGTGTTTTTTATTCCATCTCTGAAGCCCAAAAAGATGTAGTTGTCGCCATATTGCTGACTGTTAGTGGTAAATAGCTATCAACATTATTATAACAATAACCAGGGGAGAATGGTGCTTAAGATTGGTAAATTTCTTGTGTCATTTTCAGTCCATCATAGTGTGAAATTGAAAATGTCAGCGTGTAAATGCACGTAAATGTGTAGATACTGATTATTTTAACAATAGGATTGCGTAAATGTGACATATGCTGTGCTACAATTGTGTTTAAATGTTGTGAATCTGTTACGGAGGCTAAATCTAGAGAAATTAAAGTGTGGACAGCTTTATTGACTTGATGATTTGGTGAGTAATAGATTCAAATAGAGAAAGAAAGCAGAAGAGTAGGGAGACACAGGGAACAGGAGAGAGACAGAGAGGACGTACTGTAGGGATGGGGAAGAAAGAAAGAGGACAAGCAGTCTGCTGCTGATGGGATCCTCCTCTGCCCGCCTGGTTTGCAGTCTGGTTGCTTAGCAACTGCAGTGGCCTAAAATAACTTGCCGGGAGACAGAAATAGACCAAAGATGGACAGATTGGCCACTGTGTGTGTGTGTGTGTGTGTGTGTGTGTGTGTGTGTGTGTGTGTGTTGACATATTTTCTTGAAGGGATTTGGTTTTATAGCCCTACCGGTTTATATTTGACATAATTGTACGCTTTTTTTTTTTTTTTACTCGTCCCAGTTCCAGTACACGATGAGTGCGCGTGTGCTGTTAAAATGTGTGTGTGTCTTGATACAGCCATATGGACAGCACACCAGGCAGACGAGGCGCGGGGCCATTACCCGGTTCTAGCTGGTTGCTATGCTCATCGTCAGGGAAGTGACATCAAAATGTTTAGTCAGCACGGCGGCCCCGTCGGAGACGGTTGCTAAGCAGTTTTCTGCACCGTAGCAACCACTCCACTGTCACCTCAACAGAGGGTCGACCAGAGGAGAGGGAGAGGAGGGAGGAAGCGTACAGATCAGGTCGTAATAATGATTATAGCAGAGAGAGTCAAGAAATAGAGTGGATGTTATTATTAGGGCTGTCAATCGATTCAAATATTTAGTAGCTATTAATCCCGTAATTGTCCATAGTTCCTTGTGATTAATTGCAAATTAATCTCACATTTTTATCTGTTCACAATGTACCGTAAAGGGAGATTTGTGAAGTATTGCATACTCTTATCAACATGGGAGTGGTCAATATGCTTTTTTATGCAAATGTATGTATATATTTATTACTGGAACTCAATTAACAACACAAAAATTACATATATTATCCAGAAACCCTCACAGGTACTGCATTTAGCATAACAAATATGCTCAAATCATAACAAGGCAAACTCAAGACAAACAGCTGTCAGTGTGTCAGTGTGCTGACTTGACTATGACTTGACCCAAACTACATGTGATTATCATCAAGTGGGCATGTCTGTAAAGGGGAGACTCGTGGGTACCCATAGAACCCATTTATATTCACATGTGTTGAGGTCAGAGGTCAAGGGACCCCTTTGAAAATGGCCATGCCAGTTTTTCCTCGCCAAAATTTAGCGTAAGTTTGGAGCGTTATTTAACCTCCTTCGCGACAAGCTAGGATGACACGGTTGGTACCAATGGATTCATTAGGTTTTCTAGTTTCATATGACGACCTTTCCAACTTGAAAATTGTGAGTTGCGTTAATGCGTTAAAGAAATTAGTGGCGTTAAAACGAATTTGCGTTAACACGTTATCACGTTAACTTTGACAGCCCAAGTTATTATTAAACTAAACTTGACAGTCTCTCATGTACACACAACAAAAGAGTTCAGACTACACAAAAATATATCTTACAAACAATATAACACACATAATGATTGAGACAAGAAAGTTGTATTTGATGTTGAACTTGTGGAAGCTGCTCTCAGTTTTAATGCTGACAGTCTGAAGTAGGACGATATAAATGCCGTGAGAGATACTACAATCTCGTTTATGTTCTTTAAAGGAATACTTCACCCACAAAATGACCATTTTTATATCAATTACTCACCCTGTGTTACCTTTAATCCATGAAGAAAACTTTGTTTTTCTCGTATGACTCCACGGTGAACGCAGAATCAAAAGTGGAGAAAAGTCTTGAATAATTGAAGTAAATGAGAGCCGCGTTTAACAACAGCAAAACTATATCAAAACATCCGTTTACAAACTCTCACACAATTCGTGCAGTATAATCCGAGTCTCATTTATCCAGTCGTATGCTCACTACTTCCAAAACACATGCACCTTTTCTAAAACTTTAAAACACTCCCACATAAACCATCTCAAGCTTGCGCACTAAGCGCACTAACAGTCCGTTTTAAATAATAAAGTTTTAGCGAAGAAGCATAAAGCCGCCTTGTTCACTTCAGCACTACAAGAGTGTAATGGTTCTCTCTTGTAACAGTGACATTTATTTAATTTCTGCCTGAGGCAGCGAATCACATGAAGAGAGCTCAAATATGAATAAAAAGGCCTATAATTAAAATCACTGCGGCTGGCAAATTCCTGCCTCCTGGCTAAAATACGATACTCGTAAAGTAACAGGCATCTCACACGATGAATGTTTTGACTGCTTAACTTAAGATGCAGCAGGTGTTGCTTATTTTATTTAGCTCTTGCACGTGTCCTCTTGGGTCCAATAAAAATGTTGCACTGACCTCCGGCTCAAATCTTGCCCAGAGCCGATGTAAAAATAGAAAGTGATGGAATTATTGGGGAGGGGAACGGGGGTGGTTGTTCCCAGAGATTACTACTGTGTGGGAGAGAGAATATTTACAGCTCTGGAAAAAAAGACTGTCTAATCTGATTGTGAATGAGTTGGTATTTTGGTACCTTGTAACTGATAGTGTTGGCAAACAAACAGTGATTTGTGTATGCGGGGGTCTTTTGACTTGTCATTACGTCAATATAACAAGAGCACACCATGGCATAAAGGCAGAGTCATTGTTTTGCAAGTCTCAAGTCAAGTTCAAGTCCTAAATCTTGTGTTTTCAAGTCCTAAACAAGGCATTATGTATCCTTTACCAAATATAAGCAGAGTAACAGTTAGTATAGTAAATTTGCAGAAATAATTAAGAGGACCAATTATGCTCATTTTCAGGTTCATACTTGTATTTTAGGTTTCTACTAGAACATGTATACATGCTGTAATGTTGAAAAAACATCATACGGCATGTTTTTATGCAAAGTGCAGTACGTGTGAAGGTTTCTGGAGAATATTTATCATTGTTTTGTGTTGATAACTGATTTCCAATAATAAATATATACCTACGTTTGCATAAAGCGGCATATTTGTCCACTCCCATGTTGATAAGAGTATTAAATACTTGTCAAATCTCCCTTTAAGGTACATTTTTAACGGATAAAATGTGATTAATTTGCGATTAACTATGGACAATCATGCGATTAATCATGATTAAATATTTTAATTGATTGACAACCCTAGTATGTATTTATCAACATCTAAAAGCTAAATGGTCAGATGTGCCTCGGTATGTTTCTGTGACACAGTTACAACGACGTTGGCATGTTGCCGTCAGTACTTTTTGTTTTCATTGACCACAGCCGAGTCTTTACATCCGGATGTCGTAACCTGAAACTTTTCCTTCCAGCACACGTTAGCATGAGTGGCTGCTGTCAGGAAAATGAAGGGCTGATTTGCTGCACGCTTTTCATGTAATGTTTAATCTGGGGGCTTTTGGGGAGGATATCAAGTCACTCTAAAGTCACGAGCTGTTGTTAAAGTCAGAGCTGAGTTGCAAGTCTTTTTTGATTAAGTCGAGTTCATGACTTGAGTCCACTAGTCCATTGATAATAGATAAACTACCGGAGAGACACGTTGGCAGACTTCCTATTTCTTTACTATATTGACACATTTCCAAATATTTAACAAATTAGCTCTATTTGGAATCAAATTAACTAGATATTTCAAATGTCATCCCAGATTATAAAGGGGTTGTGTACACTGTTCTATCTTGACCATTATGATTATGGGAATTTTTCAGTAGTAAGACTGCAATTACTCCATGTTTTGTGCAAAAAGGCCTGCAAACCAGTGAGCTGCCAACAACACAACATCATAAAAAAGGTTTCTGTAGTTTGATGTGATATAAAAAATTAAAGGTGAAGACAGAAAGAGATCTCATGAGGCGATGCTTCTGGTTTTTACTTTGCTTTTGACCCAACACGCTCACTATCTAGTTGACACACAGGTGCAGCAGCATGCTATTTTTATTTCATACTATATCACTGTATGTCACTGCTATTCTACAACTCTGCTGTACCATACCACTTTGTCTCTGCTGTGAGCCGAGCAGAGGAACAAACTGCTGAGATGAATTCATTTAGCTTCACTTAAGGGATCAATATAAGGCAGTGCAGGAAAAGGCTACCATGTTATCAAGGTTTCCACCGGACCTCAAGTAATGATCTAAATTTAATGTCTTGTTTTTTATCTTGTAGCAGTTTTTGTGCTGCGTATCTGTCCTTAGATCAATCCAGAGGAGGTCTAGAAGTAGTGCAACATGTATCCTGTTTGCTGTACTAAACACAGCTGGATTTCATGTCTGCAAACATGTAATTTACTGGTTTTGTCTGTCATATTTTGCCTATTTATAGCTTGAAAATTGCTTTGTTCTATCCGAACTTAGCTACGATTTGAGATATTTGTTTTTAAAGTAGTTTGTTTTTAAAAAAGGTCTTCAATTAAACTTTATTCCTTTTAGTGAAAAGGTCATAAAACAGTGTGACAGTTGGCTTTATAAAAACTGCGATACCCTAGTTATTATGTGCCACCCTTCATTTTATCCTGTTTTCCAGTCACTGCCTCGGAGTGTTTCTTAACCACATCTCCCCTGAGTCATCGCTGCTTTAATGCGGCTTCACTGCTGACACCAATTATAACTTCATCCAGGCATTCGATTGGCTCAGTGTTTGATGTGGCTTCTCTGTAATTGTCCAGAATGAAGATGGAGCAGACCATGACAGTCCAGAGGAGGGGACACCGGCGAGCCCCCGCACCAAGCGCAGAGTGGGTCGTCCTGGCAGGAAACGCAAACAGCTGCTTCCTGTGAGTACTGTAATTACAGGCTGTCGTCGGCCTTTCATACTCCACGCTGCTGCAGAGTGATTGATTACCTATTCACCTATAAAAAAAGATCCCCCTGTCTAGCCTGAAAAGATGTGTTGAACATGCACCGCTTCCAGGAACACTTTGCTTCACATTTATGCATTCACACTTGCGAGCTGCTGAGTGGCATTCAGCTCAGCTTTTTTCTAATAACACATAAATCTGAGGACACACTTACTGCATTAATTAAGCGTGACATTCGAGTGTGTTTGACAGATAATGTGTTCAGAGCACTTGACTCCTCACAGACGCTTTTATTGCTTTTCTTCTGCTTTTACGTGTTACATTGAGACATTTTTTTTTACCACGAAGAACGGGGATTCCCCTCCACATTGACTGTTTTGCAGGGCTTAACAGTCAATGCTCTTCCTCAACATATAATGCTAGCTTCATTTCCTCATAATTTTCTCATAATTTTCACTTGTAAGTCTGGCTCCATCCCCCACATTTTCAATGTACTTTGTGTTTCTACTTTGCTTAGAACAAAACTATGATTCATTAGAACTAAACCTCATAAATTCTGTCAGTTATAATAACATTGTTCTCGCCACACTAATGGCTAGGTTCGCAGAATGTGGCAACAGCGTTAAAAATAAGTCAGAAGGGACCACAAGGCTTAAGCAGTAGGGATGCACCAATATCGGGCCAATACTGACTCAAATAGCTGGATTGGGTATCAGTGACAATGGGGCCGATTTATTTCATTCAAATCTATGTTTATATATTATATACATTATAAACTGGGATTTTAATTCCTCTTTAGGTTTTGACCGGTTTGTTGCTGCAATAAAAAAAAGTTTACAACTGAATTGTAATTCCTGTTAATTTTGAAGATTTTTTTTACCAAGTTTCTGGTGTACGATTCACTCTTTTAATAATAAATAACAATTCAGTCAATTTATATCTATGTATTTATTTGTACATTTTATTTTACAAAGTTAGGAAAGCAATGTTTAAGTCAAGCCTGATGGTGTCTTACACATAATAGAATGATCCCAGTCACTCCCACACAGTGAGGCATATAGCTTATTAATTAAACACTGGTATCAGATTGGTACTCGGTATCGGCAGATAACTAAAGCCCAGGTATCGCTATCAGGACTGAAAAAGTCGGATCGGTGCATCCCTAAGCACTCAGACAATCAGACAGACAATCTGTTGATCCAAATTTATTTGGAAGACAAAACAAAGGTTGCCAGAGATTAAACCTTCACCACAGCTGAACTTCCTGCTTCAACTTTGACCTGCCATACTTGCTATAGTTGTGCGCCCTCATGGTTTTCCTGTACGATGAGGGATTATTAGCAACGTGGTAGCTAATCTGGCAAAACTAATGGCTCGCTTTCAACCTGTATGATTGTCTTATCTCCCATGTTTGTTGCCCCGTCAGATATATTTTTGAGATCTTTGCTATTACTCTGGTGAGTACAATGTTATTGTAACTGATGGAAATGATTCTGATAGTCTGATGGTGCCTTCAAATGAAACTCAGGAGCTCGTATTCACAACATGGGAAGTTTGTTCAAGTGGTCAAGTTGTGAGAATACCGCTGCAAAGCAACGGCAGTAATAACGTTACTGTTGGTGTCTAGAAGCCACAGAGGCTAACAATTTAGCAAGCTAGCAAGTGGGTAACATAATGCAGTAAATGCAAAGGCATAATGACAGAGGAAACAGATGAGGCCATTGGGAATATCAACATTTGCCTCAGACATATTCTAAAATTACGAAGAATTACAATATACGACTAAAATTACAATATATTAACTTGTTATGTACCGAAAAATTGACTTCTATGGCTTTAACAACTTGAGCTATAGAAGAAAGAGTTGTGATAAATTGTAGTTTGTTTTTTTAAAAATTGGTTTTAACACATTTTTGTTGTTTTACAAGTCCTGTTTGATTGATTTTAAAATTTTGTTGTCAAGCTTTTAGTTAGGTAAGTCTCATTTTGTGTCAAGATCTGTTTACTTTAGAACAAACTACATATAAACAAGATCACCGCACAGACACACGTCAATCAGTTCTGTATCTATATACTTGTCACGGAGATTTTACATGGACAAAAAATAATAAAGAAGACAGAACAAACCCAACCAGATCTAACAAAACATTAATTCAATGAACAAAATATAACAGCATGATGGGAAAAAAAAGGTAGCTTATGCAGTTTAAGTTGCTCAATGCTTTGATTGATCACTGGTCACTATCTTTTAGAGTATAAAAACTACAGAGTGTCTGTAATGGGCAGAAGGTGACATTCACACCTGCACAGGTGCTCTTGCTGGATTTTTCTACTTTGCAAATATGCATTGTTATGAGCAAATGTATGTAAAGTTTGTTCCCAGTTCTGCTGTTTTATAATTTGGTCAGTGACCTCTTATGCTGAGAAAGTGGGGAACTGAGTATGTTGGTGGAAGTGTTACTTCCTGTGTGTTAGTGTGGCTTCTGGGGGTTTGAAGTAGCAACCTTCCAATCACCTTTAATCCAGCAGTAATAATGTGAGAGTGAGCTGCATTATTACTGTAATAGTTACACCTAACAGTTTATTCACTGTTAATGACTTCAGGTCTCTGGCAGCTCCTCTCCTCCATGTTTCTCTCTCCATTCATCCTCTTATCGCTCAGTCTGTGTGTGTGTGTGTGTGTGTGTGTGTGTGTGTGTGTGTTTGTCTTTGTGCTGACTGAACTCTGTGGTCGAATCAGCAAGTCAATATAGCTGATCAAACAACCCCACAGACAGAAAGGAATACCGAGTGAACTACCGTGGCTGTGTGTGTGCTATCTGCGTGTGTGTGTGTGTTATCCATGTGTGTGTGTGTGTGTGTGTGTGTTTGCATGTGCGTGCATTCATGTGTGCAGGAGAGCAGGTCTGATCATGCTTTGATGTCTGAGCTCTGACAAGGCAGGCAGGATTAATATGGGTTCTGTCACACACACGTACACACACACACACACACACATGCAAATATACAGTACCACACACATGGCTGCAGATAAGACATATGTTACACGCAACCAAATGTCTGCATGTTAATAAAAGGTGTTTGTTCTGCTCTACTGGTACTAGCAAAATCAATCATAGTAGTACAGTATTATTAATACTTGTAGCAGTAGTAAAAGTTGTAGTATTAGTAGAATTATTAAAGTAGTGGTAATGGTATTAGTAGAAATAGCAGCACCAGCAGTAGTAGTAATATTAGTATTATAAGGTAAAAAATTAGCCATAGTGGTAAAGGTAGTACTATTTATTGTAGTTGTTGTTTTAGTAGCAGTAGTATTGGTACTAGTGTAATCGCAGTCGCAATATTTGTATTAGTGCTGGTTGTAGTGGTAGTTGTACAATAGTAGTAGTAGCATACAAAACAGTAGTAGTGGCAGTTATACTAGTAGTAAAAGTAGCATTAGTAAAAGTAGTAAAGTGGTGGTAATGGCAGTAGCAGTAAAAGTAGTAATATTGATAGTAGTGGGGAGAGTATAACAGTAGCAGTAGAAGTTTTAATAGTAGTAGTAGTATTGGTAGTAGTTGCAGTGATGATATAATAATAGAAGTACTAGTAGCAATAATTGTATAATAGTTGTAGTAGCAGTATTAATACTAGCAGCAGCAGTGGTAGTTGAGTGATAGTAGTAGTAGTTGTTGTTGTGGGAGCAGTAGTCGTAGTAGCGTAATAGTTCTAATAGTAGTAGTAATTGAAGCAGTGGTAGTTGTTGTAGAAGTTTAATAGTACTAGTACAAGTAGTAGTAGTAGAAGCAGCAGTTGTAGTCATAGGAGTAGTGATAATATTATTGATAGTAGCATAATAGTGACAGTAATAGTATTATTGTAATAGTACTAGTCGTAGTGGTGGTATAAATGTAGCAGTAGTTGTATGATAGTAGTAGTAGTATTGGTACTAATAGCAATAGTAGTAGGACTACAGAAGGAGCACTAGTATTAGTAAAAATTTGTAGCCATGTTAGTGGTAGTATAATAGTTGTAGTTTCAGTTGTTGTAGTTACGTAATAGTTGTAGTAGTTTTAGTCATAGTAGTCGTAATGCTAGTAGTGTAACAGTTTAATAGTAGAAGTAATTTAAGTATTAGTAGTAGCAGTAGTTGTAGTCGTAGCAGTAGTGATAGTAGTGGTGATAGTAGCATTGTAGAGGTATTATAGTTGCAGTAGTAGTAATAGCAGTAGTTGTATAATAGTAGTAGTATTGATACTGGTATAGGTAGGACCTTGTAGTATTACTAAAAAGTTGTAGCCCTGTTAATGTTGATATAATAGTAGTAGTAGTAGTAGCAGCTGTAGTTTTAGTAGTAGAAAAGATGTAGTTATCATAGAAGGTAAGGAAATGCTTACTGATGATGATGATGATGATGATGATGATGATAGTACTTATAATAATACTGACTACATTGACATGTTCCACTATTATTCAGAATATCACAATAATCCTGATCTGATACGGGTCATGTAAACAGCATATTATGAATTAAGATTTATTCCAAATGGAGCATTTTCTGATTAATACATGTGTGATATGTTGATATTTTTCAGCTTTTAGGAGCATTCTTTGGACATGTATACAGCACATTCAGAATACGCGTCTCAATTGTTTTTTTTTACGGTAGTTTGCGACACACGGCCTCTTGCCTGTTTGCATTCAGCTCTGTGCGTTGTACACAAACCAACCAGCCGACAGTTTGCAGAAATGCATGCCCAAAAAGAAAAGAAGGAGAAACACACCTACTTTTAAACATTACGAAAGACTTGGATATCAACAGATTTTTGGATATGATCAGATATCGCAACGCCGACCTTTTCAAGTAGGTGGTTGAAGGAATGAAAGAGTGAGGATGTGTTTGCACAGTCAAACAGGTCCGCCACCGGTTACATTAATAATCAGAGTATGCACGACAGGAATATTATTGGAATATTAATTTTCATTAGCTATGTAAACAGTTTAGTAGGAATATTGTGGAATAAGGGCAGAATATTTTGTGCATGTAGTCGTTGACATTTATAGTATGGCAGTATTATAACATGTAGTAGTTGTGAAATATATAACAGGAGCCTCCTTGCCCAGTGAACAGTATGTTACCCATTAACACACACAAACACACACACACACACGGTGGAGTGTATCCAGGAATAGAGCCATTGTGTGGAGCTCAGGGTGGAGCTGTCAGTGACACTGACTATAGAGAGCAGAGGGAGAGGGAACCTCACTTTCTCTGCTTCACTCACTGGTTCAACACCATCACTGGTAATCACACACATTTACATATATCTGTACACATATATTACTACGGTAATGGTGATACTTTCATGGATAAGTGGATTAGCTTCATGGTCCTTAACTATTTCAAGCTTCCATCCCTTTTCCTTTCACGCTTTTTGCTTCTTATTTTTTCTGGCAGCTGTTTTTTTTTTTTTTTTTTGCTCACTCACTAGAGTATAAGTTAGGTGTTGGTCACTTCCTCTTTCTTCTTTCCTTTCTCCCCCGTTTCTCTCTTTTTTTCTCACCACCGGAACCATGTGTGAAGCAGCTGGTGGGGTTTTTATGAATGTGTGTGTGTGTGTTGGACTTGTGGCTTTTGCTTAAACATTTCAGAGTAGTTTGAAGTACAGTAGGACTAAAGACATATATTGGCAACTTTCCCAACTTTTATGTAATGCTTTTACATGAAAATCCCCTCACAGCCACAGTCAGTATAAATAATGGATGCACCCTAATAACTAGATTTTATCCAGAGTGAAGCTGAAGTATAATTACTGGAACTGTCATGTGAAACTGAAGATCTTATGCATGACTTGATAACCGGAGCTTTCGATTTGATTGTGGCAGATTTAGCCTGGTTTCTTTTGGTGTTTTCCGTTTTGCGCCCAAACCACAAAGGTCACAGAGACATGCTGGAAATTGTGATTGTGTTTGACAAAATGTATCATGACTTGTGGCTGGTACATAAAAAATGAACTTTCTTGGGTCAAAAGCGCTTTTATTTTACAACTAACGCTGCAAGTTGTGTGAAAGTTCTGTATTAACTAGCTTAAATGTCTTCTACTGTGTTACAAACCACACAGATTAAACTCATTTTCTAATAAATCATATAAACTCATGTTGTTGTGGAAGTCGGAAGTCGGATTACTGCGAAGAATGTAAAAACATTAACTAAATCATCACCGTAATCCGTGTTTTTACAGTCATTTAACTGATTAATCTACTATAAAAGTAGTTAAATAAGATTTGATCTTATGTGTTTGTAGTCCTTTCTCTGTCATAAGCTGGCTTTTCTAAATTGAGTGTTTGAGTGTGTCAGCAGAGATCAACATCTTTTAATGTTTATTGCAGCTCCCAGGTCCTAATTGGACATTTAATTAGTGCTTTCATTTAAGGCACTCAGGCGGTGCTGTTTGTAAGAGAAGTATGTTGTCTGTAAAAGCTGACTAATTAGAGTGATTGAGATTGTTTTCAATTGATGCATAAGTCAAACATTTCCTGCTTATACTATTTATTACATGTGTTTTTTTTATTTCAGTTAATATTTAGCTACATAGAGACTCAAACAGCATTTCTAAAATAATGTATATGGTGTTAAAAAACATGTTTTCTTCTTTCTTTTGTTGTGTTTTTTACACAGTTAGCTTTGGCTGTGTGAAATCATACAGGGCTCTTTTAACTGTTTCTTACATTTTATATACAAAACGATTAATCAAGAAAATAATCAATAATAAAAGGAATCGTTAGTTGCAGCCCTAACAGAAACAGCTGTCAGTACAATTTAACAACACCACAAAGTGCAACCTCCAAAGTGACCATACAGTTGAATAAACACCACTATAAAACAGTTTAAACAAAAACTGAGCATTATAACCTTCATGGAGGATTTACTGCAGGACTGTTGCATTAGACTGCATCATTTTTAGCTACGTGTACTTAATAAACTGGCAACTGCTGAGTCGAGATGAGTTGAGTGCATAAATTTGCAACATCTGTCTCACTTCCCTTTTTCACTCTTTGAATATAATCATACTTCTGCAGACTCCACAAGGAAAGGGTAAATCTGATTGTTAGAGAGAGCAATCTGTAAGTAAACGCTTAAGGAACGTTTGTTTTCACCACCGTTAGGTAAGGTGTCCGGCTTTATCTTTATTCGCTTTTGAGAAATAATGTTATTATTTTAATAGATAGCTTGAAAACCCTGTAAATCCAGCAACTAGGGATAGCTACTTTGGCCAACATAGCCACAGCTGCTATCCCCAGTAATAACACGTGTTAGCTAGCAAAACTGAAGTCAATATAGTTAAAAACAGATAAGAAGACTTGAGCTTGGAGATGAAGAGTCCAGTGTAAAATGTGGCAGAAGTTAACATTGCTATTCCTCTAGAGGCTGTTTTGTTTTAGTCTGATTGATGGGCGCGGTTCAAGCTGACACTTGTTCAGTTTAGACATCATGTCATGTCCAAAACGGCTACTGTGATGTTAACTACTAATCCTAACTGATAAAAAACAAGTGTTATCTCCATCTATCACACTTTAGAAACAGCGATAAAACATTTTGGCCTATCATGCATTTATTTGCTGTAATAGGTCAGTGGGACTGCTTATTTTATTATTTTTGGTGCACTATTGTTTTATTGTTTGCTACATCCTGTTCCCTCTTCAGTCTCCCCTTGGGTTTCATCAGAGTTTCATCCAACCTAAAAACTGCCCCTGGTTGATTCTCTATAATGTGCACACAGTGCATGTTAGAGTCAGTAGAGTCGGGTACTTTCCACACTGTGTCATTCAAGATCAAGGTTATAGATGCTGAGATGAGAGGAAGTGCAGGAGTTGTTTGAAAAGGTGACAGACAACATAAACCACCAGTGTACATGCAGGAGGTGCTGTCTGTTTGTGTGTGATTTTACCTCTTTAATTATGACTACTAAAAATGTAGTCTGTGCCTGAAAATATCACAGTTTGATGTGTCTAAAATCTCTCATTTGAAGCTGCATTAAGCAATGTCTTTTATAGTCACACTGGATTTAAATGACTCTCTGTAATGTGAATCAACACTGTAGTCTGCAACCGCATCCAGATCATAGTTTTGGTTCACCGGCCCAAACGAAACCCAACAAATGCACGTGCTCTCACAAAAGGAAGTGTACAACTGGCTCACACAAGCCGGTCGTACACTTTTCGTTTTGGCGCAAAATGGCGGAGAGGCGAAGTGGCTGAAGAAACGTCGAACATATAGCAATCCAAAGACATTTTTCTCAGGAGCTGAATTGAATTTACATTCGACATGTGGCCAAAAAGATGACTGCAAGTCCAGGTTCCTCTGTTTCTGCTGAATGTGTAAGTAGTCAGTTGTTTGCTTAAAAGTTAGCTGTAGGAGTCTTTTTGCCTCATACTGTAATGGTAAAACATTGCTTAATGCAGCTTTAATGTGGGTTTAAATCAATAAATGTTAAGGCCATGTGTTCACATCAAAGACACTGGTGCACTCATTTTAATTTAATGTTAATGAAACTGTCATCTTGGTTAATTCATGTCATTATTTTTGATTGTTTTGCGCGCACAGTTTTAAAATCCATGTGAGCTAATTTATTGCAGCGATTAGGCGTCCAAAATTTATATTTTTCAAAGCTGCTGGTTGATTTTTTACATAGCAAGTTTTACACTGATTTCAACGACTTGACTTAAGTGGTTGAATTTAGTTGACTGCTTTGAGTTATTTAGTTTGAATGTGCTGTGTATTTCATGTTTCCTGCAATGTATTGTATGAAATGCTATGAGTAGATGTTTTTAACTTTCCAGTCAACTTCACTTTTGTTTCAGCAGTTCATTTCTCTATGTTTTGTCCCAACTTTAAGTGAACATGCTGCTGTTAATATGAACATTTATGCATGTTTACACAGTTAAAACACACTTTTAATGAGAGTTAATACAGACTTAGTCATTTTGTTTTTAGGTAAAGCATTTGGGGATTATTAAAGCATTATCAGCTGCCAGCTCTGTAATAAAGTGCAGTGTTGTTCCTTAAAAACACAAAAATGAAATATATGCAGCTGACTGGAGGCATTAAAAGAGCACAGCTGCCTTTTAGAGCTTGAGCTTGCATTAACTTTAAGAACTGGGTTGATGCAGTGGCAAATAAATGGCCTTATACATGCACTTAGCTATTATTTTTTGCAAAAGGGCAAGCACACATTAAAGCAAAATATACATTTTTGTCTGTAGTTGAAACGTTTTTGGCTCTAAAAAATCCACCTATGTATCAAAACCATGTTCCTGTTTAAGTGTTAAAAGTGTGTGCTGGTGTAGTTAAGTTTGTCCCGAGGCCCTTTTGTGTTCTCTGCCTTTTAACAGGCCTTCTCACCTGCTCATTACAGCCTTTGTGGGCTTGTTAGCGCTAGCTAGCGTTAGCGCAGCCTTTGAGCTTGACATTCACCCTCGCTCTCCACTTTCTAACTACCCATCTATAAAAACGTGTTGGCCTGTCAGACGCACACACATAAAAATCCTGCTGGCCTTTCAGAGCGGACACATGATCACAGTTTAGCGTCATTAATGCTGGTGAGCTAATGGAGAAACCATTGAATTAGAGACAGAAGATAGTTGGAGTGCATAGTTAAACAAACCGCGCACTGTTATCTCAATATTTTGCAGTGTCATTACAAAACTTCTGTTTGAAAAGTACGGACTTTTAAAACCATACAAGCAATTTTACATTTAATGTAATTTTAGCATAATTTAGCACAAAGAGTTTCTCCCACGTGTTCATTAATCATTAGCACTGTTAACGACATCAATAGCGCTCCACATCTCATCTCATTAGTGTGAGTGTGTGTGTGTGTGTGTGTGTGTGTTAATGGGAGCTGTGGGTGTTTATTATACTGATCCAATGCAGACACACTCTGCTGGACGTACCTGCTCTGCATTGTACTAACAAGGGCAGACTAATAGGTATGTGCTTGTATTGCAGTAGCACTTTGATTGTGTGTGTATGCACAAGTTTTATGTGTGTGTATAAGACCTGTGTGTGTGTATGGTTATTATGTCTGTGGAGTCCTTTGATGAGTCCAGACGAGGGCCAGCAGCAGTTTTCTCAGACATAGACTGTGCTCCGTCTGTTTCCCAGGAGATGGCGACCTCTGACCCCTGTGCAAACGCCCCCCCAACCCCGCCTGAGGAGCCGGAGCCCTCCCCCTCCCCTCGCAAGAGGCGCGGGCGTCGGAAACTAGAGCAAAGCGAGAAGAATAAGGGTATAGATTTAATACAAAGTCATATAATTCTAAATATAATATGACTTTGCCCATATATATATATATATACAGTGATTAAAATGTCAAATTTTAATCTAAAGAAGTCTTACACAACAGCTAACTTACTGACATTTTATATGCTTTAAGGATGTGAATGTCTAATTTATAAAAAAAAAATAGTCTTCAAGAAGACTTGTTGTCAGTTAACCTGAAATTTTAATAGTCAAATAACTTCCAGATTGCCGTGTTTGAGGGCATTTCGACTTTAAATATGGATGCCGGGGCAAAGTGATGAAAACCATGACTTTACCTCCTCATTAAACCTCTTGTTAAATCTGTACAAATGGGCCATTTCCTGTAACTTTTCTTCTCCTGCAGACGAGCCAGAAGACAGAAACTGCGACTCCCCCAGAGAGGTGAGAAAACCGGTTGCCATCCTACTTTTTTTTACACTCAAAAATGAAGAAAAAAAACCCATCTCTCATATTACAATCAGATTTAAGAGAAAGTATATAACATGCTTTTTGTGTGTGTGAATGTGTGTGCAGGGTGAGACTGGCAGGCTGCGGAGGAGGCCAGTCCCCAGAGTGACTTTCCAGGCTGGAGACCCGTACTACATCAGCAGGAGACAGAAGGAAGAATGGCTCAGCCGCTGGAAGATGGAGGTGGGAGAGAAACAGGTCTCGGTCTGTGTGAATATATAGTTACAGTACAATAGAGGCTTTTATTTCTTTGAAGCCCAATCAGAATAAAACGCCTCAAATTAACACCTCAATCAGATTAAACTGGGGTGGATTGAAAAGGATGATAGAAACTTTTTATATAACGGTTTGGAAACATCATAACGTATCCACGTAAACACTCCTGATTACATTTTAATTTTGGAATATCTTTGTCCTTCACTGTAAAAGTTTAAATGACTGACATATTTAGCTTTAGAATGGGATCTGTAAATGGGTGCTTTGTATTGTAAAGCAACCAAAAATATAGTAGAAGCTGTTTTTTTTTGCTTTATGTAGTACTGAGTAGTGAAGTAAAGGGGAAATCAACCTTCACAACAGAAGTGCTTAATGTTGGACGATATCTCTAAAAAATGTTATCATGATTAGCAATTCAATTTCATGTGTTAGGGAAGTCGATATACAGTATGCTGTTTTTTTTTTGTTAAATGTTCATTTTACGCCAATAAAATGAGAGGGCAGTCATAAAGATTAACTACTGAAGATTATTTGTAATGAAGCCTGCAAGCTAGTTCAGTTGGAGTCGCGGCTACGCTCACGACGCGCTCCTCTCACTGCAACATCAGACATTTAATCACTCCATTTGCTGCATACTGGCTGCCACACTGCTCACTTTAAAGCTGTGTTGTCATCTGCTGCCACCGCTGGTGCTGCTGTTCATGTTGCATTTCAAAAGCTCCAGCATCTACCTGTAGGCTCTGAGTCTACCTTCCCTTAGGGGGGGTTACTTAGCACCATCTCTCCCCAACCCCTGGCTTGGCTGAACTGGGTGTTTTCTTATCGGGGGCTTAGATTCCAGACATTAAAGCTGTACATATTCGACATTCACATATAATCTATTCAAAAAACAAAAAAAAAGTGATATTATAATAAATACTTCTTGGCCATATTGTCTTAAAAGTCTTAAATTTAACTAGGTGAAGCCTGCAGAAACCTTGCACAGTGAAATATTATATTTCATAGGTTTATTTCACAGCAGACATTTTGACAAGTCACAGTAGGAAAAGCACAGGTGTAAATAATAAAATGAATGGTGGCTGAATTCCATTTAGCTGTTGTGGTTACAGGGTCATTGTATTGTGCATACTGGTACCCTGTCTCACTAGTATGTCGTACTGGAATAGAGCGGACACATCGTTAATGTCCATTTGTGCTTTTCCCCAGTATGACAAGTCAAAATGTCTGCTTTGAAAAAGGCCTATTATCAAACAATAAATAGGTCATTACATGTAACTGAACATTCGATATGACAGAGCTTCGTTTTAGAGCACTTTATTGTCCTTAAAAGAATTCAAGACTAGTTATAAGTTTCTTCCGGTTTGGGCTCTTTTAGCCGATGTTAGCCATTGCCTGTATATTTGTTGGAACACATCTTCAGTGTATATAACAAAGGACATTCGACTGTTTGAGTCAAACCGTAAATACTTTACCAAAAAACCAAACCACGGACATCTGAATGTTTTTTTTTGTCATCATCTTTGGTCTAACTGCACATTTTGTTTGACATTTTTTCAGCCTTCATCACACACATTTGTTTTGCAGTCTTGCTGCCCTTTGAATTTATTTGTTTACACTTGGGGACTTCCCCTTTCATACAGACACACATTTGTCTTCACTGGTGAAAGAGGAGTGTGTGTTCTTTTAATTTCTTTGGCTTTTTGTAGTGACATTTACTCGACACAGTGAAGTGACATTGAAAGTGAAAGTGGTGCTTTGCCTTTCAGTGACTGTCATGCACTATTTGTCTTTTTTAAAAGAATTCAACTTGATTTTGACATCCATTGCCCCTGAGTGCACCAGTGGCACATTTCACCACTTTAACATTGCTATAAAACAATAACATTGCTATATTCCCAACTTTGTTATCCCCCACAGCCCTGTCAGAAGGCCGTAGCTACAGCACAGTTATTTGTGTGACTCTGATTAGATTATATATCTTAAAAAATAGTTTTAGAAAACAAAAACCTCAATAAATTTGAGTTATTTCGAGTTTTAATATTCTACACCTCAACAAAATCTTATGAGTGTTAGTCGAAAAAGAACAAAGAATTTCTTTGGTTGATGACAGCCCTATTTTAAATACTCTAAACGCTGTCGTCATCATAGTTTTTGGTGGCAACAGGGTGAACCTGTTAAAACCCACTGTTCACTACCTGCATAGCACCAAACAGCAGGCAGTGGCAAAGTTAGTGACTAATCGGTGAACATAGTGGAGCATTTAGCAGCTAAAGAGACAGGTATTTCCCTCAGGAGTTGGTGGAGACCAAAAACAGAGCTAAAAGAGAGTGACTTTTGGACTTATATTTATTAGGTGAACAGAAACACGACTCCAAATGAATGAAAATGTTGCTCCATTTGTGCTGAATGTCTAAATGGGCAGGCTGTTCTCATACACCATTCGTAGCTATACCTGCGAAAAGTACATATCCCACAATATCAATTGTATGTAATCCATGTCATCATGAAGTACGAAGAGCAACAAACTCATAAGGAGGAGTTCAGGGTGGATTTTTGGGTAAAACAATACCGGATTTTTGCCCAGGAGACCAGTGTTCGTGTCCCGTGTGAAACCAGAAGTCAACGTTGATTTATTTGTCATGTAAGTTCTGTATTTAAGTTATGCCACTTTCAGAGTTGTTTTAACCCAAATCAACGATCTTTTCCTAAATCTAACTAAGACTGGAGCGGAAATTTTTACACATGCGTCACATGTTGATGGATATTAGTAGGAAAACGCACGAAAAATGAGGAATAGCTTTTTGTAAGATATCATACGAACTGTTGTATAACGATATGTTGAAATACGTTCACCATTACAACTTAAAGGTGATAAATATGTCAGTGTTGTGCTTACAGCTGCAAAAACAATCACTTATTAATAGTTATACTACTCTGTTATCATAAGAAGAGTAAAAGCAGTTTTTATCACATACATGCACATATAAAATATAGATATCTTGCACTAGAGAAAATACTGTGCTGCTAAGTTGTAACCTAGAGAGGTAGTGTGTGTGAGTAAATGTCTGTAGACGAAAGAAAGTGTGTGTATGAGGAGAACCTAAAAGTGAAAGAGCGAATGACGGAGAGAGACAGGATGTGTGTGTGGTCATGAGGGGTAGAGAGAAAGTCACTCAGGTTGATTGACAGACGGCGCTGGCTGAAACACACAGGGACGTAGGAGTGTGTGAAGTAAAGTAAGAGTGTGTGAGAGGAAGAGAACGAGTGTGGCTGCAGTTTCCTCTTTCTCTTGTTTGAAC
Source organism: Sebastes umbrosus (assembly GCF_015220745.1). Taxonomy (NCBI): domain Eukaryota; kingdom Metazoa; phylum Chordata; class Actinopteri; order Perciformes; family Sebastidae; genus Sebastes; species Sebastes umbrosus. The sequence goes on from NC_051286.1 coordinate 8,168,021, forward strand.
TTGTTCTGTTGCAGTCCGTGTTTGATGGACACAAATATTATAATTAAGAGCAGAAATGCAGTTTTGTTATCATCAAGTGTTTTTATACCCTGAGCCTTGAATATATTTAGAAAGTATACATTTTTACTTTATCTTTGATGTACCTTCAACAACAGCTTTTCATGAGTTATGACGACTGAAATGAAGATGATGGTTTTAAAAAACACAAATCTTTCAGGCATAATAAGTGAACCGTATGTAAACACAACCAAACTGTAGCTGGTCAAACTGAGAGCAGCTTGTCTTCAGATTGTTGCATGTGACAGCTGGAGAGGTAGAGGGAGGTAGAGCACGTGTGACTTCCTGTCAACACTGTCTTCACACATACTGACTTATCGCCTACTCTCAAGCCATAAGTGATGTATGTTTTGCATGAGTGTAGCAAAAGAACTAAAAAACAGTTTTTTTCTCACAACTTTATATTAATTTAAAAGAAAGAAACAAAGAAAGGAAGGACGTTTAACAATATAGTAAATAAAAGTGAGCAGAAAGGAAAATAGTAGGATATTCAGAGGATTAATATAGCAGCAAACAACTATTGTCTATGTAAAGATATAGAGGAGTAATGTCTACCTGAGCAGAGAATAAAGTCACTTTCCCTCTGTGTGTGTTGTAATCTGAGCTTCTATCTGCTTTGTTGACATATCCGGGCCTCCAAGCGTGCCTTCTGGCGCATGTTAGTGCATGTGAGTGTGCCCCAATAGCTAGCTCACGGACGCCGCTCTGCATTGCTCTCATGCGGCGATTACAGCTGATAACGCTAACGGCGTCGTTTTGGAAGCGTAGTACCCACCCTCCAGTTCCTCCTCAGGTTAACACTGTCAGCATTGTTGCCGTTGTTTGTTAGCATCATTAGCTGTGAGCCTCCGCCATGTTGAGAGCTGTGCAGAGGCAATAGAAATGCTCCCGATCTCGCATTTAGCACCTTTTGCAATGCATCGTTTCATCACAGACTTACTTATTTAACTGAGAAAGTTAAACAAAGGAAACGTAATGAATTGAGAAGGATTGAAAAGTAAAGCAAAAATGCTACAAAAGAGCGGGAAGAAAGAAAGAATGTAAGGAAGAAAGATAAAAAGTCAAGCAGAGGGGGGGGGGAGGAAGTAAAGGAGAAGGATGTAGAGAGAAAGAAAAGAATAAAAACAGGCAAGAAAAAAAGGTAGGAGAGAACATTTTAAGAAAAAAGGTGCAAGACAGAAGAGGAAAGAGACAGATATTGACAAAGTGAGGGAGTGAAAGTAGAGAAAGACAAACTGAGAGAAAGTGTGTGTACATATGTGTGTGTTGGACAGAAAGAGAAAACGAGGTGAAGTCAGCGACGGAGACAGAGGTTAACCAGTTCCAGGTTTCTGCCTGTGTGTGTGTGTGTGTTTGCTCTGTCAGTTGAATTGCAGCCAGCTGTTAACACCCCCATCAACATCCCATCTGACTGCTGACTGAAACAACCTGGTAAACGCTGCAAAGCCTTTTCCAATTTTGGGATTAAAAAAAAAAAAATCTGGCATCTTTTCACTTCGTGTCTAAAGTTACAGCCAAGAAAATAAATACCGAGCACTGAGGATATAGTGTACTGTATATATTAGAGGCTGTACACTGCCTTAACCTCATTTTGTGCTGATTTAATTTAGCAGGTCTCACGTCGTGCACGCTCTCAGCTGTAACCTTGTTTTCACCTCTAACCACTCGGTGTGATGTGTAGAACCGCAGTGTAAGTCAGACACATAATCTCTGAAACTTTCTGTCATAAGATCTGATCAATGATGACCAGAAGAATTACAAACAAGCAAATTAAAGGCACCCTAAAAGCAGTTTACATTCAGTCTTTCTCACCAAAATGCATTGAACAATAATAATGACTTTATTTAGGACACAAGGAGAAGGTCTGTAGCGTACTAAGTAAAAAAAAATACAATACAATAAAATACAATAGTAAGAACAGCTCATACATGGCTATACATAAGCAGCTTCTTTGTATCAAGAAGAAATGTATTTCTTCTTGATACAAAGAAGCTGCTAGGTATTGTGTGTGTCCTTGTTTACATCAGCTAACAGTCCTCTTCTTTTCCACCTTCTGTGGGCGCTCACTACAGCCACCATCTAGTGAGTGTTTTATGGCTGCAACCAATGATTATTTTCATTACTGATTAATTTTGTGATTGATTAATCTCTTGTTTTATCCATAAAATGTCTGAAAATGCTCTTCATTATTTCCCAGAGCGTAGGTGACACCTTCAAACTGCTTGTTTTGTCTGACCAACAGTTAAAAACCCCAAAATATTTCACAAACTGTCATTTTATGACAAAGAAAAGCATCATATTCTCACATTTGAGAGGCTAAAACCAGCAATTGTTTGCCATTTTTGCTTGAAGAGTGACTGAAACGAATAATCGGTTGTCAAAGTAGTTGCAGATTAATTTTTTCTTTTGATTGACTTATTGATTAATCAACTAATTGTTGCAGCTCTTGTTGTTTTTGGTCATGAATACTTCCACACAGAACGCGAATATTATGTGGCGAAAAAGCAGCATCAGAGGCTCCCTAGTCCGAACAAGGACGGCAAACTTTGTTACTCCTTTCAACCTTGACAAAGATGGTGACCAGCTGCTGAAGAAAGTCAAACATCTAGCAGCTACAGAGCCAAATATTTTAGCTATACGTACAAAAAGTAATGCACTGTATGTCCCAAGAAATCAATGCGTATTTAATCCACGTAATCGGGAACCAGGACGTATAAAGAGCGACAAAGACACCAGACTTTCGCCCAGTAGACCGCTGTTTGTGTCCCATGTGAAACCAGAAGTCAATGTTGATTTATTTGTCACGTAATTTCTGTACTTTAGTAACGCCACTTCATTAGTCATTTAACCCAAATCACGATCTTTCCCTAAAAAATAGGCTTTAGCATGTTGTTTTGTTGCTTAAACCTAACTAAGTTGTTTCCTGTGAAGAAAGTTTATTTTAAAAAGACTGTATGCATGTAACCTGCGGAAATTGACACGTGTTGCTGGACATTAGTTGGAGAAGGCACGAAAAATAAGGGATAGCTTTGTAAGATGTCATACGAACCGTTGTATGAGGATACAATGAAACTCCAAACAGAGCTAAAAAGAGCGTAGATGTCGGATTAACATTCCTCAGGTGGACATAAATACAACTCCAAATGAATGCTAATGTTGCTTTTTGACCACTTTTGTGACCATAACGACTTTTATATGTCATGTTTTTGCTTGATTTAGGGTTCTTCTGCCCTCTAGTGGCCAAAAAAGCAAATTAGTGCAGCTGTAATTAATTTTTCTATCAGAGTAGTTACTGAAAAGAGTTGCTCTTTATTTCACACATCCGGTATAAAGACATTCAGTCAGCTTCACTTTATTTTTCTTTCTGTAACTCTAAACTGTCTCACGTGAGGCGCTGTGAGGTCCTGACCCTAACACGTCCTATTGCCTTGTCAACTCTGAGGCTTACCTAACCTTTGACCTCAGTGCACGTACACACCCCTATACACACACACACACACACACATACGTAAACGCTAGCCTGGATTTGTGAGAGTGTGTGTGTGCGTGTGTGTGTTTGTCGTCATCACCCTTAAACACCCGGGGCTACCAGACATAACTCTACACCATCAGTCGCTGTGCATGTGTGTGTGTGTTGCCGAAGTTCACCTAAACATCTGTTAGGTGAAGGAGCCTGTAAATCACACACTTCAGTGCTGTGGCCAATCAGCACAGAGGATAGGAGAGGATAGGAGAGGGTAAAGAAGGCTTCAGGGCGAGTTTAGCCGAGGAGACACTCAGAGAGGAAGTAGAGGAGGAGGTGAGAGAGAGAGACGAAGAACATGACAGAGAGAAAGAGAGCCAGGGAGGAAGGGTTGCAGTTACAGAGCTGCCATGTCCGGCATGTAAGTCAGTTTCTTTTATTTTCCATGTGTGCACGAGTTGCAGAGAATGCAAGTGTGTGAGGAAATGTATGCTTAAGGTTGTTGTTTTTAAACAGTAAGTGTTGCAAGCTGTTTCTGTCACCAACAAGTTATTTCATGGCAAGTTTGTTTTGATGTTAGCTGAAGTAAAATGGGGTTATATTCAGATGCTTTCTGGTGGTTCATGCCAAGTCCTTGAACACATGGAAGATCTCAGTATTCAAACATCTGAAACACAGTTTGATTAAACTGGAAAGAGGTAATTTTTGTTTACTTTCAGTTTGTTTGGAAGATGGGAGCTCAGATAAAAAAGTCAAGTGTTTCCCACTTTTTCCACTGGCAGCAAAGACATGCAAATTAATCCTTAATATGTAAACCATCTAACACCTCAAACTTTTAGGGTTGCTCTGACAAAATGACACGCCCAAATATATCGGCTAATAACTCAGGATCTGTGAGGGCTAAATATGTGGTTGTTTCATTAGAATTTTCTCTGGATGTAGTATGGTAGAGCTGGGTAAAACACAGTGTAAGACATGTGGTTCCCAACCATTTTTGTCTCTTCTTATGACCCCTCGTCATCGATTGCATACAGTGTGCCTAGGAGTTATGACCGCTGCAAACAAAGACTGATTGTTTTCCTCGTTTTAGAGTCCCAACGATGTAAAATGATTCAGTTATTTGCAAGAAAAAAAGCAAAGATTAGAGGGAAAAAGTAGGTAAAAGTGTTGCTATATTTGCTATATTTCTGCACTAGAGCTTTTTAAAATAATAATAACAGAAAAAGAAGGACAAAGGTTTTAGTGCTACTGCTATAAATACCAAACCACTAAAGTATTAAGCTCCACGGTTAACATCACGTTTCGTATTATTTGTTGTTGTCAAATGGCAAACATTTTATGTCTGTTTACGTATTTTGTTTGTGAAAAAGAGATGTTGAAGCAACATTTTTTCACCAGAAAAGTGATCAAAAGCAGTGTTAAAATTTGGAAAACATCACCAAGACGCCAAATTATCATGCTGCAGTATTAACATCAGGTTTGGTTTTGTCCTTAAACAGCCATCTGACACTTGTTGTTTAGTCCATTTTACTACAAGAGGTAATTTTGTAGGAGGTTTTTCTGTTAACTTGTTTTTGTTTTGGGAGTAAAAACAAGATTTGAACTAAAAGTTTAAAGTCTTTTGCCGTAAAAAGCTGTGCAAATGGTTTCTAAATATGTTAATAACTAGAAAAAAACACCAAATCACCAATTTATTACGCTGCAGTCTTAACATCAGGCTTGGTTTTGTCCTTAATAGCCATTGGACACACATTGTTTGATCAGTTTTATTACAAAATGACATTTTTTTCTGTTCACTTTGGTTTGATAACCAGTTTAAAATATCTGGAAAGGCACGTAAATGTCTTCCTGATATGTTAATAATTAGAAAATAACGCCAAACCACCAAATCATTCTGCTACAGTCGGGTCAAACGTGTTGGTATTGTCCTTAAACATTCATCAGACGGCTCATTTCATTATAAGAGACCCCCGGAGAGCGTCATGGAAAACCACTGATTGTGTTCCTTTAACATGTCCCACGGCTGCGATCGATGCTAATGAAAGAGCAGTCACTTGTGTGTTGCCTATTGACGCTGTGAGAGAGAGAGGGTCTTAACTGCACTCTTAATTATACTGTGTGTGTTTGTGTGTTGAGCAATGTCGGGTTCATCTCGAGGTCAGGGTCAGTCACGCTCATAAATGGGGGTGTGGTTTTAAGAAATGGCTCATTGGCGAGGTCGTGGGGTGAGGGGTCAGAGGTCAAGGGGGCGGCACTAAGAGTGAAAACACTGACCAGGCCACGGGGTTCGTCAAAGTTCAAAGTCGTAACTCACAACATTACAACCTCTCTCTGTCGCTCTGCCCCCTCCTGCCTTTATTTCTTCTGCACGCTTTAATTTTCTGTTACAACTCCAAGCAGTTCCATACATCACATCCATTTAACGTCTTTTTTCTCATCCATTTCAACCAACAATAACTCTAATATACCTCAACATGTTTCAAACAATGTGAGACATGCAAGACATCGGCATATTTTGTGCTGTGTGGTGCAAATAGAGCGCTGCAGGGATGACGTATTGTTGTAGGCCGACATGGAAGTTAGCATTGCCCTAGTTCCCTTGAGAAAAAGCTAATGGGATTTTTTCGATTTCCATTATTGCAGAAAATAAGCTCTGTGGAAAACACACGTTTATGACACTTACATGTTTTGTTCAGCAAGATAATCTCCACAAATTAACACCACTTTGATGATTTTTGAGTGTGAATGCATGCGTGGAGTATACACAAGACTGTAAAGGCGGACGAGTTGGCGTGATGATGTTTAGTAAAAGTTATTAAAAGTAAAAGCTTCAAAATTCACGAGTGGGTTATTTACTGACGTATTTTATACCTTAGAACAAAACGTTAAAATTTCTTAAGCTTGTGTTAACCACAGACAGCCATCTAACTAAAAACCCATTCATTTTAAATGCTCACCGATATATCGGTATTTGTGCATATGTTGGCCAATGACAAACAAGAATATTTTGGTACGGAAATGCCAAAGATACAGTATGTTTATGTACATATTTAGTACACACAAAAGAATACATTTTAAGGGCTTCTTCTTAGTCATTATTTCACCTATCAAATATCAATGTCAGTATCCAGTGTTTATAGTATCTTTGTGCTCTAATACAAATACATTGGAAAGACCTTTTCTAAAACACATTTTAAACTGATTTGAATAATCCCACAAACACAGTTATCATGCATGTATCTTGCTATGTTAGTCTGCTTTGCTCCTCATTATATTTAATTCATAAAAAAGAGTATTTATTAAGTGTGTTTAGAGGCAAATATAGAAGTGTCTCGTGAAGTTTTATGTAAGTAATATGAAAAATGATGTGTGTTTTTAGCTCAGTACTAGAACTTTGTCATGTCCAAGTAGATGTTCGAACAATTGGCAGATTTTGCACTTGTCAGTCTTAACGAAACATATTTGATTTAAGGTGTCAGTCAACCTTTGTGGGTGCTAATAGGTTGACTGTGTATATTACAGCTACTTACAGTATGTCTGACTATTGCTTTGAGTGCATGTTTGTTGGTTTGTGTGAATCGTAAACTTTTGTTTATAGCAAGTAGCTTTAATTGTCTTTATGTTGTTTCCTACCTGAAACTAATTATACCAGCTCGAATTTAGTCGCTCAGTGGCCCCAACAAGTAGCAAACGACACGGTAGCGTGTTGAACTTTGGCAGCAGACATAATGTTCAACTCAGAAGGAGTTGAAGCCTTGAATGAGGTGCTGCAGAGTGGAAGCCTTCCAGTTAAAATTCTGTCAACTGGCCTAATTACTGCACTTTTTATAAGTTAGTAGGTAATTTTAAGAATATTCAGTATTTAACAGGATGCACTCTTTTTAGTCTAATAAAAACATTTTAAAAAGATTAGATTAGATAAGATAGAAAGAAGATACATTTTTGTAAATATCAGCATTTAAATATGTGTTATTCGCACTGAAAATAATACTTTTATGGTACGCAGTATAAATATAATCGGACAGAAGTAATAAGAGCGGCATGCTGTTGTTTTTTCTTTGATTGCATGAAGCTGACCCTTCAGTTTATCTCAGACCCGAGTGTTCGTCTGTCACCGGTGAGTCATCAGCATCCCTGAAAGCACCAAAGCCTCCTGTGTTCCTGAGTGTTTCAATCAGCTGATGTTGCCAGGCAACAAACCCAGTTTCATCCAGTAGGCAGCAGGGTTTTTTGGCCGATATCTCGTAGCAACACGAGTCAGGCCCAAGTCTTTAATAAGATGATCCGGTCCAGATGCTGACAGAAATTATCAAGTTTCCTTCACAACAACATCAACAACCGAATGTGGGTGAGATGAGGTGGAACTCAAAGTATTGCTGTGGGAAAATTTGGTCATTGATGTTGCAAGCAGGAATATTTACTAATACATCAATATAGTGTTCAGTGCGATTCAATTTAATACAGTTTTAATTATCCCTGCAAAGGCATTTAGGGCAACATTTTCAACAGTTGATATGAATGAAAGAAACCTGCAGGGTAAAATAATTATTATTAGGCCCTGATCAGACAGCGTTTTCTGCAGTTTGCTGCGTCATTTTATTTGATGTGTTGCTAGGCAACCACCAAATGAGTGCTAACATTACCTTAATACAAACCATGAACTGTACGTGACCCGAATAGTTAATAGTACAGTTTAAATTAATGAAAACAACTTACCCAACATCTCAAGTACCGCACTAATTTGCCTCCTGCTGCTTTCTGTTCAGATAATGGTAACCACTGTTGGTAAAGTCATAAAGCTCCGGGTATCCAGCGAAAGTCACCACAATGAGAAAAAAACGTTAATGACGTCTGCGCTTTTTCGCTCAGAGTTGAATTTTTTTCAACCTGAGTCATTCAGGATGCTCCTGTATAAACGCAAGGTGCTCAGCAACGCAAAAGCAGCGCATATTTAGAATATTTGTGCCTGATCAGAAGTGTCTTCTATTAGTTTTGGTTTTCCACCTCCGATGAGGAGCAGTGCACAGCCTCTTCTCAAGCCCTATTTTCACAATTATATGCTATGTGAGCAGCTCCTCATTTTCCTTGTGTCAGAATAGTGTATATGTATATACAGTATATAGTGTAATATTTAGTATGCGTTCTGTCTAGTTTGAGTATACTTCATGTTGTCACTTTTTGAACACACCACAAACCTGTTCACAGTTTGTGTGAAGTACTGATTCACAGTTCAGTTGTGGGAAGTAGAACTCCAGGCTTGTCGTTCAGGCATCCCAGATGTTTTAGAAACTAGTGACGACATGTGGAGTTTCCCTCACAGTGCACGTGTATGTGTGTGTGTGTGTTGGTCAGTGTGTTTGTGTGTGTGGTCTGTCTACGATCCGTGTAACAGGCTGATTAGGATTTTATGAGGTCAGAGGTCAACAGGAGCGGGGAGGAAGAGTGAACTTGTGACCTCGGGTCAAACAGAGGAGAGAACTGTCACGACCCGACACTCTCGCTTTTACTGTCTCACTTCCACTTGAATTTATGACGTCATCCCTCCTCTTCTTCTTCTTCTTCTTTTTCTTCTTCTTCTTCTTCTTCACATGTTTATTTGCTCCTCTCTGGGGTTGTTTTCTGAAGGAATTGTCTCACACGTCCATCACATCAGATGGTGGTTTTCAGACTTAGCTTAAATTGTTTTCTCCAGTAAAAAGAAGAATGTTTTTTAGGTCATGGAAATGCTCTGGACGAGTCGTGGGATTTCACATCTGGGCCACTGTGAGATTCTCGCAGTGTAGTAACCAGTGAGGTCATGATTATTTTAAGTTTGTCTCGTTTGAAGCCGAGCGCTCACCGCTGCTGTGTTTCTTTCTACCCTGGACTTCCCAGATATCGCTTGTCAAATAAAACAAATATCAGCAGTACGGTGACTTTTAGCTTTGATTCCTAGTGGTTATTACTGCTTATCAGAGCTTACTGTAGTACTGCACTTACGCATCATTTAGAGGCATTTTATGCTACTTTATTCTTCTTCTTCACTACATTTCAGAGGGAAATATCACAGCTGTGGGAACTTGTTACTTTGAAGGTCAAGATTTTACACACAAAACGTTTGATCAATACCTTCACCTCAAGCAGCTAAAACATTAAAATGCTTTATACACAGTTTGGTGAATACACTTGTTTGCTTTCTTGCTGAGAGTTAGATGAAAAGATGATACCACTCTCATGTCTGTCCATTGAATATGTAGCTATAGCCAGCAGCTGGTTAGCTTAGCTTAGCATAAAGATTGGAAACAGGGGAAACAGCTAGCCTGGCTCTGTACAAAGGTGACACCTACTAGCACATCTTAAGCTTAATAATATAATAAATATTATTATTATTATTAATTAACAAGGTATGTCACTTTTAGACTTCTGTTTTTGTACGGATTAAAGGTATAGTGTGTAGCATTTTGGGGGATCTATTAGCAGAAATTGAATATAATATTCATAACTGTGTTTTCATTAGTGTATAATCACCTGAAACTAAAAATTGTTGTGTTTTCGTTAGCTTAGAATGAATCCTTCATATCTACATAGGGAGCGGGTCCTCTCCACAGACTCCGCCATGTTTCTACAGTAACTTTTACTTGAGTAAAATATCTTATACTTCTTGCCACAACAGAACATACTGTATTTCATAAACTTGATACACTTTAAATAGTATTTAATTATAACAGTATGGTAGTATAACAATCAGTAATACAATAGAAAAACAGACTTTTACTTTACTTTACTACTCTCTCTTCGTCTCTCTCTCTCCGTCTCTCTCTCTGTGTCTCTCTCTTCTGAATCCGTTGAACTGCCTCGCCACCGCACCCTTTCTCCCCACTCACTTCCTGTTTAGAGGAACAATTAAGGGATTGTTCCTACAGCCGGGGGCACCGAGGCCTTGATCTAGAGCAGCCACACATCAGCTGGAAAGACGTACATAAAACAGCAACTATATAGGACCTCCTTAAAGGACAGTGTTTGTGCCTATAGGCCGACAGGAGAAAAACAGAAAGGTTATGATAGATGAGCAACTTTTGAGGAAACACACATGAGGGGACGATGCCCACTGAAGCCATTAAAGTCAGACAGGACAATCAATGACAATAACATGTGGTGAGGACAGATTGTAGCTGATATGAGAGTTGACAAAAGGATTATTCTTTGCCTGTAACTCTTCCTTTACACATGAAGGTTTGAGGTTGACATGACGGCATAATATTGGCATCTAATTAAAACACACATCTGCACATAAAAAGACAGTTATGATGCAGTTTTACTGGTTACATCAATGAGATTAAATTAGATTCATTGCACACCACAGTAAAAACGAAATGCAATTTAGCACCTAACCATTTGATTACATGAAACTAAAAGGTAAATAACCATTAAAACTGTCCCATAATCGGACTCGATTTGATTATGGGATATCAATTGAATGCCACACTCACATTTAGAATAAATTACTAGTATTAGTAATACTGAGAGGAACTGAAAGTGTTAATATATTTTTAATGTAAACTTAAAACCTCCTTGCTTTTGATTATTTTATGGCCATTATTTATTTTATTCAATCATTTATTTTAATGTATCCATGTTTTAAAATGTTTTTTAATCTATTTTATTCATTTTTTTAGATTTATTTTATTCGATTTATTATTAATTGTCATTGTTTTATATAAAAATAATTATAATAATAATTAGTAATAATATTATTATTTTTTCAGGAAAAGCCATACTTTTATCCAGCAGCTATGTAAAAGCTCCATGGATGCGATATTTAAAAAAAAATATTCGTCTTCATAAAAATGTTATCAATAAGACCTTTAAAATAAACAAATAAATAAAATGAAATGGTCTCTGTTCTTCCCTCACAGGCAGAGCGCCGGGCATACAGGGAGGCGGAGATGGACATGATGGACGACCTATCAGGGGGCATCTTTCAGAAAGAGGAGGAGTCAGCCAGTCCAGCCCCACCCCTACCCCCACCCCCACCCCCTTCACAACAACACACAGCCCCCGCCTCGCCAACGGTTGCCGTGACACCAGAGCCAGCTGCCAGGGGAGAACGGCCCACGCCTAGGGAGATAGAGTACCAGGTGATTCATTATTATTTTTGAATGAATTGGTGACTTTTCTAGAAGAAGTGTCGCCCCGATGAAGAAGTATGCAGGATACAAAATGACTGTTTAAAACATTTAATAAAACAATATAAGATTCATATGTTAAGAGTTCACCAGCAGAGAAAATATCCAGAGCTCCCGAAGTGATATTGTACACAAAAAGTAATCATTTGTGTCCACAAGTTATTATCATGTCCACACAAGATGAAAAATATAATATTTCAGGAGTTCAGGGGCTTCATAGAAATATTTTACTGCTTTACTTTTAGACACTGAACCAATAAATTGTGCTTTAAAGTGACATCTGGTAGAGGTCCAGACATAAATGAATGAAGTAATAAAGGAAAGGTGTAACAGTCTCTCAAGGTCAAGAAAATGTAGTCAAAGCACAAAGTTTCAGTCTGGTGACCTTAATCACATGAGATTTTTCTTTATTACATTTACCTTTACAATACCTTTACCGGGTCTGTTTGTTTTCTGTGTGCTTACAGGACGGCCGGGGTTTTGGCATCGGTGTTCTGGTGTTTGGGAAGCTGCGAGGTTTCTCTTGGTGGCCCGGCAGGATCGTTTCCTGGTTGATGAGCGGCCGAAGTCGAGCTGCAGACGGGACTCGCTGGGTGATGTGGTTTGGAGACGGAAAATTCTCTGTGGTGAGTAGTTTTTACTGAGGAACCCGTTAAATAAAGTGATCAAATACTGGTACAACGGGCCTTATGTAGGAAGTGATATGTGAACAAAGTTCCTCTTATGTTTGTTTGTACCCAGTGATTTCTGGGATTCACCAATGTCTTCTTAATTTTGCTCTTCTCTTCGGTAATTTAACAAGTGGTTGAGAGCACTCTTACCAAGATAAGAAAAAACATGTTGTTTTCACAGTCCACAAACTGTCCAACGCAAGGAAGCATACGTTTTACATTTGAAGGAACATAAAAAACTAGATTATTATATGTTTTAGATTTATTATAATGATTGGATTATTAGATTTGTGGGCTAAAGAATTACTATTGATCCATCGATCCCAAGGCTTTTGGTGGCATCTCTCCAATTCTTGGGCATAGTATTTGCCAGAGTATAGAGAGCTCCAGTGATGACGTATTTTTGTAGGCCAACCAGGAAGGTTCCTTCGGTTCCCTCGACAAAAAGCCAATGGGATTTTCCATTGGATTATTACAGAAAATAAGCTCTGTGGCAAACTCACGTTTCTAATACTTACACATTTTGTTCAGCAAGATAATCTTCACAAATTAACACCACTTTTATGATTTTTGAAGCGTAAATGCAATCAGCAGAAGTAAAAAACTAACGTTAGGCTTTAAACTAAATACACCACGGTCACGTGAGCGCGAGTATACACAACGAGGCTATAAAGGCGGCCGTGTTTGCGTGATGACGTTTCATACTCTCATTTAGCCACTTGTTAGCAACCACCTTTTTTAAGGCACATAAAGGCTTCAACATTCACGAGTGAGATATTTACTGACGTATTGTATGTTGTAGAACAAAATGTTAAAATCTCTTCAGCTTGTGTTAACCACAGATCTTATTTCAGGCATCTAACTAAAAAACCCATTGACTTCCAGACGAGGGAACCAGAAGCGCTGTAATGCTAACTCATTTCTGGATTTTAGGACTCATTCCTGCAGCACTCGGCATAACACCTGCCCTTATATAGAGTTTAGGGGCGTTACCTATGCTAATAATAAACAATCAGTCACACGCTGAGTAAGAGAAGATTTGAATGGTTAAGAACGTTTGGTGCGTCTGGAGTTGACTTCTCTTATTTTTTCTCGTAACAGAAAATTAAGAGAAAATATTAGAGAATTTTAAGAGAATATTGCTGCATGAGGCCCAATGTGTGTTAAATCACCAGCAGAATGATGTTTTTAAAGGAAGTAATTTGGCCTTTTAATGCAGTAGCTTAATGTCTTTAACACCCAGAGCCCACTATTATAATTTTATGCTTTTATAGACAGCAGAATTCTGCCCCAGTTAAATAAGATTTTCAAATAAAATGCTACTTTTATTCTGTGGTTAATAGCTCAGTGTTAATTCAACACTTCTTAGCAGAAACCTTAGTGAGTGGATATGATCTTTTAATTTGATTTGATGCAAGATGACCTTGATTTTTACCCTTTTCTTTTGAGTTGTTTAAATTTGAATGTAGGCTGATATCCTGCCCCAAAGCCCCTCGTCTATTGAGACTTCTTTCCTGAAAAGATACTCACTGCGGCACTCAAAATGACCTTAATTAAGGATTTCAAGGACTTGTTGGGAATCTGTTTCCTACCAGTTTTTTTGATCTTGATACCATTCATTATAATGTCTTTGTTTTGCAGGTTTGTGTGGAGAAGCTGATGCTTCTGAGCTCTTTCTCATCTGCCTTCCACCAGCCCACCTACAACAAACAGTCCATGTACCGGAAAGCTATCTTCGAGGCTCTGCAGGTAACAAACCCACCATTTTAACTTAACGTCTGAGTCATTTGATGACAGATTAAAAAACATTCTGTTGCAGAATTTATTGTATCTCTCTCTGGATGCAATCCAACATCTAAAAGACCAAAATATAAATGTGCAGGTCTAAAAGTCATATTTTACTCATTCCTTTCTTATGCAACAAGATCTGCATTTTGCATTTTGTGGAGGTTGTGTTCCCATCTAGCTCTGCCCACAATTTATAAGTGGTAACATGTGGGTACATCTCATATTTCTGTGGGTTATTTTTCAATCCAGCAATGCTTCGTTGTTTTCTTGTAAGTAATAAAGAACACATGGTCCTTTACTTCTTCTTCTTCGTCACTCATCATTCACTCGAACTTCCGTAAAATTATAAACAAGCAGCGAAGGATTACCATATTTATCCTTCTTATTTGACATGTTTTTGCTGTTTGTGTATTGTGTGTTTTTTTTCGCGTGTAGGTGTCCAGTGTTCGGGCGGGGAGGCCAGTTCCTTCCTGTGACACGAGCGATGATGCAGACGGTGTGGAAATTCAAACCAGACAGATGATAGAGTGGGCCATGACCGGCTTCCTACCTACTGGTCCACAATCACTGGAACCTCCAGAGGGTAAACACACATTTATTAATATAGAATTTATGGGGAAGATTGTCTAAGAAATACACAAACAGAAAATCCCCCCTCATAATGGAACCAAGGTTAAAAATGTAGGAAATTTAGATGTATTCAGGTGTCTGAACTGTATGTACTTCATTCATGTTTCATTGGAGAGCAAGTAGGTACAAGTCTCATACTAGACAATACTGTTTATCTTAGCTTTCAGCTCATTAAACTCTGTTTTTCCAGTACTTGTATTCATTCTGATAACCGTCTTTTGTGTGCCAGTGACTCCACGGCTTTAAACCAGTTCCAGTGTATTATTTCTCCAAAGTCACAGTCATTGTTACTCCCCCACTGTATGATAATAAAGACCACTAAAGACAATGTTTATTCTGTTCTTATATCCCCACAGAGGAACAAAATCCATATAAGGAAGTGTACCCAGAGATGTGGGCGGAGCCTGAGGCAGCGTACACCCCTCCACCCGCCAAGAAACCGCGCAAGAACTCGGCTGAAAAAGCAAAGATCAGAGAGGTGATCGACGAAGGGACCAGAGGTAAACATGCAAACACATTTCATCTGAAGCTGCTTATATTCAAATATTAACCAACAACTTCTCAGTTTGCAGTGTTTTCTTCAAGTTGAGGAGGGAGTGAGCTCTTAAAAGAAGCTTTAAGCTGGATAAGCGTTTTTTGGTGTACAGCAAACCCCTTCATTTTGGATTCTTCTCATAGTTTTCCTTCAGCGAAACATCCAGAATATTATATCAGAAAGATTTTTTTACTTTTGTTTTTTATTTTAACTTTATTGCCATTAACATTTATTGACAGACAACAGATATTACAAAACAAAATCTCCTTGAGATTGGGCTTCACTTGACAAAGATTTGATGAAATAACACTGTACAGATATATACCTACAAAAATATAGGCCTACATCTAAAAGATTTTAGATCAAGATTCCTAACTGAGGTAGTTAATGACTAATGTCCATCTCCTTATACAAATATGCAATTTTAGTTGAAAGAAATAGACTATTTTTACAAGAAGAAATATCATGTTACTCAAAAACGAAGGTCGCTTTTATCTATATCTGTAATATTTACATTTACAGACTTTTTCATGACTAATTAAAATGATTGTCTTTTTTAATGAAATGTCTGTATGCGTTCACATTCAAAATTGTGTGTGATGTGTTCTTATGTATATTTTTGTTCCAGAGAGACTAATATGTGAAGTCAAAAAGAAGACCAGGAACATAGACGGTAAAAGCTTCAGATTTCTTTCAAGCATCTTTATTAAATGTAGACTTAAAATAAATAAGTGGCATATTTAATTATGTCTTCTTTAAGGGGAGAAAGGTTTCATACATCGTTGTTCTACACAAGGTTTAACTCTGGGTATAGAGCTGACTAAAAGCTTGTTTTAATCACTTTCCCCTTGTAGCATGTGATATTTTAATGGCTACTAAATAGCATTAACAATCATGATTTGCCAAAACCTAATAAAATATCCCTCTAAATGGGTTGGAAAGGTGACAAACCATTAAATATAAGACCTGCATCATTAATTAAGAAAATATAATTTTGTTATAATACATTACCATTCTTAACCAATACATAGGATAACACATTACACTGTTTATTCACATTATCAGTCATTTTGTTCGTGTTTAAAACAGAAATGAGGCCAATTAGGGTCCAATTTACACATTTAGCATCAGTCGAGGAGTCACACCTAAACTTAATTTCTTATTTGTTGTTGTAAATTAAGTTCACTCAGTGTGTACAGTTGCTCCAAGTGTTGCTGTAGCTCGGGGCTAAACACCTCTGGAATCCAATTTTTGTTCTTGTTGTCACTTTTGCCATTTAGCTGATTCATGTATGCAGCAAGAATAATTCACTGGTGGTCCGGGGTGAAGGCCGGGGCATCCAGAATAGATTAGGAGCTGGAAAGTTGTAAACCACAGCACCTTTTATTGATCATAAGCACATTTTGGTTGTTAGGGGGTAGTAAAACTCTTACTTGTTGTACCTGTAAATTCCTCCATTAATCAAAGGGCTAAACAAAGTGTTTTAAATATAATAATGTGATCATGTCTGTGTTTGTTCAGATATCTGCATCTCCTGTGGAAGCCTCAACGTCTCTCTGGAGCATCCTCTCTTCGGAGGAGCGATGTGTCAGGGCTGCAAAGTAAGAAAACATCACTTGGCAATAATATATATGCAAGGTATATGAAAAGCGTCTCGAGATATCTTCTGTTATGATTTGAGGCTACATAAAAAAAAGATGAATTGAATTGAACTACTCTTTTTTGTAACAGCACGTATCTTGAGGCAGTGAGGGAACCTCAACTCCTCATCATTAGTTCAGTCCATAAACTAAACTTAAACTGTGTCCCCTAGCGTGTCTCTTAATGCACCAGACACTTGTTGTTTTAAATTACTCTGTAAGAGTATTAACATATGTTTATGCTGATGTTTTATCTTTGTCTACGCTGATGTTTATTTGTAGTGTATTGTTGATGTGAATTTGTTGTATTGAATCTCGGCTGGTGGATTCCAAAATCTACCAGCTACTCAATAGATTACCATTGGTTAATTGGCTGGTGAGTGAAGCAAATCTAGCAGACACTTGCCTTTTTTACCAGCATTTGGCTGGTGGCTGGTGCTAATTACCAACCCTGGTTTTAACGGTAGTGTATCCAGCAGCAAAAGTCAATGAGCCGTGGCCTGTAGTGTAAAGGCCCGCTGAGCCCTGAAGCCTCCAATGCTGCACAGAATATTGAATGTGTCGTGTCTCCAAATTGGACCAACTTTGACACTGCACGTCTGTGGGTCCCTAGAAACACACCCACCAAGTGTGGAGTCAATCGGTTGAAAGGTTCTCGACAAATGCGAAGGACACACACACATACATACAGAGATTCCTTGCTTTATAGTTCGATACTGGTGACATTTGTGATGCTACACAGAGACACATGGAAACAATAGAAACACAAGACTTCATTATGGTGGACAACAAAGACACTCTCCCTCTACGCCTCTCTGCTCACTCCATTTTGTTTCTGTGGCAGAACTCGTTCCTGGAGTGTGCCTACCAGTACGACGACGACGGCTACCAGTCCTACTGCACCATCTGCTGTGGAGGCCGGGAGGTGCTCATGTGTGGCAATAACAACTGCTGTAGGTCAGTACAACACTGTGTACTGTATATACAGTGGTGAGTTTGGGATTGGCAAGCAGCTTCTTCTTGTGGCCAGGACAAGGTTTTGTATTTCACATTGACGGACCCATAAATGTCAGAATGTTTTATACAATATGGCTATTTTTATTGGCAATTGAGTCAGACAAACCAAATGGAGCAGATTTATTTATGTGAACATACAGTTTATTTTGGCATCCAGGCTCTGACCTCATCACTGCAAACACTCAACAGCTCAAAACAGCAGATATTTGGAGTCATGCAGTGGTGGAAGAAGTTCTCAGATCTTAGTACCACAATGTAGAAATACTCTGTTACAAGTAAAATGCATTCAAAGAATGTGTCCCTAATAATCATGCCGTTTTCAGTGTTTGATTAATTTAATTTAATTGGCTTTTTTAAAATGTATCTTTATGGTATTTTGTTCTTTGTTTGACAGTATTATAGTTTAGAAAGAGGACTTGATGACATAACATTTACTCAAGTAGAAGTAGCAATACTACAATGTAAAAGTACTCAGTTGCAAGTAAAAGTCCTGCATTCAAAATCTAAAAGTAAAAGTATGGAGCGGGTCCCCAATAATCATAATGTTTTTTAGTGTTTGATTCATTTAATTAAATTAGCTTTTTAAAATTGTATTTTTAGGACATTTTGTCCCAAAAGTCCTGCATTCGAAATCTTACTTAAGCTGTATAGTCTACCATCAATTTAACCATGTTAAACCCACAAACAGTATCAGATGATGGACAAGACTACAAAATAATAAATCAGAACATTTTAAGCAGTCTGCAAGGAAAACACAGATTTCATGGTGTGTGTGTGTGTGTGTGCAGGTGTTTCTGTGTGGAGTGTGTGGATCTGCTGGTCGGAGCCGGCTCGGCGGCGACAGCCATCAAAGAGGACCCATGGAACTGCTACATGTGTGGCTCCAAGGGCGCCTATGGGTTACTGCGGCGTCGGGACGACTGGCCCTGCAGACTACAACACTTCTTCGCCAACAACCACGAACAGGACTTTGTGAGTCCGATAGATGTATAATACATATTAAATGATGATTAAAAATATGTTAGTTTTCTTGAAAAAGAGTTCATAATGTTGTATAAACTACATCAACAAAATATAGACTACTTAAATATGGAGAAGGAAATGTTTCCCTAGAATAATTACTAAGATTTTTTGTGTAATTCATTTTTAGTAATTACCTTTCCTTTAAAGAGAGAGATTGGGTGATGATGTGACCAGTTGTGGAAAACCTACTCAGATCTTTTACTTAAGTAAAAAATAGTAATACCACAGTGTAGAAATACTCTGTTGCAAGTAAAACTCCTGCATTAAAAAGTAACAGTACAAAAGTATTAGCATCAAAATATACTAGAAATGCTGAAAAGTATTCATTATGCAGAATGGCCCACTTCAGAATAATGTTTATTATATTATTGGATTATAATTATATGGATGCATTATTGTGTTCATCACTTTAATGTTGCAGCTGGTAAATGTGGAACAAATTTGTATTATTTCATATACTTCTGGGTAGCTTACCTTTGATAATTTATCATAATTTATTCATTTATATTTTAGATTAATAATCTAAATCTGCAAAGTAACTAATATCGAAAGTTATCAAATAAATGTAGTGAAGTAAAAAGTACAATATTTGCCTCTAAGATGTAGTGGAGTAGAAGTATAAAGTAGCATAAAGTGGAAATACTCAAGTAAAGTACAAATACTTCAAAATTGCACTTAGTACAGTACTTGAGTAAATGTACTTATTTACATTCCACCACACAGAGAAAAAAAAGAAATTAAATTTGCAGATTGCTAATTGTATTATCTTTGTTTTATAATTTACTCATGTGTCTATCATTTATTTTTGATATATAAATAAAGTAATTTACAAGTTTATTATTATTATTATTATCATACTCACATCTGTGGTGACACACTCCAGATTCTACTACTTCTATATTTACCCGTACTTCTGTACTATACTACACCTCGTTACACTAACCCAGTCCTGTCAACACCATGAAAGTCAATCAGGTGTCGTACGTTTGATATATTTGTTATCCTAATCTAATCTGCTATCATAACATTGCTCGAGTAATTAGGTGAAAAACATCACATTTAAACGGGAAACATTAATATCAGGGGATCAGCGAGGCTTCTGCTCCGGGCCTCGTCAGCTATAAATTATCCATGAAGGCTAAAACACATCAAAACAGACCATGCTCACACTCAATTATTGATGTTCTTCAGGCAGACTTTTTGCTGAAAGACCAGATAATCATCATTAATAAAGCTGTTATGTGCAGCTCTCTCGACATACTGTAAATCTTAATATTTATCTAATCAATGTCTCTTCTTCCTCCTTTAAACTCTCTCTCTTTTAGGAGCCAGCCAAATTGTACCCTCCAGTTTCAGCAGAGAAGAGGAAACCAGTCAGAGTTCTCTCCCTGTTTGACGGCATTGCCACAGGTACATGTGTGTTCGTTGTTGATTAATCTATTGATTAATAGACGATGTTGGTCGACCAGTCTGTCCACCACTCCTGACCTCGACTAGGGGTCGCGGGGCCTTCTTGAGTTTAAGGGGTGTATATTATGTTTGTATTTGTGTGTGTGCACTCAGGTCTGTTGGTGCTGAGGGATTTGGGCATGCAGGTTGACAAGTATGTGGCGTCTGAGGTGTGTGAGGACTCCATCACTGTCGGCATGGTCCGACACCAGGGGCGCATCATGTACGTGGGCGACGTACGCAACGTAACACGCAAACATGTGAGTGAGACTCCTCTTTGTTTTTCGACTTCAAGGTAGAATAAATAATCCTGTGTAACATTTTGGGGACATTCTCACACCAAACCCTGTTCATCTGTGCTGATGTTAACTTGTGCTGTTAGATCGAGGAGTGGGGACCATTTGACCTGGTGATCGGAGGAAGCCCCTGCAACGACCTCTCCATAGTCAACCCTGCAAGGAAAGGCCTTTTCGGTAAGAAGCGGTCTTTGAATCTGATGTCTGTGTTGAAAGCTGCTTCCTGTTGTGAATTCGTTTTTAATATTAAAAAAAAACTTGAAGCGAACAAATAAAATATAAATATTAAAACTATAAATGCTCAGAGGCGCTGATGATCTTCATGTGAAATGAATATATGGAGACTGAACTTTCTCTCTCCTCCCGCAGAGGGAACCGGCCGGTTGTTTTTTGAGTTTTACCGCCTGCTGCACGAGGCTCGACCAAAACCCGGCGACGAGCGTCCGTTCTACTGGCTGTTTGAGAATGTGGTCGCCATGGGAGTCAGCGACAAACGGGACATCTCCCGCTTTTTAGAGGTACAGTAGCATGAACAGGGCCACTAAACCTTTTTAGTTCATGTTAGGGCTCTTCCGTGTAAGAAAAAACATCAGGGTCATCGTATGATAATATACACAGATCTACAGTAAGACAGACAGGAAGACATTCATATAACAGGAAGTAACCCTGCTGTTCCTCCTCAGTGTAACCCGGTGATGATCGACGCCAAGGAGGTCTCTGCTGCCCACCGCGCTCGCTATTTCTGGGGAAACCTGCCAGGCATGTCCAGGTGAAACTAACACACACACACTATTGTTATGATCACTTTCAGTTTACTTGATTACAAGTCTGACTTTTTTAATTTTGAAAGTGATTTATTTCCCCCAACTTTCAGACCTCTGTCCGCCATGACGAATGACAGGCTGGATTTACAAGAGTGCCTCGAGCACGGACGTACCGCCAAGGTATCTATCCATCTCTGTGAGTGTGTGTGACGTACACGTGTGTGTGTGTGTGTGTGTCTGTGCTTATCATCATATGGTTTCTAACAAGTCTGGAAAGTAAAGAGCCAAATGTGGAAAGTATTTAATGTTACTTTCTATTTGATATAAAAACTGGAAAAAAAGTGTCAGTGGTGTCAAATACTGAACTGATACGCCTGCAGCATCTAAAAGCTAAAGTCTTCTGGGATTTAGGGAAATGAAATATTTCTCCTTTGAGCATAGATATACAGTATAATACACTGTGGAGTATATCTGCAAAAATGTACTTATTGATGTCAATTTTTACTGCATTTTCTCCCTGCTACTGTCTCACTTTTGCTCTACCAGCCAGAGGGATTTTCATTCATTTCTTTAGCAAAATACACATTTGTTAATGATTTTCTAAATCACGATGCATCGTAAAAAAGGGGGATAGCTTTAGGATTAAAAAGGGTTTGTGTGTGTGTGTGTGTCTGTCTGTGTTTGTGTTTTGTGTGTGTGTGTGTGTGTGGTTCTGGATGTTGATTCCAGTTTGAGAAGTTGCGTACGATAACGACACGCTCCAACTCTGTGAAGCAGGGGAAAGACGAGCATTTCCCCGTCTTCATGGACAACAAGGAGGACATCCTCTGGTGTACCGAGATGGAAAGGTACAGTGGTGTGTGTTTGTGTCTCTGTGTGTGTTGGGTTTGAGTCCCTCTAACTCCCATTTTAATTACGTTTGTGTTTCTGATCTGCTTTGTTTGAATGTCATTGTCGTACTTTATTATTATATTAGTGTTCTATCTCTGTGTCATTTATGAAGCAACAGATTTAGTTTTCACAATTTTCAAATCTGTACTTCTAACACATTGGTGTCCCAATTCAGACATATAAACTGTCTCTTATCTTTTTGTGCAAGATTTACAGAGTTTCCTGTCAAAACAACTTAAATAAAACATATATTAGATGCTAAAAATAAATGTGTTTACAGATGTTTTACTGATTTAGACCTAAAAAATAAAAAAAGTTTCAGTCGAATTTTGTGTCCCCATTCATCCAAGTTTGTTTTCTGCTGCAAGAAGACACTATTCATTACAGTTTACAGTTAACAAGGTGCCTTATGCAGCGAGCACAGCTTAGAAAATACTTCCACTAATAGAAAGTGAAGAGAAAAATGTTGAGAAACACAGATAAACTGCGGATTATGAGTCTCTAAGTAATGAAATAAATATCAATAAATGGTTTTCACTTTTACTTTTTAAATTCAAAGACATATTTTAAGTACTGATTTTTTAAAATCTGAAAATAATCTACATTACGCTAGATTAGGTTTTTCTGGTCAATTCAAGACATATTTGAATTGTTTTTTTATCTGATTAAATCTGAAAATACTAACAAACATTAGATTAGATTTGTCTGGTCAAAGATCGTTGTGTTATACAACTAACGGTTACATTATTATTATATTATTATTATTTCGACTAATTGATTAATCATTTGGTTTATAAAATGTCAGAAAATAGGGACGAATGCCATCATAATTTCCCATAGCCCAAAAGGATGTCTTCAAATTGCTGTTTTTTTCTCTGACCAGTAGTTCGAAACCTAAAAATATTCCAGTTTACAGTGATTAAACACATATGTGAAGCTGGAACCAGGGATTGTTTGGCATTTTTGCTTGATAAATAAACAATCAATTATTAAAATAGTTGCTGATTACCTTTCTGTCATCGGACAATTGATTTATTGACTAATTGTTTCTTTTAAATCCAGTTCAAACTGAAATAATTAAATTTTGTGTGTGTGTGTGTGCAGGGTGTTTGGTTTCCCCGTCCACTACACGGACGTGTCCAACATGAGTCGTCTGGCCAGGCAAAGGCTGCTGGGACGTTCCTGGAGCGTCCCCGTCATCAGGCACCTCTTCGCCCCGCTCAAGGAGTACTTCGCCTGCAACTAGTCACGCACCAACTCTCTCTCACACACACACACATACATAAATACATAAACAGTACCTAATGACAGACACACAGCTAGTACATGAAGGTTGGCTGACACAGGATGACACAGATGACCGGGCATACACACATATACACACACACACACTGTAAAGGACTGCTTCCCTAGATCCCGTGTAGACCACTGGCTGACCTTAGTCCCCTGGTGCTACCTTGCTGATCTCCACACACACACACACACACACACACATACTGGAGCAGGGTTTCTGTACTGTCTTCACACACAAACTTCCTGTCCGACCTTGAAACTGGTGTCTTCTGGCTTTACTGTGTCATAGCAGCAGCTGGAGTTCAAACCTCCAGGGGGCGCAAAAAACTGACAAAGATGCCCCGGCTTTCTGTTTCTAACATCTCTCTTGAGTACATCGACACACACAGTGAACCCCTCTGAACCGAAACACTTAACTTAACTGTATTCATGTATAGTGACGATGCTGCTGGTGCATCGCAGTGCAATGAACACAAATATACAAACACACACAATCACACACACCAGTTAACGCTCGTGGTGCTGGTCAGAGTCCAAATGGTGCCACTTTAATACAACACTTTTAAAGTTTATGGTGCTCTCGGAGACTGAATGGTCTCTGGTTGTTTCAGTCACTACAGTTTTGTGTCCCTAACTTAGTGAAACCAAATGCTCAAAAGCAGGTGGAGGCAACACCAGACAAGAGAGGTGAAGTTAGTGAGAACGTGCAAAGGAGCGTCCAGAAGAAAAATAAAGCAAGGCAACTATAATCAGTTAGATTCATATGAAGCTTATTTCAACATAAATCAGATTGTAATTTGTTCTGTTTTCTTGGTGGTAAAGCTGCTCTGGAGTTACAAATAATTAAGAGATTAAAACAAAAGTTTGTGTGGCAAAATAACACCAAAAATAAGGTCTTCTTCTTCCCCTTGAGGAAGACCATTTTCATCTTAAATGTTGTCAGTATTGATCGCAAAAGAGTGCTGTAGGAATGAGTCCTAACACCCAGAAATGAGTCAGCATTTTAGCACTTCCGGTTCCCTCGTCTGGAAGTCAATGGGTTTTTAGTTAGATGCCTGAAATAAGCTCTGTTGGTAACACAAGCTGAAGAGATTTTATTGTTTTGTTCAACGACATAAAATATGTCAGTAAATATTCCACTCGTAAATGTTGAAGCTTTTATGTATCTTAAAAAAGGTGGTTGCTAACAAGTGGCTAAATGAGACTACAAAACGTCATCACACTGAACACTAGTCCGCCTTTATCTTAGTGTTGGTGACATTGAAGTCATGCTAGATTTTTACTTCTGCCGATTGCATTCACGCTTCAAAAATCATAAAAGTGGTGTTCATTTGTGAAGATTATTTTGCTGAACAAAATGTGTATGTATCATAAACGTTTCAAAAAATGGAAAAAATCCTATTGGCTTTTTGTGAAGGGAACCAGGGCGATGCTAACTTCCTTGTTGGCCCACACAAATTCATCATCCCTGCAGCACCCTATATGAAACACTGAAATAAAAGTGAATTTTGGGGGGATGACACAACAGTTTGAGGTTATTTTTTCACATTTGTTGCTCTGTATTGTTTACAGAATCCCGGTTAGCTTCAACTAAAGAAGTCGCTAGTCTTCCTGGAAATCTAGACGGATCAACAGTTAACAACAACAAAATAAATCAACATTAACAAGAGGAATATAAAATACAATAATGTATTAAGAAATAGCCTAGAACAAGACTAATTTGGTACAAAAACGACAGAATAAGAGGCGGGTGATATTTATTTGCATGTTCCTTCAAGAAAATATGTTTTTAAGTAACATGAGGGCCAAGATTATAATGTAAAGCCTTATAACTGTCTACATCTTCAGTGTTTGGAGCGCCCTCCAGTGGACAGAGACACCAGTATAAAGGGAGCACATAATAACAAGGACACACTCATGATGGGGTAAAACAATCCTTTGTGTTAGCAGTCACTGGATTAGAAAAATAAAGTCAGCTTTTGTACTTAATACCTACTAACTACCACCATTAATTTACCTTTTAAAAATGTATTATTTCTTGGTGGTTTTAGGCAGTGATTGTACATTAAGGTTAGCTTGTGCTTTGGTGGATATGCTGTGATATTCTGCACACTTGTAGCATTTTAACAATGAGTTTATTCCCTCATGTTTAGTATCTGCTGGTTTGCAATACTTGCTCAATAACGTGTAAACGTGTTGTTGTATTGCATTGGTTACTGTTAACTGTTGCTCAAATTACTGTGATGTTCATCTTGATGGTGCAAAAATTGGAATAATACTGTAAGTCACTTCACTAGTATCACTAGTAATTATGTCACTTTCCTGATAGAGACTGTAGACAGAAGTTACTCGGGCCTTTTAGTTGGATGTTACAGTTAATGTCCGCATAAAGTTAGTCCCAGTAATAATACTGTACCAAACCTTGGCCTGCTTAATGCGATCACTTCATTAAGTTGGCAGTGAATATTTTATTATGTTGATGTATTGGAGGGAAGTTTCTGTTCAGATAGTCTGTCGACAAAGTCCAGAAAAATAGTTATACTGTGAAATGACGATAATAATAATAATAAGGGAGTCTTTCTATGTAGCTCGGTTTGTTTTTACCCATCATGAGAGTGGCTTTTATTTTGTGTGACACATCATGCAGCATCTCTATAACTACCGGTATCTGGGTGAGGCAGCCAGCAAATATTGTGACCTTTAAGATCATGAATACCTGCCAACATCATTTAATTTTTAGTTTGCTCGATATTTAATTGATTTGAGATGTGACTTCATTTTATATAAGATTTATTTATTGTTCGGGGCATAGTCAAATACACACATATACAGTATATACTAAACCATAAATATATTTTTTATCACACTGATATTACACAGCTTGAAGTCTGTTGTCTGGATTTTGTCCCAAAATCTTTGATTGCTAGACGTTTTTTTTTTTATGTTGTTATTTCATTTTGAAAACTTCCTCCTCTCCCTTAAAAGACACTTGTTTAAAATCACTAGATGTTTTAAAACAATCAGACTTCTACTTTGTCAAAATGAGAGTGTTTCATGTCCCTTAAAAGGTTCACTCTAAAATAGGGCTGCAACTAACAATTATTTTCATCGTTGATTAATCTTTTGATTATTTCTTGATTAATTGATTCGTTGTTTGGTCTATAAAACGGTGAAAAATGTCAATCAGTGTTTCCCAAAGCCCAAGACGACGTCCTCAAATGTCTTGTTTTGTCCACAACTCAAAGATATTCAGTTTACTGTCATAGAGGAGTAAAGAAACTAGAAAAGATATTCACATTTAAGAAGCTGGAATCAGAGAATTTAAACTTTCTTTTTCTTAAAAAATAACTCAAACCGATTATTTGATCATCAAAGTAGTTGGCGATTAATTTAATAATTCAATTAATCTAAAACGCAATCAATCTTCGGCTCCATCAATTAAAGTTTGAATTCACCCAGTGAGATTATTACTGCCTCCAGAGCAGCGTTCAGTGTTGTGCTCACAGCAGCATTTAAAGCAAAGGGAAATCAGTGTGGGATTAAACCTTGTAGTTACTATTCAGCTTCTCTTGTCTTGCGAGTGTTGCCCTTTTTCGTCTGGTGAAAACCAGCCACAGTCCACCAGCTCTTGCAATTATCGTTACTACTTTGCTTAATAGGGATCCAAAATGTTCTCCGGTTATCGCAGCGACGTCCACTGAAACTAGAGGCAGACTTTTACTCTGAAGACACTATGCTGGTTTTCTACTTCCTACTGTACGACTGAAACAGATAGCCCTGTGTAAATAACTGATACTTCCTTCATAGCACACACCTGTTTCTGGGTATTTTCTCTGCCTTTTCCCCCCAATGCATGCTGGGATAAACTCCTTGAATGGGAATAAGCAAGTAAAGAAAATGTTGTTGACGTCCCTATAGATGATAATGTGTGCCAGTTTATTTCTAGTTGCAGTGTATGTGAATGAGCTGACAGGAAGTAAACATGGACCCAAGCTGTTGCCTAGCAACGCAGTCCCGTTGAAACGTTCTATATTCTGATGTCTTATTTACACAGGGCCGTCTTTAGAGAAAACATCTCTTTCAGTCTGGTGCTTTTGGTCCTCAGGTGGCCATATTTTTTCCCAGGAAGCCTTCCGATCCTCTGACCTTCCTCAGATACCAGCTGACAACTGGACACATGCAGTCTATGCCGACACACACACACAAACACACACACACACGTGCACAAACAGTTACAAAAAAAACAACAATAAACCAGCAGGTTCAAAGATCTTTCCATCATGTTTACTCTCCGTTTATACAACCAACCTTCAGGTGCTTTTTAAAACTCTTTTTTACAGTGCAGGTTCCACACACACACACACACATGCACACATTTGCTGGAAACACAGTGTTCACGCTTTCTATGAACTCCTTTCGCTACAAAATACACACACACATGCATACACACTGTGTTTTTGCCGGCCGCTTGTTGCCATCAGGCTTCCCACTGGCGCCGCCGGGTGTGACATCATCACCCGGCGTCGCTTGGTGCTCCCAAAACCCCAACCCACCCACCCGCCCACTCCCCGACCCCCAGGTGCTGCATGTCAGTCAGTCAGTGTAATCTCCGATTCCATGTTAGATTAGGGAGTAATGATAATAATAATCATGGTAATAATAATTACAATAATAATCTGTTATTGTGTGTGTGTACTGTTCCAGGTTGGTGCTCAGTTCAGTTCAGTCTCAGCCTAGAGGGGAGAGAGAGAGAGGCTCGAGAAAGCATATATTACAGTTAGTATAGTGACTTGTTCTATTGTACCCGAGGATGCCGGAAGAAATTGTAAAACCGATGAGCTAAAGGACACTCTCAAACAAGAGCCAGTTGAAATAACACTGAACGTAGTGTTGTAGAAGAGGTGGACGAGGAAGGGAAACTATCAATATCATCGATCAATAAATACACAGAAATCTGGACTAATAGGATCTGGGTGAGAGATTTCTCCTTCAAGGGAAAATTAATAACAATTTCCCCACATTGAAGCAAAATCCAAGTCTGACACACACAATTAAGTTTACATTCTCTGATTTCTTCTGAAATACTGAACAGTTTTACCTCTAACGATTATTTTCTGTATCGATGAATCCCGTGGTTCTCAACCTTTTTGATTCGCAACCCCCCCACAATATTCAGGTTGGCGTTCGCGCCCCCCCAGTTTTTTTAGTTTGAACATTTAGCACCTAGGCGTTGTCAAATGTGCTCCAGGCGCTGTGGATCTTTAAATAAATAACAATCTTTACTGTCCACAAATGAGGATATTTGCCTTCCGTAACTTTTTCTCTCCCCCCTGACCCGCCAGAAACCCCGTGTCCGAAACTCACGAACACACTCAATACATCTTTTCTGAGGAAAATGATATCACTGGACAGACAGACCAGACAATGTAATGTAAAAAATATTCCCCAGTCTAAAATATGTCATTTTTATTTTAAATATATTATTCATGTTTTCTCCACAACCATCTGGCGACCCCCAGGTTGAGAAGGATTAATCTACCGATAATTTTCTCGGTTAATCATTAGTCTAAAAAGCCAAATGAAATAGTGAAAAATACGGATCTCAAGTTCCCGGAGCTGAATGTTAGATCTTCAAACGCCTTGTTTTGTTCCACCAACAGTTGAAAACCCAAATATATTCAGTTTACTATCATAGAAGACATCTGAGAGGGCGAGAGCAGAACTTGGAACTCATTTAGTGTCATTTCAACATGTTTCTGTTTGAGAGTGCAGTCGGACAACGCGAGAAGGAGTGGAGTAGATATTTTCAAACGATGGGTGACACGGTGATGATGTTTCTGTTCGCCTACCAACAACAGCTTATAGGCTGAGTGATGCGCTGTTTTCAACACTGATACAAACACATAAACACACTGTTTTTAACACACACAAGATGCAGAGATACATACACAACACAAACACAATGCTGTGGCGCATGCAGACACTCATCTCATGGACTAAAGGAAAGATGAGCTTTTAGGAAAAAAGGAGGACCTGTTGGTGTTTCAAAAGGTGCTAAAATTTTATCTGAAAATAAGAAAAATATATTGTTAGGAGTATAAATCAAGTTTGTCTTTACAATGACTGTATTTAAGTTTGTCGTAGTAATGAAAAGGCACTATTATTATTTTACTCTTGTATGAATATGAACTAATTAAAAAGGCATTTTAACTTTGTACTTGAACAATGTAAGAAATGAACCGTGAATAAAAAAAAAAGGACTGTTTCTTGTGATTTAGTCTAAAGGCTCAGTGTTATCTACCTTAATGTCAGTTAAGGGTCAATGTTTTGTTTTCACTTTTAACAGCTTATTGTCATTCAGTTTCCTCTGACAAAGATTGAAATCAACACAATAACACTCAGCATTTTCTATTGCAAGCGACAGTTTGTCGCCTTGTGAGAGTTTGTTGAGGACAGCAGGAGCTGGAGTACTGCGCCACTCAGTTGGGTACTCAGTTGGCAGCAATCTGCAACCACATCACTAGATGCCGCTAAAATGCTACACACAGTACCTATAATAACTGAAATAAAACATTAATAATTTGATTTAGAGGTCAAAATTGTTACACCCCTAATGTTAGTCTGTTGCTAAATGTGTATGGCCCTTTTATTGTCAATAGATTTTGTTAGTTTAGCACATGGGTCAGCAACCTTTACTATCAAAAGAGCCATTCTAGGCAAAAAAAAAAAAAAAAAAGATCTGTCTGGAGCCACAAAACATTTGAGCATTGTGATGAAGGTAACACAGTTTATAGTCTAAGTATATAGTATATAAGTCTAATGCAGTGAGGGCCAAAGAGCAAATGTACTACGGAGTATTATGGCCACATTGAGGGAAAACAAATCTGAGATTTCGAGAATAAAGTCACAATATTACGTGAAAAAGTAGTAATGTTACGAGAATAAAGTCATAACTTTACGAGAAAAAAAGTCGTAATATGACGAGAATAAAGTCAGAACTTTACGAGCAAAAAAAGACGTAATATGACGAGAATAAAGTCAGAACTTTACGAGCAAAAAAGAAAATAACACGTGAAATGACTGTATAATATTATGACTTTATTCTCGAAATCTCAGATTTATTTTTTTCCCCTAAAGGTGGCCCTTATACTCCGTCATACCATAGACCTACAACAATGATCAATAAAAATGAAAATGTAAAAAAAGTTATTCATTTCCACTATTTTTTTTTAATAAATCCACAGGGAGCCACTGGAGAGGGGCTAAAGAGCCACATGTGGCTCCGGAGCCGCAGGTTGCTGACCCCTGGTATAGCAGGAGAGTTTGGCCTTGCAAAAGTTCTCCCAAAACAGACTTCAAAACATCCAAGTAAGTAAACTGCAAGTACATGTATATGCAATTTTGTTAATAGTCTGTTTATTGTCAATACTGTATATACTGCTCCTATTTTATACTTCCTTCTATTTAAATGGTTCATATTTTGTTACACTTTGTTTAGCTCTTTTTTTACTGTGTTAGCTGATTCATCTTGTTTTTTGCACTATCCCCTTTGCTGCTGTACACTGCAAAATTGCACAAGTGGAAAATGATATTGCACAGTGAGAATGAATGAATGAATGAATTTCCACCTGAAAATATCAGGTTATTGTCAGTGTTTTGGTGTGTAAGTGGTCTACTGGGAGCAGTGCTGGTTGTGGAGTCTGACAGCTGCAGGAAGTACGTGATGAGTTTATAATCCAACTAATTTTGAAACATGCAATACATAATGTGACTTTCTATTGCTTATAGTCTTTAATTAGGGCCCTATTGAAACTGTAAGGATTATTCTTTTTCATGCAAATGAACCACCTTTTTGACGACCTTAAAGGTCCCATATTATACAAAAGTGAGATTTTCATGTTTGTATGTATTATAAAGCAGGCTTAAGTCCTATATAAATACTGTGAAATTATACTGAAACAGTATTTATATAGGACTTAAGCCTGCTTTATAATAAAAAAAACATGAAAATCTCACTTTTTTATTATAAAGAAGGCTTAAGTCCTATATAAATAATGTGAAATTATACTGAAACAGTATTTATAAAGGACTTAAGCTTGCTTTATAATAAAAAAAACATGAAAATCTCACTTTTTTATTATAAAGAAGGCTTAAGTCCTATATAAATAATGTGAAATTATACTGAAACAGTATTTATAAAGGACTTAAGCCTGCTTTATAATAAAAAAAAACATGAAAATCTCACTTTTTTATTATAAAGCATGCTTAAATCCTTTATAAATACTGTGAAAGTATCGAAACACTCAATCCACAGGGAAATACACACAGCCCGTTTTCAGAAAACTCTGCATTTGAAACAAGCTGTCAGGATTTCTGCCCATTCGCGATGTCATGAATATACAATATAGGAATATCTTATCTTATCTTATCTTATCTAACTGTATTATTTCCGACAGCACTTGAAGGCATCATGAGAACTCTGGAGGCAGGAGGAGACACGCCCTCCTGCCTTCCTCTACACACATCTCGTCTCCTATTGGTCGGTTGTCCTCGCTGCTCGGATCCTGATTGGCTGTTGCCTCCGCACTGTGTCGGCACTGAAGCATCTGCGGCTCGCGCTGTGCCAGCTGTCCTCGCGCACTCGGCCAGTGCTGGGCAACGCTTAGAAGCTCCAGCTGAGGAGGAGGAGATCTGAGACTCTGGAAGAAAAACGGTAAGAAAACACTAAAAATACATAAAAACATGAAGATGTAAGGATTTATTTTACTAAATATAGTAGTGGTTGACTAGAATAGAAGGAATTAATCGGCATTATTCTTATTTAGACCTTTAAAATGATTGATTATGTCGACTAACTACCTAACGTTAATAACCTTTAATTTTCCAACTTGGTGCATCAACGTTAGCTTAATATCAAGAGATTTTCTTGTGTTTTTATATCTTATTTTACATTTTCAGTCACCCGAATGATGTATTTTCTCATTTACATTTGAATGGGGGTTAATTAATGTGAGCCTTTTTCTGTATTTGATGCTATTTTAAGTGATTAAAGCCAAATCCAGAGAAAAATGAATGAAGATTGGTGGTGTGTTGGTAAGCTAGCATCGTGTGCTTTTGCTGTCTGTGTGTGTGTGTGTGTGTGTGTGTGTGTGTGTGTGTGTGTGTGTGTGTGTGTGTTTGTCTGTCTGTGTGTGTCTGTGTGTGTGTGTGTTTGGACGTGCCATCAGTGCAATAAGGCTGTGTGCAATATGTGTTTGTGAGTCTGTGTGTGTGTGTGTCTGTGTGTGTGTGTGTGTTTGGACGTGCCATCAGTGCAATAAGGCTGTGTGCAATATGTGTTTGTGAGTCTGTGTGTGTGTCTGTGTGTGTGTGTGTGTTTGGACGTGCCATCAGTGCAATAAGGCTGTGTGCAATATGTGTGTGTGTGTGTGTGTGTGTGTGTGTTGGGCGTTATGTAAGTCTGATATTCGTTTATATGGCTTTTTTCACTGTTCTACCAAATATATTGAGTCACAGTGATGATGATGATGATGAGGATGATGATGAGGAGGAGGGTCTGTAGTCGTCATGCATACAAACGAGCCTGTTGGTGTATATGCTTGAGAATGTGAACTGAACAGGTGATTTGATCTCCTATTTTATCTCCTTTGTATGGAGGGTGTGTTTTCTGCATGCAGACCTGCTCCTCTTTATTGAAGCCTTCACATCATTTGGTTTTAAGGATCCTCGAGGGTGCTTTAGGGGGCTCCAGGGGTCCTCAGTGCAGCACAATGAATCAGCATCCTAATTAGATGACGTAACCTGTTATGCCAAACGTTAGGGTTGCATATGCAACATCTTTTCTGTCTGTAAGTGTTAAAATGACTATGCATGCACGTCACAAATTTGCAGCAAAACAAATCCTCACATTTGAGAGGATGTAATAGTAATGGTTGCGTGGGTTTTCCTCCGGCTGCTTCAGCTTCCTCCCACAGTCCCAAAGACATGCAGCTTAGGCGACTGTAATTGTGGCTATAAATTGTCGGCAGACCGTGTAAATGGTGTCTGTCTATGTGTGATAGATGGGCGTTGTACACCACCTCTGGTCCCTGCACTGCAATCCTGCAAATAATAAGAGGTCAGGACATTTGGTAAATGACTTATACAATCAGTTAATGTCTATTTTCTGTCTATTGTCTAATCAGTAAATCAAGTAATTGTCTTAGTAATATTCCAATCCTATATCTGTTACTCTGATCAGTGGTTGAAGAAGTACTTTGATCCGTTACTTAAGTAAAAGTAGAAATACCAAAGTCCAAAAGTACTCCATTGTTGCTGCATTAAAAGGTTTACACTTCAATTGTAAATCCATGTTAATTTTGAAGATTTTTTTTACCAAGTTTCTGGTGTATGAATAAATAGCAATTCAGTAAATTGATATAAATGTATTTATTTGCTACATTTTGTTTTACAAAGTGAGAAAAGCAATGTTTAAGTCAAACCTGATGTAGTAGAATGATCCCAGTCACTTCCACACAGTGAGGCATACAGCTTGTTAATGAAACCTAAGCCTAGGTAAAAAGGCAGTAAAAAAGTTAGTAGTGCAAAGTACAAAAAAATATACCAGATATAAAAATACAAGGAGATGAAGAAAACTGTTAAAACTGAATATAGTGCAGGGTAACAACTGTGATACAGGACTATTAAAAAGTGAATATAGTGCAAAAAGTGATATAGTGCTGAATAATAAAATATAGAAGATATACAGTAGAGACCAGGGGATTAAGAAATGTCAAATATGGAATATAATGTGGGATAAGAACTGAGGTAGAGAGTTTTTTGTTTGACCATTCTGAAGGCAAAAGTGTTTATAGATTGGGATGATGAACAAAACATTCTGGGGTCATGTAAAACCAAAAGGGGGTCATCATCTGAGGAGCAGAAATGTGCTTCATAGATAATAATCTATTTGTTCTGAAGTTGATATTTGGCTTTGTGATTTGGTGTATGGCACAAGAGAAAAGGTCAAAGGTCAGACAGAAGTTCTTCTTCGATAACTTCTTCAGTTTGCCTGAGACAGAGGAGAGTGAAGGGTAAGAAGAGACAAAAATGTATTAATAAAAAGATGACAGACCCGCCTGTCTTTCACAAAAATCTGAAATTACAGAGTGATAGAAGAGTGGATGTAGAGAGAGAGAGAGACGCCCCTAATCCTCTGAGTGATGGCCTAGTTAGTTATGCGACCGCTGTTGTTATTGTCTGTTTATGTGTGTGTGATTCACTAATGGCTTATTCATCCATGAACCTCCAGTAGCACCCACAACTCTTTAAACCTCCTCATCCTGTCTGTGTGTGTGTGATGTCTATTCTTATCTCCGATTGGTTGTGAAGTTGCCTGATGCACGTTTGTTCTGGATTTTTAAATAGCTCCACACACATACACACTGGCTCACACATATGCAAGGTAATGACACACACAACAGTGTACACCGTCACTCCCCGTGGCGTTTACTCTCCAGATCTAGCAGGAGTCAGCAGCTGTCTCCTCCTTTCTTCTCACTTACAACATGCATCAACACACACACACATACATGTACATGCCACACATGAAGCCTGCACATACTCAGAACAGACATCTGAGGATGTCAGCAGCCACTATGTCACGTTTACACTCTCGCTAAACATGCAAGCTTTTTCTGAAAATAGATTTAACTTTTAATCATCACAAGATGGAGGTTTTAATCTTTATCCTGCT
The DNA here is from genome assembly GCF_015220745.1 of Sebastes umbrosus. Taxonomy (NCBI): domain Eukaryota; kingdom Metazoa; phylum Chordata; class Actinopteri; order Perciformes; family Sebastidae; genus Sebastes; species Sebastes umbrosus. The sequence goes on from NC_051286.1 coordinate 8,203,437, forward strand.
TTTCATTTTGTTTCTGACTGCAGCTCTGCCTCTGCTAATACGATTTAAACATGCTTATATTAATCCATTTCTGTTTGTTTTAATTTAGTTTTCAGATTAATTTATATAGTTTTTAAGGTGCTCTTGCCTCTCTATAGTTTTTACTTTATTATGGACTACTTTTGGATATATGAGCAAAGGCATTTTTAAGGATGTTGAAGGAAGCAAATCAATTGAAGCTCAAAATGTGAATTTGAAAAGATTTATAAAAGAAAACGCACATTTTGAGCTTCAATTATATATGCAATTTGGACAATTTACGGTAAGCAACACCAAATGAAAATGATCTTTAATTTAGGGCTGTCAAAGTTAACGCGATAATAACGCATTAACGCAAATTTGTTTTAACAACACAACATTGTTATAACGCAATCGATCTTTTGGAGGTTGTAGTGGGTGCAGTTTTAAAGCTACACTGAAGAATCCATTGGTACCATGTCATACTAGCTTGTCATGAAGAAGGTTAAATAACGCTCCAAACTTGCACTAAATTTTGATGAGAAAAAAACTGAAAACTCTTGACCTCGGACCTCAAGATATGTGAATGAAAATGGGTTCTACGGGTACCCACGAGTCTCCCCTTTTACAGACATGCCCACTTTATGAGAATCACATACAGTTTGGGGCAAGTCATAGTTAAGTCAGCACACTGACACACTGACAGCTGTTGTTGCCGATGTTACGATTTCAGCTACTTTAATTCTATTTAGGGCTGTCAATCGATTAAAATAGTTAATCACAATTAATCGCAAATTAATCACACATTTTTGTATCTGTTCAAAATGTACCTTGAAAGAAGATGTGTCAGGTATTTAATACCCTTATCAACATGGGAGTGGACAAATATGCTGCTTTATGCAAATGTATGTATTTATTTATTATTGGACATCAATTAACAACACAAAACAAGGACAAATATTGTCCAGAAACCCTCACAGGTACTGCATTTAGAAAAAAAAATATGCTCAAATTATAAATGGCAAACTCAACAACAGCTGTCAGTATGCACATATCTTGAGGTCAGACGTCACGGGACCCCTTTAAAAATGGCCATGACAGTTTTTCCTTGCCAAAATTTTGCGCAACTTTGGAGCGTTATTTAGCCTCCTTCGCCACAATCTAGTATGACATAGTTGGTACCAATGGATTCCTTAGGTTTATGATGCCTCTGAGGTTGATTGCGTTAATGCATTAAAGAAATTAGTGGCGTTAAAACAAATTTGCGTTAATGCGTTATTATCGCGTTAACTTTGACAGCCCTAGGTCATTTTAATGACAGTAACACTACAGAAATAGTTTGATTCCTCAGTAAAATAGTTCATACCTTAAAGACCAGTGTTCTGGTTTTGCATACGGTAGGATGCTGTGAAGTGTCTTTGTGTGTCTGGTATGACCATGTCGTCATGAAAACACGTGTGATGATGTGACTTTGGGAGTCTGGACTAAGTCTGCCAGCTGCTCCTCATTCATTATTAATTAACACCCCCATTAAAAAAACTGTCTGCATGGAGAGAAATCAGGGTGTGTCTCGCTGTGTGTGTGTGGCAGCTGGTCACAGGGTGAGTGAGAAATGCTGCCTGGTGTGTCACTGTTTGTCTGTGTGTCTCTCTCTGGCTGTCTGTCGTATCTGCTATGACACAGCAGAAAGTGAACACACACACATACACACTGTAGACCTGCACTTGATGAAGTCTAAAATAGATCTGTGCTTTTCAGCATGGTGGTTTGAGTTTGAATCTTTGGATACCGTTAGTTGAGGCCACGCAAACACTACGGACACAAAGTCAGTCAGAAATCTACTTGCCCAAAGTCAATTTCTACTTGCCCCTATACAAATTGTTTTTTTTTTATTAGCAGTCAAATAACAACGAAGACCAAAATTAATTGTCACGTTTAATCTTTATTTAAATAAATTAGGGCTTTCAAAGTTAACGTGATAATAACGCGTTGCGCAAATTCGTTTTAACGCCACTAATTTCTTCAACGCATTAACGCAACTTGCGATTTTTAGGTTGTGGGTTCAGTTTTAAAGCAAAAGTGAGGATATTGACATCATATGAAACCAGAAAGCCTAAGGAATCCATTAGTACCAACCATGTCATACTAGCTTGTCGCGAAGGAGGTTAAATTGAAATGCTCGCTTGCGCTTCAGCTCATAAACTTTCTCTTTACCCGCCGCCATTTCCTCGCAAGTGACCGATCAGTACTGCACGTGTGCAACTCTAAACAGAGATGAGAAAGAAGCGAGATGGCTCACTCCTTAGCTACTTTCATCATCAGCTCTGGAAAAAAGCAAACAAAGTCGTGCTGAGCGTCACGCAATTTTGTGACTATTCACACACTGCAGTGAGACTGTGTTGGACACACCAAGCTGGCCCAAAGAACTAGCTGGTCCACTCGTTATGATACCTCACATCACATCACTTCACATCACATCACATGCCTCATAACACCTCATGTTTCCTTATGTCCTGTATCGTCACCTCGTGTCACATCACATCACTTCATGTTGCCCCACATCTTCTGTAACAAATCTCTTTCTAATCCAGAAAACATCACGGGAGGACAAACTAAATATTTTATGTTTTTGTTGAAGAAAAGGCGTTTAGTGAAAAAGAAGCGCTGATTCAGCAGATGCTGATTTATCATGCCGAATTGGCTACTAATAAGTACTGATTAGAGCCAACACACCGAAACTACAATTTTACAGTTTTTATTCCGTCAATTTTTCGTCCACAGACGCCCCTGCAGGGTCTCTAGGACAAGCAGTGGGCACCGTGATTATTATGCTCCCTTCCTTTGAGCAGCTGGAGGGCTTACTGAGTGTTTGAGAGTATTAAAGGTGTCACAGTCCAGAATGTCAATTATATAAGTTGATTTTAATTTCCTTTGGCTTACAGTCCTGACAGACACACAAAGCTCCCAGTGTCCGGTGCTGAGGTCTGTTTAGTCAGCGTTACCATTCCCACTCACTCAGTCAGTCAGTCAGCTGTGTGGGTTCGGATGGAGCTGACTGGAAAATAGTGACAACAGCAGCTTCAGCCTTTAAACATCAGTAATAGAGGACAGAATTTCATGTAAGAGAGTATCAATATACTGTGCGTTCTTTGCTCGTGGGCTGCTGCTCCCAGCTTTCAAACCGGAACTAACACGACGCTTTCCATTTATTGTCTATGTAAGCGGCCGTGCAATGCCATCTGGTAACATGGCGGCGTGATTTGAGAAACGGACCATCACCTCGCCCGATCCTCATTTGCATAAACTTGATTTCTAGGCTACTTTATGCAAATCAGGGGCATCCGGCGTAACTCGGCGCCTCTGGAAACTCCCTAGAAACTTTTAAACTAACCGTTGACGATCCAAAATAAAGACGAATTTAGCAACATGGCTTATTTCTTGCATAAAATGTTTTCGGGGAACTATTTACATAATATATGAGAAGAAAGTTTCCAAACAAACCGCCGTGTTGGTTCCGGTTTGAAAGCTGGGAGCAGCAGCCCACGAGGGAAAGCGTTTGCCCAATCAGGTGTCTCGTGCCTTGTGTCTAATGGCGGCCCATCAAGCGTCCAACGCTGTGAAGCAAGGTGATCCCTCGCGATAAAAAACGCCCTTGTGGACACGTACCATGACTCTGTCTTCAGTTCCACTCGCTCACTTGTTTGCTCACACACGTTCTCCGCTGCTCTTTTTCTCTTGCTTAACCACTCACTTACCACATACTCCACATGACCTACGTTACTCTTACAACAGCTCTAGAGAGGGCCATTCGCATTTCATGTCGGCCACCGTAGTTCTTCTACACCCTTGGCACACAGGAGGCTGCAATCTGCAATCTCACCGCTAGATACCGCCAAATGTTTCTCACTTTACCTTTAAAAAAGGTTTGAGATTATATTTGAAATGATCCATGGTAGAGAAGGAAAACAAGAGCTTCAACTGGCAAATCAGTCCTGGTGTTTTAGTATGCTTCACCATACTGTTACATGTAATTGTGTGTTTCTCTTTGGGCTTTTCCACTGAAAGCACTCCAGTTCCCATCTCCTGGGAAACCAGTCTTTTATGCTGGCTGCCAGGCCTTTAGGGCACTGCTTTCCATACTGCACACCCCCCATCACCACCACCACCACCATGTTTACCACGATCACTTTATCTTTCATCTCTACACAATCATCCCCTTCTACTCTTCCTCTATCACTGGACTCATCTCTCTCTGTTGCCTCTCTCTATCTCCTTTTCACCCCATCTTTGCCCCTCAATCTTCTCTCAGATCGACTGGAGTCTGACCTAAATGATTCCTGATTCGTGCTGAAGCAATTGGTTCATGGTATGCCTTAGAATAAAGGCAGATAGTATGAATACTTTCTTATAAATAACGGTTATTCTCTTCTTTAATAATCATATATTTTTCACCTCTGTGTTTAGAGCAATAAATATTGTCAGCACTGAACTTACTATGGAAAAAGAGTTAGGATGGAGCCCTGAAAGACCATTGATTAGGCATACATGGAAGATTTTGGTATGTTTTCATTGCTTAAAAAGTAACTTGCACAACAGGAAAACCGAAACCTCATGTATTTCTGAATTTTCTGCCCAACTTTTCTCCTCTTTGGACCCATTTTAGTGTCATCTGGTTGGGGTACAGATTTATCTCCTCATTATTCTGTTCACTGTTCTCCTCCTTCCTCTCTCTATTCTCCTCCATCTCTTTGAGTTTGATGCTGTGTGACTGGGAGGCCATTGTGTCCTGTCATCAAACACATTGCATACATCCATCCATGCAGAATACACACTAGCACACAGAGGGATGTTTGTAGAAGAAGCTCTCAGTTTGTTGATCCCATTAGACTTGCTCACGCTGATTTTCTTTTTTTCAATAATCATCTGAAAGTATCACAAATAGCTGGTAAAAACCCATGTGGCAAAAATACACTTTCATGTACAGTATGCTTTGAAATATGTAGATATTCATAAAAAAACGTATTATTCTTATCCTTGTAGGTTTTGAACAAGCTGACAGTACTGCAAATTGTCTTGAAATCCCAAACCACGAGACCTTCAAGAAGCTATCGAGGGTCTATGAAAATTTCCCAAGGCACATAAACTGAGCGTGTACTGTAACACAACCTGAAATTACCATCGCCAGAAGTTATCATTATCTTTAGTAAAGGAGGGGGCAGGGACGAGAAATGCTCACAAACACCACCAGGCATTAATTTTGCAACATACAGTAGAAATGCCCGAAATTAGGTTAATGAGATCCATGTTTTTAACCAAAAGCCCTGCAGGACCATTCAAATTCACCTTACGTTATACTGTATATTTGTAGCATGAAGGGCTGCAACCGGCAATTATTTTCATTGTCGATTAATCTGCTGATTATTTTTTCTATAAAATGTCAGAAAATAATGAAAAATGTCCATAAAAGTTCTCTAAAGCCCAAGGTCACGTCTTCAGATTGCTTGTTTTGTCCAGCCAGCAGTCCAAAACCCACAAATATTTAGACAAAGAAAAACAGTAAATCCCCACACTGGAAAAGCTGGAACAAGGGAATATTCGCTTCAAAAATTGCTTAAACGAATAATCTATGATCGACTAATAATTTCATTGACTAATCGTTTCAGTTCTAGACACACTAGCACACAATCGTTTCAGTTCTAGACACCGTTATAGCATGTCTAACCTATCCACCACAAACAGAAGTTATATTCAATTCATTGTCTTCAATCTTTATTGATACCACTATCCATACTTTTCTATTATTTGGCAGAAAGACAAGACAGCAATAAATTCTGGTATTGCTTTTATTGCTTAACTGTTTTATTTCTGAACAACATAATGAAATTTTCCTTAACTTTAGTTTAACGTCAGTTTGCAGGCAATTCAGTTGAATTCAGAAACTTTATTATTAGACAATCGATGTATGTTTGTGCACCAGTGATTTGATTTAAATTGTATTACTGTCGTCTCTCGAGACATAATGTTACGTTATAGGACCTGTTAGTCTCGATAGCAGTATCGATAAGCTTGATCGTCATCCCTAATCTTTATTAGGGAAATTGCAAAAAAGTGTAAGTATTGTTCATTTAAAACCAGCTTTCTTCCTCCAGCCTGACTCAGTTCATAAAGCAGAGTGGTAAGAAAACTGTACGTGGGTTAGTAAGTAAGTAAGCAGGTACTGTATATATTTTATAGCCTGTACTTTCTATCAGTCAGTGCAGAACTCGGAAAATCTGTTATATTTCCGCAGAAACTGTAATAGATTTGTAAATAATAGATCCTCTGCTCACCTCTTAATATTTTATATAGTAGACCAAGCTGACGCACTAAAAGCTTGGAGGCAGTTTTTTTTCTCCAGAGACAGAAAAACACAATATGTGTCAGCAACTGTAACTCAGCAAAAAATTCAAGATTGGTGTAATTATGGATGATTGTTCCCTTGTGCTCCGGCAGTCAGCCATTGTTTTATTGGGTGAAAACTTTTTCTTATATCCATCAACATAACGTCTGCGACAGAGGCTGTGAAACACATTGTCACATTCACTTGGTACTTGCATTCTAAAAGGCACCAACACACCACTCAGGATGCTGTTTACCCGTTTGCATTCATCCTAGTTGGCAGTGGCTTTAAGCACTATGAAAAGGATCTTTAGAAACCTGAAACTGACTAGAGTGGTTCAAGGCCAGGATTTTGAAAACAAATGTTCTCCTTGATTGTAGTTTTCTTTTCACATTGTTATATTAAACTAATTAAATATTGGTGACACAGTGGTGAAGTTGTTGTTTCCGAGGTCAAGAGAATATAAAGTATATAAATTTGATAACACAAGTCACTTTGTAAACCTGTTTAAATTGCTATCCAATCAAATTCACAGACATCCCGCCCCCCCCCTTCTGACACAAAACGATTGATTGCCAATCAGCTGTCAATTCAACAAGTTATGCTGCGTTCAGGTTTGGTTACATCTGTGATGCCGTAACATTAGGTGATGTTAGCAGACTAGCAAACGCACACCAGATTTGACAGTGACCGCAGAAAATAGCCAGGCCAATAAAAGGCAAAAAATATACTATTTTTATGAGGAGTGGAAAGGAATTTTTCCCCGAATGTTAATGACATGTCAGTCAGTAAAAGATGTAACGTCAAACGCCATCTCACTAAAGTCCACAGCAACTTTTCACTTTGCAGCTGGTAGCAGTCTACGAACAGAGAAGGTAAAGGAGCTGAAAACAACGCTTGAAAGACAAAAGTCTCCGTTTACTAAACTGATGAAGAAGGCCAACACTGCAAACAGAGGCTTTGTTTAGTGGAGCACATCCTAACGAAACACAAAAAGCCCTTCACTTATGGCGGGATTGTAATAGAGGTGATGACTGCGGTGGCTGAAACGTTATTAAAGAACCATAAAAGAGAAATTATGTCTGTTATCGGCGATGTGCAGCTTGGTGCTATGAGTAGCTCTCGGACACTTTCATTTTGTCGAATTAGCTCTCAGAGGACAAAAAGTTTAAGACCCCTGGTCTATGATCTATACCCCTGCAATGTAATATTGATGTTTTTATGCATTTTCTCTGGCAGGACTTTGACTGCAAACATGGGGTCGATGCGTATCCTCATCAAGGGAGGGAAGGTGGTCAACGATGACTTCACCCACGAAGCTGATGTCTACATCGAGAACGGCATCATTCAGCAGGTAGACCACATTTACATACCAATGCATTTTAGTCAAGTCCACACATGATAATGTATGCTACATCCTTCATTTTTCTTTACATGCACACACACACACACACACACACACACACACACACTGTGACCCACACACACTCTCTGTCCAGTGCATCCCCAGCTGTTAGTGTGACTCATTTCACAATAATACAGTATGAGGAGAATGAATCGCTCACTGAACTCTGTGGCTCTACAGGATGATAGTGAACGCTATAATTAGCCCACAGAGTGTTGTCATGGAAATAAGCATCAGCTCATGTGAAGAGGATGCATTTGACTCAGAAACCTGGAAAGATCAGCTGTACTTCTACTAAAACACTCCACTATGGCAGCACATGAGCAGCACACTTTACTGATGCTTATTTCCATCAACAGTATTAGAGGATCGTGTCAGTTGGTGCCATCCTGTTAACAAATCAGGGTCCATATGTTACATTAAATGGTTCCTCAGTTTTAAATGAAGCTGAAATAATAATTTTAAGAAGGATTTAAGAATAGTTTTAAAAAGTTTCCATATATTATCATGCTCTGATAAACAACCCTCATATTTCTAAAAGAGAACTATTTAATGATGCATAAGATACTAGCAGTATTGGAAGAACTTAAGAATATATTATACACATGTGAATAAAGGTTCTTTATTCTAATTTGCCTGTATTACTATTAATATTTTAAGTACGGCTGTCAAAGTTAACACGATAATAATGCGTTAACGCAAATTCGTTTTAACACCACTAATTTATTTAACTCAACTTGCGATTTTGAGGTTGTACCGGACTCATGAATGCATCATATGAAACTAGAAAACCTAAAGAATCCATTGGTACCAACCATGTCGTACTAACTTGTCGGGAAGGATGCCATTTTCAGGTCTCTTGACCTCTGACCTCAAGATATGTGAATGAAAATGGGTTCTATGGGTACCAACGAGTCTCCCCTTTACAGACTCCTTTACAAAGAAAGTTTATTTACCCATGTTGATAAAAGTATTAAATACTGATTGACAGCCAGTCCATCTAACAGTTGTTGAGACATTTCAGTCTGGACCAAACCTAATAATCAGAATCAAGCACTCACTGTGGCCGTTATGTGAAACCTGTCTTACACAAAGAACCATTGATTGGCCCTCTTTAATATAACCACTCAGTCTCTGTTCACAAGTTAATGGACTACATTAAAAGTACATCGACCCAAACACCAATGTCCTTTATAGTCTTTATGTATTCTGTGGTTCAGATACACCTTATGTGGACAAAACGCATGTTAATAAAGTTGTATAATTTGTATGCTCGTGTTCTCTGTGGCAGGTTGGAAAAGAGCTGATGATACCAGGCGGGGCTAAGGTGATTGACGCCTCTGGAAAGCTGGTGTTGCCGGGCGGAATAGACACCAGCGTGCATCTGCAGCAGACGTTCATGAACGCCAGCATTCAGGATGATTTCTACAGTGGGACCAAGGTACACACACACACACACACACACACACACACACACACATGACAAGGCTCGTCAGCATGCCAGTGATTAAACACATTTAGAAACCAGAGACAGCTGTCAAACACAGACATGCTTCCCCTCTCTCACTCTCTGTCTTGTCTACATGCAGATCTTCACCCTGCTTCATACAGTACGTTCATCAAGACTAATGACCACATGTGTTGTCACGGTGGTCCGTCCTATAGGAAGCAAACCCAAACAGCTGTCACAAGTTTCTGGTTGAATGCAAAGACTTCTCTTTTTACACACACAGCTGTTCCGTCTTTAATTCGTGCTAAGTTTATTATTATTCATTTTCTAATGCATGCTCTGCATGTTTTCCACTGAGACTCAGAGCAGAGAGGATGATTTAATAATTAGGGGTATTAAAAATTCAAAAGAGGGAGTGGGATTGTTGCCTGCAGCGTTACGTGTTGGAGGATGTTGTGGGCTGTTTTTCTTGTTGTTTATCACTGGGGGGGTTCATATGGGTCCATTTTTGTAGCAAAGCTATTTGCATATGTTTGTGGAGAGATGTGTAGCTATATTTCATTTACAGATTTAAGTACGCATTTACAGATTTTCTACATATTTACAAATCTCAAATCTGATTACACACACACACAGATTCTGAATACACATTTTCAGATTCCTGTACACATTAATAAATCTCAGTACGCATTTAGAGAGTCTTTTACACATTTACAAATAGTTTTGTTACAATAACTGCCCCATAGGTTTAAGTCAAGAGCGGTAACTGGGTGCACAAAGATGTGGCAGTCGCTGTACATACATACTGGAAGCAGAGTGAGTGGTGCAAAGATACAACATAGTGACAGAAATCCATTTTTATAGCCTTGTCTAAAAAAGTCAATTAACAGCAACTGGGCATTTAGGACTAATGATCCTTCTTATGTGGTTCTCTTGGAGAACTACGTCTAACAATTCATCACAGTTACAAAATAATCATTGCACCACTGGATCCCCAGAAGATGAGATTTGTATATGTAGACAGAGTGAGGCAAATGTTTTCCACAAATTAAGCTACAGGTATGTATTGATGGTAGTTTTAGACAAGATACGTCTGCATCGAACATAATCCTAAACTTATCTTGTTTCTTACATAAAGATAATGTTACATATAATGTTGTTATAGTAGGATTTTTTTCAAATATGTCAGATGGAGAAAAGTAAACTTCTATAATGTTTAATTTTCTATCAACGTCGATTTTGCTCATACTGTATAAGATATTACACAGCTGCTATATTTGACAGAAAATGACTGAAAAGATATATTTATCCTGTATTTTGGCTAACTGGTATGTTTCTGCGTACAGTAATATGACGTCAACTCGGCTGGTCGTGTACCAAAATTTACACAGACTTCCTAAGTTGTTGTTCCAACTTGAGGGGGCGTTTTCCCACTCAGGAACACATTTTTCAGATTTTTCCAACACCACATGAATGCAGCATAAGATAAGAATTACAACTCTTATGATTTGGAAATTGCAGTTTTTTCAAATTGTAATTTTAATTTTTAAACAGTGAATTGTTCAGCCCTACACTACAGTGTAATTAACATCAGCTAGACTAATGATATTACCTTCAGGGACATTGCAGTGCTGTATCTCAGTGAAATGCGGTCTGAGTCTGATGGAATGCCAACTGAAATGGGGTGAGAGGACTTTGGGGGGATTGAATCGTCCGTGTGCCAGCTTTACCCCGGCAACCCCCCCAAATCACCAACCCCTACCCACTGACCCTGCTGCCATGGCGACTAACCCCCGCTCTTAGTGTGGAAATCAGAGGGGAGCCAATGTGTATGTGCACGCATGAACATGGCAGTATTGTGTGGTCTCTATGGTGACTGTGTTGCTGCAGCAACGGCTCATGTGCAATTGTGATGAGCCCCAAAACTATTTCTCTCCGCATCCTCTTCCCTCCCTCCTGTCGTTTTGTAACAGTGTGATCCCTCTCACGCTTTCCTTCCTTCCTCCTCTCTTCCCTCCCCCCCACTGTTTCCTCTGCTTCACCCCCCTCTGTCTCTCCAAATACTCCCCTCCGGTGCAGACTCACACTGACCTGCAGCAGGAGGGCCATTTATATAACAGGATCGACTGGTTTTAGTAGTGCTGCAGTGAAGATACAGACCTGTTTTATACATACATTTGTGCATCTTGTATTGAGTCCGAGGAGGGGTTAAATCAGCAGCAACTGGACATGGTTTAGGTTCTTGAAGACGTTCTTGAAAACGTTTCACTTCTCATCCGAAAAGCTTCTTCAGTTCTGAAGAAGCTTTTCGAAAGAGATGTGAAACATCTTCAAGAACCGAAATCATTGCTGCTGCTGATTTAACCCCTCCTCGGATACCATGACCTGGATGACTGAGAAGCTTCACAAACATATCTTGTATTGAGTTTTTGAGTCTGGATATTGAACTGTATTGTGAGCACGCTTAAAGGTCCAGTGTGTAGGATTTGGCGGTATCTAACGGTGAGGTGAGGAGATAGCAACCGAGAGTGTTGGTCTTGGTGAAGCAAGAGAATGAGAGCGCGGTGGCGACGGGAGCGAGTAACGTTATCGACTCCGGCCCAAGCAGGAAAAGTTAACAGAGTTTGGTTTGGCCGTTCTGGGCTACTGTAGAAACATGGCGTTGCAACATGGCAGACTCCGGGAAGAGGACCCGCTCCCTATGTAGATATGAAGACAGCAGCGTTTACCAACCTTTTTCACACCACTCTCGCTCACCACTTAGCTTCATTCCAGATGGCCATGTCGTTGTGAAAATATCCGTGTATTGGAATGATCAGATGAGATGAAGATGAACGGTACGGTGCGGTGCAAGACACACCGCAAAAACTAGGCCAACAGACGGCCCCAAACTGTCCGACCGGTGTGTCAGGGCCTTGAGCGTTGTTAGCACCATTAGCTACGAGCCGTGCGGATGCAATAAGAATGCTCCCAATCTTGCATTTAGCACCTTTAAATGTATATAATGCATTTTCTGAGCTTTAGTAATCAAGCTGAAATGAAGTATGAGGTTACTGTAACACAATGAACTGGCATTTTTTACCCACTAGTATGTAACTTAAGAAGTATAAACTCAGTGAACCTGAAAAAGCAAGACCGCTAGTAAGATAACTATCTAACTCAATTCATTCATTACATCACTTGAAAACCCTTACCAATTATATTTTGTCGTTATTATAATTTCAGAGTTACTGCTGTGGTTCAGATCTGAATTGTTCATAAAGGACAAATATTCAGCTAAAATGGCAGACCAGCTCCTTATCTCTCCCAGCATGCATTTTAATGTCTCTGCAGGCAGGAGAGGCAGAGGGAGGTGAGGAGGAGGAGGAGGAGGAGGAGGAGGGGATGAAAGAAGGTATTCAGCTGTAATGTGAAGTATGAGAGGTGCTGATAGAGGCTGATCAGAGAGCTGCTCTGGTAATCTGTCTGACACTGATAGCCTCTCCCAGAGTCCAACATACAAAGATCCTGTCATCCTCTCAGATCAGCCATGTCTCACCCACACTCACAGTCTGTCTATCTGTTTCACTTTCTCTTCAGGGGATTATCTTCACAGTAGGGGTCGGGGGTCTTTAATAGAGTGGGGGATTCACGATAAAACACTGTTTGGGGTTTATGTGTCACAATCACTTTAGCTGTGGTGTCAATGATCAGTAATATGTTTAAGGAACCAAAGGGGGGGGAGTAGGGCATGTCGCGTTTACTGTGGCTTGACAAGAGAGCTGTTCAATTGAAACCATGTAGATGATATGATGGTGTAGTGTCTTATAACAGGATATATAACAGAATCAGGTACATCATATCTGTAGAAATGTGTGTTTTGTTACATTATGGTCCATCTAAATACAACAAAAAATGTGTTTCTGTCAGCTGTATGATAAATGCCACATCATGCTTACTTAAAGGTATAGTTTGGGTGTTTTGAAGTGGGGTTGTATGAGGTACTTACCATAGTCAGTGTATTACCGACAGTAGATGACGGTTGGCACGCCCCCAGTTTGGAGAAACAGACAGGAGCACCAGCATGGAAGCAAAGCAATGTACTGCTGTGGAGGGGGGCAGCAGAAAAATGCATTTTAGCCACCTAAAAGAAAGGCTCACCTAAAATGATCAATATCAGTTGAAGTGCACGCTTCTTCTTTTTGGTGTCTAAAATGCGTTTTGCTGCTGGCTTCATCCACAGCAGTACATCGCTTTGCTCCTGTGCTGGTACTCCTGTCTGCTTCTCCAAACTGGGGGTGTGCCGACCGTTATGATAATATCTTACAGTAATCTGGCCAGATTTCATATTTTTGGAAATTTTTGCATCTTGACTTGAATTAAAAATACATGATGGTGGTTTCATTCTGCCCAGCAACACCAGTTACAAGCAGTTTCATCAGAACAATACTGACTGACTACGTATTATGAACCACCTGTCAGTGATGATTTGGTGATTCTTTGATCTCTTCAGCAGATTTGTAATGTAGAGCATCTAAATTTGGATGTTTATTTGGTGACTGTAGATACAGATGCAGCCTAAAAAGAGGAGACAGGACAGGATGAAATGTCTTTCATCCTGTCCTGTCACAGTTTCTTTATTCCAGCTTGGCAGAGAAAAGTCTGCTACTGGCCTCTGCAACACTCACACTGATGAAAATGCACAATTATAATGTTCAGTATGCTCTACTGTATCTACACGTGGCTTTAGGAGGAAGCAATAGCCACGACTTTTAGCTCTTTTTAGCTCTTCTCTTGCTTTATTTCTCTCTCTTTTCCTGCTCGTCCAAGCCCCTGTTTTGAGAAGTGTTCTGGCAGTAAATCTTAATTAAGGCCGTGCAGACAGATATTATAAATCCCACAATCCCCAGCTGTGTCCATGCCCCCTGATCTCTCCCACACACACACACTGACAGTGATCAATGACACTTTTAAGGCACACACTTATGCAGAGGCCTTCGATGCTGACGCTGCAGATGATTCGGACTGGTTACTATGGTAATGGGAAACCTGACAGCCCATTGGCTGGTGGAACTGTCACTCAAAAGCAGATGACCCCGCCCCTGTCTGCGCCACGTCTGGAGCGTGGAGGAACGACTCCACGCTGACACATAAACCAGGGTTGTGTTCAAATTTAGTAACATTTCAGTCAGGCTATGTCGTAGAAATTATACTGAATTAATGCTTCAGTTTTGGTTGTGGACACATGTTTTTCATATGAGCTGAAATGAATTGAAGAAAGTCTGCAGGGACAGAGCACGTTACAAAAGCAATGTTTTACCGCTCACTGTTCATTTCCTATTCCATAAATGATTATTGCCATGACTCCTCAGTGCAATATCCCTGTTAGGCTCTGTTAGAGAGGATATTGAATGGGCGGTTGTGACTTCGTGTGCAATTTTCGATGGAGGAAGAGGAGGAGGAGGAGAGTGGGGACATATGACAGGCATGGCTGAGCAGTATCTGTTGTCATGGCTACGCAAAAGTGCATTTACCATTCAGCCGACTGAGACGAGTCACCGCAGACCACTCCCTCCTCTAAATCAGTCCTCCATCTTTCCTCTCATTCTCCTCTGTGTCCTCTCCTCTCTAACTTTATCCCTTTCTTCATCAGTCCTTTCACATCATCTTCTTTTGCTGCTGTCTTGGAGTTGTTGAAGACAGATTCAGAAAAATTAAAGGTTCTCGATACAATATTCGGAGCATTAATATAGCAGCAAACAACTGTTTGTTATGTAAAAACAAAAATTAAAATGTTCTGGTATTGTGGAAAAACTTTTGGAAAAGGATATTTATGTAAGCAGTTTGGTTTTATTTATGTGACATGCTAAACATTTGGCCCTCTCCATATGGGACTATAAGACACTGCTATCCATCAATATAACAAGACACATAAAAAAAAACAACATTTTAAATAAATTGTACAGAAGAGCAGAAGAAAGAAAAGAAATGCTACAAGCTTAAGCTGACTTAAATGTTTTGTAAATTTTGAACAGCCAGTCTTTGTGCATCATCTATGTTTAAAAAACAAAACAATTTACACAACTATTAACAAGTAGACTTAATGATGATGAGAAAACAGTTCATGAGGAAGACCTATTGTTCATTGTCACCAGGACAAACAGAGTCTATGTGCTTTACAGTGGAATCATTGTTCTCTCCTCTAATCAATCTCTCATTTCTCTTCCTCTGCCTCCCTCCTTCCTTCCTATTTCCTCACCTCTCCTCACCCCCTCACCTCACCAGGCGGCTCTGATGGGTGGTACCACCATGGTGATGGCTCTGGCCCTGCCTGAACAACACTGCTCCCTGCTGGACGCCTACGAGAATTGCCGAGCTCTGGCCGACGCCAAGGCGTGCTGCGACTACGCTCTGCATGTCGGGGTGACTTGGTGGGGACCGAAGGTAAGACCCAAAGAGGGGTCAACATGTGAGATACAGCATGGAAATACTTTATCTTTCAAAACTCTTTTGCTCCTCAAGCTTTTATCCTCGCTGAATGAATAATAAACTGTTTTCATATCTGGGTGAAATGTGTAATGACCTAGATTGAACCTCACATGAACTGGGTTAACACACATGCTCAGTGGGCACATTAGGCAGATTCTATGAGTCAACGGGCCTCATTCAGCCTTTGGCTTTAATATCTGTGCTGTATCATCTGCTGACTGTGTGCATGTGCCACATCGTATTATACATAGTAAAAGGTTTAATGCCAGAAAATCTAGCTGTTAATGACATCCTTGTAATACAGTGATGCAGTGTTGTAGTCAAGACCTCCTAAACCAAGACCAAGTCATGACCAAGACCAGGGCATATCGAAAACCAAGACAACACCAAGACCAGACCCGTGCGAGTCCCACACTGCGTGACACACTTACGATTAATTGTGGAACATGCAAAAACCATAAGCACTCCTCAAATTGATCTGAAAGAGCCACATTCCCATAAAATCACCCACAGAAAACAAATGATTCCTCTTCATTCACCTCTTTTATAGCCATATAAACTGTATATGTGTGTGTGTATGAATGTACCATGAGAAATGTCTTGATAAAATAATCAAAAGGCATTGCAGAGGTGAATTTTATGAGGGAATTTTCTTTTGTTTTCTCTGAGCAATCACAGTAATGATGTTAACAAATAAATCAATGCATGATAAAAAAATAATAATAATTTCCATCTGCAGCTTATTTGGTTAGTAGCATTGATTTTGTGTCACGTGATCATCTGCCGGTATAATGGCCTTTTAAATGAAGGAACTACATATGCAGTATTACTCAAGTATTCTCCTTCATTTGGATTTTGATGACCCCTTTTTACTGCAGTATAGTTGGAGTATTTTATCTGCTTACCGTATAGTTTCTGTTTGCTGCATTTTGAGTGAATTAAACAGATTTCTCTATGTGGTGAATGTCTGTGAATGCAGTGTGATCTCATTCTGGCTGCTCTCCAAGCTCATTTCATGCCCCATATAACAAACACACACTAACACAGTTTCTAATTCCCTCCTTTCCCACATTCCCACTGGCTGATGCTCTTCATTGTCAGCCTTTGCCAATAATACAAACCAGAACACTCTCTTTGACCCCTGACCTTTGTCCTGTGATCAGGTGCGTAGCGAGATGGAGACCCTGGTGAGGGAGCACGGAGTGAACTCGTTCCAGATGTTCATGGCCTACAAAGATATGATGATGCTGAGGGACTCGGAGCTCTACCAGACGCTGCAGACCTGTAAGGACATCGGGGCCATCGCTCGCGTCCACGCTGAGAACGGAGAGCTGGTGGCAGAGGTGCACATCAAATAACCACATGCATATTCCTCCATTTTTCCTTTTAATAAAAGATGTTCAGCACAGTGAAATATAATTGTATTTGTCTGTCATGAAAGTTAATTCATTGCTGAATATTTTTATGTCTGACATTAGCTATTTTATCCACATATGTAGTAACATTTGGACGCTGTATTTATCTGTCTGTGCGTATTTTTTTATATTGTTTGTGTGTGTTGTTAGGGTGCCAAAGAGGCTCTGGATTTGGGCATCAATGGACCAGAGGGTATTGAGATCAGTCGACCAGAGGAGGTAAATTTACATCAGAGGTCATTTCTCATCACTCAGTTATATTTCATTTAGTTAATGCCCTGTTAAAGTTACATGAATATAAAGCAGTTTCTGCTCTTTTTTCATTTCGGTATCCTTAAAATGTTGATAAGAAAACAAACATTTAAGAGTATTAAAGTTATTGTTTTCATCACAATGAAAATTAGAAAGGGAAATCGGAAGCCTGATTTTGACGAAACTTGTCGGGATGATGAGTTGTGTTAAAAACAGTAACTGGCTGGATGGAGATGCTATAGTTCAGATTTTTTGAAGTGAGGTTGTATGAGGTACTTATCCATAGTCAGTGTATTACCTACAGTAGATGACGGTCGGTACGCAGACAGGAGTACCAGCACGGAAGCAAAGCAATGTACTGCTGTGGACGGGCCCGGCAGCAAAATGTATTTTAGCCACCTAAAAGTTAAATCAATATTATTAAACTATTGATAAGTATCTCATACAACCCCACTTAAAAAAATCCAAACGATCCCTTCAAAGGTAAAAATGCTCATTTTGAAAGGACCCAACCATGTTAAATTAATTTGAAAGGTGATACACAAACATCCAACTTTCCTTACTTACAATGAAATGTCTAATTCCCATAACGATAAATAAGCTGACTATGACCACACACATATTGTTGCTTCTTTGGATAGAAGTTCATGATAAACACCTAAAAATATAAATCCATTGAATACTTATTAAAGCTCTGTGTCTTATTGTCTACAGCTGGAGTCTGAGGCTACTCACAGAGCTGTCACCATCGCCAACAGGGTAAACAGATGCAAACCCAGATTTTAATATCCTGTCTGTGTGCATGTGTCTGTATGTTACTGATAAAATGAATGAATGCTCTTGTGTTTGCAGGCTCACTGCCCGATCTACCTGGTGAATGTGTCCAGTATGTCTGCTGGAGACATGATTGCTGCTGCTAAGATGCAAGGTGAGAAAGATGACAGTTGTGATGATATAAAGTAGATGAAGGTGATAATCTTGTAACAAACATTTTGTTTTGTCTCTGCAGGTAAGGTGGTCCACGCAGAGACCACAGTAGCTCACGCCGTGCTGAACGGGATGCAGTATTACCACCAGGAATGGGCTCACGCTGCCGCCCACGTCATCGTCCCTCCTCTCCGTCTCGACCCCAACACACCCAGCTACCTCATGGGCCTGCTGGCCAAGTACGTGCTCAAATACAGTACTGACATCACACATTTTTTAGTGATTATACAGATTGATAACTTGCATATCCTGTTTCCAGTGACTCTCTGAGTGTGGTGGCATCAGAGCACCGTCCATTTGGCATCAAGCAGAGAGCTTTGGGCAAGGACGACTTCACAAAGATCCCTCATGGAGTGGCTGGAGTCCAGGACAGGATGAGTGTCATTTGGGAGAGGGGAGTGGTACGTACACACAAACACATACACAAACTTCTTGCAAGCGGTCTCGGACCGGTTGTTTTGGTCCGCACCACTGCCCAAACGAACCACAACAGAGTTCGATTAAAATTGACTAAATGTTGGCTTGTGAAAGTGCCCTTAGTGACAATAACAGGAAGGGACCATGTGCATTGTACCAAAACACAGAAGTGGACTACTATTCAATGCGAGTAGCAGTCAGCGAGTAGTTTTGAAAGGCCAGGCTTTTGTCGTGTGTGCAGCACGTGCCGATCTCATCCTCTGAACTGCACAACTATGGGTGATAAACCCGGAGGCCCGGCGAGAGGTTTGTTCTCGAAAATATAAACAATAATAGGCATAATGCAAAGGTTGACTCGTACAGGCTTTGGATCTTGCGATTGGGTAGTTTATTTCTACACTGTAGCGACAACATAAACAAATGTCACGTAGATGATAAGTCAAGTGTACTCGGGTACGGAACAACATTACTAATGTGAAAGCTGAGCAGCGGGGGAATGGAGAGGGGGGTAATCGTACTCGGGCACGGTATGAATCAATCATACCTAATATGAAAACATCCTTAATAAAATTCACAGATTAATATCAAAATGCCTTAGCTGTGTTTTTCCTTACATGTTTTGAATACATTAATACCTGCAGGTTACAGGGAAAATGGATGAGAATCGTTTTGTGGCAGTGACGAGCTCTAACGCTGCAAAGATCTACAACCTGTACCCACGCAAGGGTCGCATCATCCCCGGGGCCGATGCTGATTTGGTGGTCTGGGACCCGGATGCAACGAGGTACACAGATATATTTATAACATGGAGATGTGGCTCACAAACACAGATGACTCATCATTGCTTCTTGATTTAGAGCCGAACAAACACGCAGGTATTAATGGCTGTTGTGTCCGTGCAGGACTATCTCTGTGAGCACTCAGGTGCAGGGTGGAGACTTCAACCTGTACGAGGGGATGCGCTGCCACGGCGTTCCCCTGGTAACCATCAGCCGAGGACGTCTGGTGTGCGAGAACGGCGTGTTCATGTGTGCCGAGGGATCCGGAAAGTTCTACCCTCAGCGCACCTTCCCTGACTACCTCTACAAGAAGATGGTGCAGAGAGAAAAGGTGTGTTCACTTTCATTCACTCAGATCAATTTATGAAGGCTGAATCAAAATATGGTACTAAAAGTTTCTCATAAAGTCATGTAGGCCTGACACCAGGACTCTGATGCTGTGCTTCGCTGTGTCAGCTGACAGCCAACCTACTGCCAACACAGCCATCATACTGAGTCGAACTGCACTGGTTTGACAGTGTGTATAAAGGATTTAATGCTCCTGCTCTCTCTGCACGCTGACACTGTTTTTCTGCTGCTGCTGTCGGCAAAATCCTCCTCCACCAGCCTCTGCTCTGTTTTAGCTACACTGATGGTTTATACTGCTAACTTTATGGGAATTACTTTTCCATGCTCTCTGAATTTTACACTGTATATGTCACATGTCAAGTTATTTATATATCCCAGAATTATAGATTTGTCTCATCCCATGTTTTTATACTTAGGGCTTGTTATTTATAAACAACATATCACTGTTTATAATACTGAAATTACAATTTTAAAATACATACTGATGTAGTTTTCTTGTTTTTACTGAACATTTTTCTGAGCTGTGCTCTCTGTTAGATGGCCATGTTTGAAGTAAACCCTGCATATTTCACAACAGCAATGTGACGCATTTGGGAGCATACGGTCAGAATATCTGGGTCAGCTTAAACTGGTCGGCTCCAGTGTTCATTTTGGCATGTATTTGAGATTTCTTCTTAGTCTTAAAATGAAAATGCGTATTAATTTTAGTCTTTTTTATCCTTTGTAGTTTTAGTCCAGTTTTAGTTGCTGAAAAGTCATTTTTATTTAGTCTTAGTCCTGTGTCAAATGTCATTTTTAGTGTTTAATGGCATCGCTGCTGTCTTGTCATTGTCTCGTCTTACTCATGGAAAAAAAGGTAGTTGATGAACATATTTCGTCATAGTTTTCGTTAGCGAAATTAATACTAGTCTGCTTCTTTTAAAAAATATGAATAATTTTCAGTCAGAAACTGTAAAAGCCAAACTCTATGAGCTTTATTCCTCTTCTTGAGGATGCTCCTTAAGATTAGAACCATAACTGTCAGGTCAAATAAACATGTTGTCATTTCCATTTGCACTTCATGATGAGAGTGTTATTAATAGGACTGTTATTATTGTATCTATTACTTAATACCTTCTCTAGCCAAGAACACCACATGATAAAGTTTGTGTTCACATTCCTTCATGAAGAGATTTCAATTTAAGAACCAATTTTAGTTGAACTTTTTTATCAAAAATGGTTAAAAATCCCAAGCATGTATCTATGTGTGTATGTACTATATTTACTCTCAACGTTTAACCTCTAACCTCCTTCCTCTCTGCTTCAGACTCAGGCTTATAAAGGAGTTGACAGGGATGCCTACTCCGGTGATGTGGCCAAGGTGGCAAACACTATAAAGAAGGAGTTCGGTTTGGGCCCCATAGACGGAGAGGCGACCGACAAAGGCGTTCCTCGCGGGCACCAGGGAGTCCGAGACCTCCATGAGTCCTCCTTTAGCCTGTCAGGTAGGCTGGAATAAAGCCAAAAGCATTGTGCTTGTTTAGTAAAAACGCTCATAACTGTAATATTGGTGATTTTGTATGTTTTTCTCAGGGTCTCAGGTCGATGACCACATCCCGAAGAGGTCCTCCGCCCGGATCCTGGCCCCTCCTGGCGGCCGCTCCAGTGGCATCTGGTAATCTCTGCTGCCGGAGCTTCACCCGTCCGAGTCTCCTTGTTTTGTAAAATTTTGAGCAACCAGGAAAACTGCACTGATTTTCAATCACAGGATTAAAGTAAAAGAGAGGAAAATAAATTGAAGCTGTGATTGGTGAAGACTTAACTGATGATCAGTGATCTGCCAAAGTGACTTTTACGAATCTAATTTGTGTCTTAATTGGAGCGACTGACCTGAATAATTACACGAGAGAGTGAAGGGCTATCTATGAATTTAAAATGTTTCGCCAAATTCAAGCTGATCATACTAACATTGACAAAGTCTGCTCATTACCACCCTGCTCGTATCCCGCGAACAAACGCAAACTAAACTAAACTGTGAAAGATCAAAACCAGTACAGTTTTTGATGGTTTGAACTGAAAGTGATGTCGACTGAATTATTTAAAAAATAGTAGAACTGGATTCAGTGAAATATCTATTATACCCCTGTCACACTCACTCACAAGCATACAGCACACTGTAGACACCATAGCTTTAGACTCATATGTGTGGATTCTGTTTGTGATTAAACACCCGCTGTGCTCGGCTTCCTGCTGCACCGGGGGCTCCTCTAACAGTGTTTTTATTTCCAATGGGTGAACCGTGCTGTGTGGTGATGAAATCCAACTGCTTCAAACACTGTGTGATTTTACAGCTACACTCTCTAAATAGAGTCATCCTTATGTTTTCACTGCCTCTGACTGAAACAACACTCACATATCCCTGAAACATCCTGCCTCACCTGCAATGTGGCACGGTCTAAAGACCGAGTTACACAAGTATACAACCTGCGGGCTGACCTCGGATCACAACTGACCCCAATACTGATCCCACAACAGATAAATGTAGTCTGTCATGGAAACATGGTATCTATAGACCTTGCAAAGTGCTAGAAGACTGAAGAGAAGTCAGTTTCTTAAAGTAAGGGTGAAGAGTATGTGATTTAAAAAGAAGAAACAGTTTTCTGTTACTTTGCTGCTGATAATACAGAACATAAGAATAAGCCTTGATGTAGTTTACATCAATAAAGTTGAGTGCGCTGCCTTTTCAGATCACTTTCTGAGTGAAAACAGGATCTACTGCAAACATCAGGGGCCTCATTTATCAAAATGTGCATAAAACAAGTGTAAATCTGTGCGTAATAAACTGCCCGTAGGCATAGGAAAGATTTAATTAAATTAAAATGAGCATGATCAGGCTCATTTACATAAAGAAAAAGCGATATATACTTAATATATATCCCATTGTTTTGCTTTTATAGCACACAGCTTTACTGTTTCGGTTCATTCTCGCTGCTCCGTTTTCAGGAATAAAGCTCTGATAAACTCATCGTACGCTGCCCTTCCAGCACCAAACGACAGACTGACATAGTTAGCAACTAGCAAGCGAAGAAAAGGGAACATTTAGCAGCTAAAGAGACTGGTGTTTTCCCTCAGGGGCTGGTAGAGACCAAAACAGAGTTAGAAGGAGAGTGAATATTGGACGTAGATTAATTAAGTCGCCATTAATGCAGCTTTAATGAAGCACTATTGACTATTCGAAGGACTATTTGTTGTGGAAAAATGTTGCAATTTAGAAAGTAAATGACAAAAATCAGCGATGGCGAGGTTGCTAAATAAGGTTCAGCAAAACCAGAAGATTTTATTTGGCACTTTCGCAAGTGGCTTGTCCATTTAAGACTTTCATTTAGGATCTACGACATTGTCACTTGAAAAGATTGGATAATCCTAAATCGTCCTAATAGTAGTATATGTATCTGCCACTAAGGGCTTGTTACACACCCATGAACATTAGTAGTTTTAAATGTTTCATCAGGCACAAAAAGAATCTAATATATCTGATTCTCTGCGTTGAAAATTAGTGTTTGCACAGTTTACATATAAAATTGTCCGTACGCACAGCTGATAAATGAGGCCCCCAGATTATGCATAGAGGGCCCACAAGTAACCGCAAGAAATCATATTACGTTGTTGAGTTTCAGAAGCATCTCGGGGATCGTATTTTGGAAGTAAACTTCCTGTTTGTGGGAAAATCAAAATGGATTTATTGTTATGAGAGCAGCGAGTCTCCACAGAGCAGGAAGATTGAGCTGCACAGTCTGAAGAAAAAACACTGATCCTCTCACCTCCTGATAATGTCTCATTCCTGCCTATCAGTATTATATTTATACATGACCACGTCTCCTCGTCTGTGATCTATATATTTAGGATGTTTGTTTGTTTTTTGTTTTTTTAGCTGAAAGAATAAATGTGCCAATGTGAATCACCCGTGCGACACCCCCTCACCCATGCATGAAGAGCACCACGTGGAGACGGAGGAGAGGAAAATCTCTCCACAGGCTCACAACAACTGGTGCTGTTTTTTTACTCTTACCTACAACAACGCTGTTTTATTGTTGGATGGTTTTGTTGTTTTGAAGGCACTGTGACTGGTCGATGGCTGTGTGTGTTTGTAGATTCTTGTCGTGTTGGACAGTGAACCTGTTGAATCTGTACGTGGCTGCTTGTTTCTTACCACACGACTAACGGCAAAGGAATAAAGTGATGAAAAATAACATCTTGATTCGTACGTGTCACCTTTTGTTCCTAAAACGCCTCGAAAGATTTGTGGTCACAGTTGTATTATGTAAAAACAAAAGTACAATTTAGCAATTAATTAACACATGTAACAGAAAAAGAGCACAATGAGACAATATAAAACTCTTTATACTGACTCTTGAGTAAGTAGTAGATTTACTCAAGAATTTTACTTAAGTGTAATTTTGACATAGAAAAAAAATTACAATATGTAGTGAAGTAGAAGTATAAAGTAGCAGAGATGTTAATACTCAAGTAAATAAAGTACCTCAAAAATACAGCACTGATTTTAAGTACATGCTGCTGATGATACTTTTGTACTTTTACTTAAGTAACATTTTGAATTCAGGACTTTTACTTCTAATGGAGTATTTTTTATTATTATTATATTATATATATATATATATAGAGAGAGAGAGAGAGAGAGCGAGATAGATAGATAGATAGTAACTTTATTGATCCCGAGGGAAATTCAAGTTTCCAGCATCACAGTTCCATAGTGCAAAACATGTTAGTAAAAAGGCAGTAAAAAAGTTAGTAGTACAAAGTACAAAAACATATACCAGATATAAAAATACAAGGAGATAAAGAAAACTGTTAAAACTGAATATAGTGCAGGGTAACAGCTGTGATACACAACTATTAAAAAAGTGAATATAGTGCATAAGAGATTGTTAAAAATGAGTATATATATATATATATATATGTATGTATATATATATATACTCATTTTTAACAGTCTATTAAAAACAGGACTACTAAAAAAGTGAATATAGTGCAGAAGAGACTGTTAAAAATGAATATATATATACATATATTTATATTTTATATATATATATATATATATATATATATTATTACGTTTTTTTTTATTATACTTCCATATTTCTACTTTTACTAAAGGATCTGAATACTTCTTCAACCACCACTATGCCTCAGGTTAATCACCAAACATGGGCCCCGCAGCAGTCGTGCCCTTTTCTCCATCATGGTGTCATGGGGGACACCGGTTTCACTAAAAGTAATGCATAAGTACCTCAAAATTACAGCACTGATTTAAAGTACATGTTGATGATGATACTTTTGTACTTTTACTGAAGTAACATTTTGAATAATATATTATATATACATTTTTAAATATATATATACATATATATATATATATTATTACTTTTTTTTTATTATACTTCCATAGTTCTACTTTTACTAAAGGATCTGAATACTTCTTCAACCACCACTATGTCTCAGGTTAATCACCAAACATGGGCCCCGCAGCAGTCGTGCCCTTTTCTCCATCATGGTGTCATGGAGGACACCGGTTTCACTAAAAGTAATGCAAAAGTACCTCAAAATTACAGCACTGATTTAAAGTACATGTTGCTGATGATACTTTTGTACTTTTACTGAAGTAACATTTTGAATTACATATTATATAAACATTTTGAAATATATATGATATATATATATATGAAATATATATATCATATATATATGGTGGTACAAGAAGTATTCAGATCCTTTAGTAAAAGTAGAAATACCAAAGTATAATAATAAAAAACAACTTAAAGTATAATAAAAAATAACAACTTAATAATAATAATAATAATAATAATTATAATTATATATATATATATAAACAACTTAATAATAATATAAAAAATAACTTAATAATAATAATAATATAAAAAAAACACTTAATATTAATAATATATATATATATATATAATTATTATTATTATTATTATTATTATTAAGTTGTTATTTTTTATTATACTTTAAGTTGTTTTTTATTATTATACTTTGGTATTTTTACTTTTACTAAAGGATCTGAATACTTCTTGTACCATCACTATGGCTCAGGTTAATCACCAAACATGGGCCCCACAGCAAGTCGTGCCTTTTCTCCATCATGGCCGCTCATGGGGACACCAGTTTCACTAAAAGTAATGCAAAAATCCTGCAACTGCATTACGCACGCGCACATACTCCCCCCAGCGGCTTATCGTGGAGAGCTGAGTCTCGCGTTAGCAACAGAGTCCAGGGTTAATATAGCAACAGAAAAGCCTCATCAGACTCAACCGGACGGCTGAGAGGGACGCTGTCGCACTTCAGTGAGTAATAGTAACTCAACTTAACTTAAAAAATGCTCCTTTACGTGTTGAATCAGTTCATTTGACGGCTTGTTTCATTTACGTGTCACATAGATAGACAGTCTGGTGACGTCGCTGACGGTTATATTCTCTCACTGTATTAATGTGTTAATGTTAAAGGCCTTCAGAGGGGGTAACCAGGCTGGAGAGAGGAAAGTCTCGTCGCAGTTACACTTTGGTTCATGTTGAGTTCGTTAACATCGAAACATCGACATTAAATTAGGTATAAAGTCTTTAAATTCAACTACAACCAGCCTAACTGATGCGAGCAGTGTTAGCTCGGAGCTAGCAACAGTAGCTGTAACAGTAACTGCTCTAACCGACTGTAACGGTGGTAACGTTGGTAACGGTGGTAACGGCTGTAACGGCTGTTAACGTCAACTGTCAAAACACTCACGTTGACCCGTGAAACCGACTAGTACCAGGCTGTGAAGTTATGTTCACTAACTCAGGAGGTTTATTATGTTGTGACGTACTTTTATAACATTATTATATCTGCGGAATATAATAATAAAACATCATAAAGTAGCTGTCAACCTGAGGCTTTTACTGGTTGTTGCCTGGTTGTACAATTATTACTTTTTTTTGACATATTGTGCAATAATAGGGGCAATCAATGAACATAATGAATTAACTTTATACACTTACCTGTACTTGAAATGTTTCATATGTAGGAGCAACTTGAGATATGAGCAATTTATAATCTATATCTAAACCTTGCTTATACTTTTTGGCATTGTTTATATTTTGTTCTGCAACTGCTGCACAACAATTTCCCTCTGGATAAATCCTATCCTCATAGAAAGATATACAGACAGATAGATAGATAAATAGATAGATAGATAGATGCACTATATTGATCCCAAATTGGGAAATGATTGTGCAGGTTGCAACAGGTTATAAAGGCAATGTACAGGCAACTGTAAATATACATATCAACACTAGAGATAATATCTATACCATACACAATATAAAGAATATATTAGAATATGCTATAAATATACCAGACTACTACAACTAGCTTAAAAAATATATAAAATAAGAACATAGAATCAGAATAGCATACTATATACATTAGCAAAGTGTGCAAGTTACCATTATTGTTTTAAAAATGAGGTAGTAAACCAGTGTGATTGTTACAAGACTAAAACAATAAATGAGGACAAACAATGTGCCCAATTAATGTGGAAAACGTCTATGTATCCTTAACAAGCTCGACAAAAAACTGCTTTTTTTCTGGAAGAGCACATATGATGTTTTATCAACTCTTTTTAAAAATAATTCTTTAAATTAATGTTTTATTATGTCCCTGACTTACATTATAATTCTGGAGCTTCTGTTGTATATATGTGCAGAAGTGTGTCTGTTCGCCTGTTCTGCTCATTTAACAGCTTTATACTCTGTTAATACTGTTGTATGGCAGCAGTATACTGCTGAGAAGTATGCTAATGTTTTGCTGTTGCCGGTGTTGCACCACATTCTGTGACTCATCAGATTCTGTGGCCCCAATTAAACTTTGTTATCATCCTTTATCACATACTACATCTTTTGATAGCAACTGTTATCAAAACGGTGACTCGACTCTAGCTATAGTATTTAGATCACAAATATGTATTTTGACCCCATTTACAGTTGCAGCTCCGGATTATTTTCATCATTGATTAATCTGGCTGTTATCTACTTGATTTTTGATCGTTTTGTCAATAAAATGTAACGATATTCAGTTTAATCTCACAGAAACCATTCACATTTGAGAAGCTGAAACTGTATATTCTTTTGGCATTTTCACTTAAAAATGACGTCAGCAGTAAATTGATTCGATTATCAAAATAGTTGCTAAGACATTATCTGACAATTGGCTAAAATATTAATTGTTTCAGCTCTTGTTGCAATAATAATTAAACTACAAACAACATAAACAGGCAAATACACCTGTTGCATACTATAAAAGAGAATAAACAATGTCCGGTTAAGATGCAAAAGCAGGTATGAGTTTCCAAAACTATCTAAAACAAAGTAATAACCATCATTTTTAATATTATTATTATTTTAATAATTTTAGACTAAGACTTTTGTTGTACATATCCCTTAAAATGAACTTCACCAAAATAATCAGCACTGACAGTTTCAATGTAGATGTAGTGTCAAATAATAGCCCCTTAAAATAAATTTGAATTTAATACACTTTATTTTTTTATTTTTTTCAATCTTAATTCGGCAGTGGGAACGTGAGGAAAGAGAAAGATTTTAGGAATTACATGTTGTTATTATTACTACAGACCTGTACTATAGTAAAGGGTCAGATGCAAAAACAAGTGCTGTGATGTGTTGAAGATCTGGGGAATGTTCTGGAAACAGTATCTGTAAGTTGTGAAAGTCCAGGTTTAGGGTTACACTCTTACATTCAGGTCTAATCATCCATCTTATTATAAATCACTGACTCACTAAGCAGGTGTTGTTTGTCTATGTAAGCCACTGTTCTTAAAACGATGGCTGCAACTAATGATTGTTTTCATTATCAATATTAATTGTTTGGTCTTTAACAAACAAAGAAAATTCCCTTCAGAGAGTCCTCAGTGATGTGTTCAACGTCTTGTTTTGTCCGAGCAACATTTCAAAACCCAAATAAATTCATTTTATTTGTAATTTAAGACAAACTAGGGCAGGAAATCTTCACATTATCGAAGCTGGAACAGCATATTTTTGTCGTTTTTGTTTTTGGAAAAAAAACAAAACTGTTATCAAAATTGAATTTTCCAAAAACAATTTCCTGTCAACAATTGTTTCACCCCATACCGTTATCTATTTTATGAAAATGTAAGTCAACAGCTAGTATCTATTGGTTGTAGTAAAGAGGTCTTAGTGATCAGATAGTTTTTTGTATAAATGTGTGTGCAGTTTGCTTCATATGTGGACGAGACAGTCGGGGAGCTAAATAAACTCTTATATTAAATAAACACACCTTTAGTGATAAGTTTGTAATTTCAAACCTACAAACAGGGAATGAAATTAGCACCTACCACCTGCCAAATACAGGGTAAATGTTGGCTGTGGCAGGTAAACATTTCAGGTCACCTGCCACCATGGCAGATATGTTTTCTTTATATTAAGAAATATTATTTTTTTAAAAGCAATTCCTAAATTTAAAATAGTCAGGGATTAAAGTTACATGATATAGTCCATATTTCTAGTTTCTGGTACCACTGCCACAGTGGAAGGTGAGGAAAAATCTTAATTTCAGACCATGCCTGTGAATTAGTCAAAGCAGATTTGTGGGCTAAAAGGACACTGTGGCATAACTGGCAGCTACAACCAAATCAGAAGCATTTGCCTGGTGGACAATTTGAATGCTGTCAGTTCACAGGAAATGCTTTGTTATTGTTGGATTCGTCCTTATCTCGAGCTGCCAGTGTGATGAATCGTAGCCGTACTGGTTTTTATGCCTCTTGCTGGCCTCCGTGCACCATGTTGGTGTACAACATGTTCGACCTGGGCTAAAAGGATTAACTGAAGCAGAGATTAGTGACCTAGTGAGTGAACTAGTGAGTGAACTAGTGACTGGCTTCTAGTTTTTTCTCTGGTGTTTCTCTTTGTAAACATGTGGGGGAGCTCTTGTGCATGACACTAAACCACTCTGACCATTCAGGTGTAGAGGAAGTTATGCTTAAAGGGGATATATAAAGACAAGATTCAATTTTTTAGAATTGCCAGTAAAATAACTTGATAAATTGATTATCTTCAAGGTGCAGTATGAACGGTAGCATCACTAATATCTCACATGATGCTGGTTTCTGTCTGCAGGTCTTTCTGTAAGGTGGTCCACCACAACCTCATTTGAACAGTTCACACCAAACACACACTCGGCGCAGGTGAGTAAAGTGTGTGTGTGTCTTTGTTTTTTTTGTTTTTTTTGCCTGGCCATGAAGTACGTCATTTCACATACTTATTAACTGGGTTATTATAGTAAACTAAAACTGAAACTAAAATGAAAATAAGCAGTGAAAAATGTTTTTAGTAAACTGAAACTAAATAAAAACTAAATCCTGTATTTTGTATGTACTGTATATGTAGCTGAGACATTATCTCTGGCCCTAAAAAAACTAAAACTACTGTAACTAACTAAATATATAAAAACTAAAACTAAACCTTTCTGGAAAAACTGTCTGAAAGTAAACTAAACTAGCAGGCGCACTCTGAAAACCAACTAAAACTAAACTAAAATAAAATAAAAACGAATTGAAAAATATGCATTTATCTTTGTATTAATTCCATTATTAATTTTCTTTTTTATTTATTCATGTATTCTTTTTTTATGTATTTATTTGTGCATTAATTTTTTATTTTGCTTTTATTTTTTATTTATTTTATATTTATTTTTAAATGTATATATTTACTTATGTATTCATGCATTTATTTCTTTAGTTATTTCTGCAGGATTTTCCATTTGCATTTCACCCCTTATTTATTTCCCCAAATATTATTTCTGTATTCTTTTCTTAATACATTTCTGAATATCAATTAATGTCACATTGTATCAATTAATTAATGGTTACATTTAATTTTAATATTGCTTTTTGCTATATTTAATTACATATTTATTTAGTTATCGAAATCTAAACAAAGTTGTTGTCAGAAGTGGGATTCGAACCCACGCCTCCAGAGGAGACTGCGACCTGAACGCAGCGCCTTAGACCGCTCGGCCATCCTGACATCTGAGCTGCTTCTATTTACAACATCAACAGATCCAAAATATGTAAGGCTACTACTTGAAGATGGAGACATATAGGCAGCACAAATATGCCAACAAATATAACAACAAATGTAACAGAATGATCAAATAACAAATTTGAAAGAATCAACAAACATTCAAAACATTTTGTTTTCACCATTATGGCTGTTTATGTATAGTTAAAGGGAAAATTCACCACCTTTTATGAGGATGTCCAGTGTTGATAGTAAATGTAGTTGATTACCGCATTATATTGCTCCATGCATGCTATATTGACAGAGAAAGCTGAGTTCTCCTGCTCGTGGGGCCGTGCCGGCAGTGCCTACATGTACCAGGATGCATTACATGCGAGCCTCTGACACCCAGGGTCCCCGTCGGCCAAATCCTCTTGCACGGCTAATGCAGCCTCGGCCTCTCTCCGCTGCATTTCTTCTGGCTCAAATAAATACGGCTGAATATCCGAGTCAGCCAAAACACTGTAAAATGTGTCCTCGTCCATAACATCCTCTACAGTCATATTTTCACTGTTGGAAACATTGCTAGTTTGCAATACAAGTGAAGAGAAGGAAGTTCTGTTTCTGAGCTAGAGCATGTGACAAATGACAGCGCTGGATGCAGTAAGGTCAACAGATTTTGCAGCTGCAAACTTAGCTTTCTCTGTCAATATAGCATGCACTGAGAAATGTATTGCTTCAATTGACTACATTTACCATCAACACTGATTGGACATCCACATAAAAGTTGATGAATTTTCACTTTAAGTTTAGTTTACAAATATAGTTGCATACATTAATCAAGCCGTAGACTATAAGTATTTATCAGTCTTCAGAAATCAGTCATTCAACTGTTTCATGTGATATCTGTGTGTCTTATTGTGAATCAGGAGGATGGCGGTGAATGTCTACTCCACCTCTATGACCATAGAGAACCTGAGTCGTCATGACATGTTGGCGTGGGTCAACGACTCTCTGCAGCTCACACACACAAAGATCGAGCAGCTCTGTACAGGTAAATACACACTTATTTAACAAAATGTCGAGCTTGTAATTAATTTCAAAGTGTATATTAAGCTTTAAAAGTAAATCTGTGTTTTTCCTCCTACTGTAGGTGGTGCTTACTGTCAGCTCATGGACATGCTGTTTCCAGGGTGCATATTAATGAAGAAAGTGAAGTTCAACGCTAAACTGGAGCATGAATATATCCACAACTTCAAGGTTTTACAGGCTTCATTCAAGAGAATGAATGTGGACAAGGTGAGAGCACACACACACACACACACACACACACACACACACACACACACACACACACACACACAAACACACACTCTTAAATATGCACACATTCAGACTAGATTTGAGTTAACAGAGTTGTTGAAATATGTAAGTTGACATAAGATACATCTCTGTTCAAAGATACCTCTAACCGCATATACTGCATACTGCATTCTATTGTTTTTAGTTTCTTTTCATATAGTTGAAACGATATTTTCTTATTTTAATTATTTCTTAGATATTTCTGCCTTTATTTTGACAGAAATAAGGGTAGTTAGACATGCAACAATGGTCACTTAAACAGAGGTTGTTGTGATTACATGGTCGGCATCTTACACGGGGCCACCAGCCAGGAGGGACAACTGAGTGAGATTCAATTGTTCTTTGTTTGGGAGGGGAGAGAGAGACACACCTGGCTTTTCCAGTTTCTTATAGTCACCCTTTGATCACAAACTGTCCCCATTGCAGTGTCTTTTTCTGCCATGCCACAGATTAGCATTTCTTTTAGATCCGTAACCAGGGGTCGTCTCCTCTTCTGTTTAAAAACATTACATATATCAACACCTCCTTTCTCTCCTCTCTCTCTATCAGATCATCCCTGTGGAGCGGCTGGTGAAGGGGAAGTTTCAGGACAACTTTGAGTTCCTTCAGTGGTTTAAGAAATTTTTCGATGCCAACTATGACGGGAAAGAATACGACCCTCTAATGTCGCGGCAGGGCCAGGAGGGAACGCCGCCTCCACCCAACCCAGGTACAAACAATACACACTTCACTTGTTACTATCAGTGATCATCTGTGTGTGTGAACTCAAAGGCTTCATTTCATCGCTCTCACCTCTTCATGCAAACACATCCTCACTCTAACCCAGGTGAACCCATTCTCCACAAACCTAAAAGACCCTCTAACGCAGGTAACATCTCATCATAACATCATGTGTGTGTGTGTGCTTGTCAATGCTTGCAGAGTGTCTTACCTTCATTGAAACTGTGAGTTACTTGGTTTATGGATTTGTCTATTTTGTCTGGTTGTAGACAGTATTAGCAGCTACACAATTTTGAACAAGCATAATATGTAAGGGATAATGTACAGCGAGCGGGGATTCTTTCACAACAATGACCGGCTCGCTGTACATTATCCCGCTTATTACACGGCTACTTACTTTAGAAATCAATATTTTGACACAAAAACGGTCCGCCAGAGTCCAACATAAACAGACAACGGTCTGTTGTACATAGCAATGGTCTGTTATACAGAAATTACAGACCGCAGAACGCTGTGATTGACCAATACGAATTGAGTATTCAACACAGCCGTGTAATAAATATTTTTTATAGTTTTACACAATTTTCACAAGACTTCTGGACATTGACTCTCCAAAAGCAGCCTTTTACACTTCACAAGATATCCTGCTTTTACTCACAAGTTGTTGATCGGCCGATCAATATTTGGAATTGCTGCATGTAAATAAGTGGCAAAAATCCACTTTGTGTTTGGTCTGAACACACCTTTACAGTTTTTAAGGCCTTGAGGCTGAGGAAACGTTTGCAAAGTGAGGATAATTTGGCTTGTCCTCATCTCTTGAAGGGGCTTGCTGACGGCTTGGATTTGGCTGTTAGGTTTTAAGGTTAAAAGTCGGTTTAGGTTAGGGTTAAGGTTATTTTACTTCTCCACAGGCAGCGAATGCAGCTGATCAGCAGCACAACAACAATAGCTGTAAGTCCTTCTTCAGTGTCTTCACTGCGTCTGTTCAGCCTCAGTACTTCTATGCAGTGTTTGACAGAACTTACAGCCAAATATGTAATCATGTATTTACACACATGAAAGTAAGAGAGACCTAAAGCATAAAAAGATGCTTTGGGTCACATTTACACACATAAAACGCAAGTAAAGCATGATGAGCTATTACAAACCCAGTAAAGACCGCTGCATCTGAGTCTCACACAGGCAACTGACAGCCGACTGAAAACAACACAGCCTTCATCCATCCAGACAAGTGTCGATATGTAAACATGTGTCTGTTTCTGTCTTCCAGGCTCCACGAGAACGTCTCCCACAGTACCAAAGATTGTCCCCCCCCCTCCTCAGAGGCAGATCAACACACCAGCAGCCCGCAGGACCGCTGCCATGACCCGCAATGGAGGAGACGCTGAGATCATAGAGCTCAACCAGCAGGTACCGACTCTTGTGATCTGTTCAGCCATTTCTAAAACAGAAACACCCTGTAGTTTCCTATCATGGCACCCAGACCAAGATATCAGGGCAGGTTTCACATTAACGTTGGTATTTTTCAACCTGGAAATTCTCCAGTATTGAGGGAGAGTGCCGTAGACGGCAGCTTCTCACGGCCTGCAATATGGTGCTATTGGGGCAAGGTGGCACCGTCATTTACGTCCACTAAAAGTGCTTGTTTTTGACATGACAGGCTCTGATTGTGGTTATAAGTGTCTGACATTATGGAAAGAGTCTCGCTCAAGGAGAAGTCTGAAATCTGACGAGGTGACGTGTTGCTGGAAGACAACGGTGGAGTAGTGGAATACATCCATGGTGGAAACGCGAGTGGCAGCCGGTCAGAGTTTGTTGTGTTGGAGTACAGAAAGCGTAACTTAGTGTAATCTAAAATGATTTCAATGTCATGGCTGAATATTTAGATGATTTCCACAATGTGGACGAGCCAGAGTATACGGATATTCAGATTTCACAGCCATACTTCTCCTTGAGCAGGACTTGGATACAATAACAAACAGACCGGATCAAGCGAAAGGTAAGAAAACACATTTTATTTCCCTGTGGGGTCCTTTCCATAATGTTGTCAGACACTTATAATAACAATCTGAGCCTGTCAATGGCAAAAACAAGCACTTTTAGTGGACGTAACGTTACATTAACTTTACCCTTTAAATTGTATGATTGATGATGGTACCCTTCAATGTTCATGAAGTTTCTACCGATACCGAATGGGTCCCAGTCGGCCAACACTGCCCCCTGTAATGAAATAACAACACAAGGTCACTTTGCCTGCCCCATTTTGTCTGGACTGACACAACGTTTTAAAGTCTGTTAATAGAATAAATTAATTAGCTATCAACAAAGAACATTTAAAGCTTTATTTGATGCTGTAATACAACATTTACAAAGATTCTTTTTTACCTTCTGTTGTTTGTCCTAAAAAACTTTTCAGTGCTGTTTTGATGAGTGCCCATATTTCATAGTATTCACCCTTCTGCTGTTTTTGTTATATATTTATCTCATACCCACAAGCTGTTTGACCTGCCTCTCTCTGCTCATAGCTGCTGGATATGAAGCTGACTATAGATGGACTGGAGAAGGAGAGGGACTTCTACTTTGGAAAGCTCAGAGACATTGAGCTACTCTGCCAGGACAACGACAACCCAGTCCTCTGCAAAATAATGGATGTACTGTACGCTACAGAGGTAAATACAGTCAGATCACTCACATGGAGCACATGCGTCAGGACAGAAGATTTTACACTTTTACAGTGTTTACTTAGACCCCCTTTACACCTGGCATTAAAATGTTTTTGGTTGATTGGATTCCAATCGGATAGTGCTTGACCACATGGAAGTACAGGTGGAAATGCACCCAAAACGCATTAAGGACAAATTGTGATCCGATTAGCCAAACCGCTTCCGGAGGTGGTCAGGGACGCATTGTGATCGCATTGAGCACAAGTGTAAATGCAATTGCGTTTTCAATCCACATACAACTATGTGGGCGGAAATACGTACTGCTGGGGCTGTCCCGAGTACCATTTTTTAGGCTCCGGAGCTTCGGTAGTAATCAACAATGAATATTCTAAACTTCGGCCGCTCAACCTGCAGTCAATTCAGTGTGTGTGTCAATTGTGTCAATTTGATGGACCAGTCAGTAGCAGACACACCCCAGACTGAACCCTCAATTTGAGCCAGTCAGAGAGAGAGGCACCTAAATTAGTCACAAAGATTCTATCAAGAGACTCTCACAAAACACAGCCACACAAAACACAAACTCAGTATAGACTGCCGTTTTGAAGCCTTGAGTTTGGCATTTTGGCTGCCGTCATCTTGGTTTTTTGCAACCAGAAGTGACACGAGAGGGCGGAGCTAAGTACAACCGAACGCTTGATAAGACATTTTTAGGTGACAAAGAATGGTACAATTAACTTTCATGAACTGAAAACACACTGAAAGGGTTGAAGTTGTAAGACACGGACAACTCCCAGACCGGACAATGCCGTGGTAGCGACCTGTCAATCACAAGATAGACACGCCTTAAAGCAGCTCCTGCTTTATGGTCTATTTGACTCTAAATGGGACCATAATTTACTAAATGAATATCATGCTGTATTGAAGAAGACTTGAAACTAGCCATTGAGACCATAAACTCATGTTTACAATGTTTACTGAGGTAATAAATCAATTGAGGAGTACGGGTCATTTTCTCATAGACTTCTATGAAATCAGACTTCTTTTTGCAACCAGAGGAGTCGCCCTCTGCTGGCTATTAGAAAGAAGTTTAAGGCACTTCTACATTGGCGTCAATTCTCAGACCCGGTTGATGCGCTGACGTACACTGACCTCAGTCTTCTTTTGCAGGATGGATTTGCACCACCAGAAGACGGAGAAATTGACGAAGGAGCACAAGGAGAGCAGGAGGAGTTCTGAACTGTTCTTCCTCTCTTCATCATGCTCTCCCCCACCTCTCACCTTTTAACCTACCTGACCATTATTGTCATAACCCCCTCTTTTTTCCCCTTTTATTTTATTTTTTTATAAAATTTATCCCCTTACCTGTCTTCGGCTGTCCATATCATGACGATTTTGTTGCACAGCTTCGCTTCCCAAAACTCTTACTAGCAAAAGACACTAAACCCCGACCTGTGTGGACCCGGGCCCAGCAGCCTGGCTTGGCTTACTCGACTTTATTCTAACCTGTTACCAGACGGGACAGCTGCACTGCAGGGCTGGTTCAGCCTGCTAGAAAGGTTAATAGCAATGAGATTACAGGGACCCAGCACTGACAGCCTGGAGCCAACAGTGCTATCAATCACTTTTTCTCACCATGCACTTTGATTGGTGACCACACAGATGCACACATGCATCAGGGTCTTCTTCCGAGTTTATATATGAAACCACAATGTTTTCACCATAATGTGACCAGCTTAAAGGATATTTTGTCTGTACATTTCACAAGGTGAGATTATAAATGGTGTTAAGCCCCATTAAGAGAGAGGCTTGCACATATATTTTGAACATATTGAATATAATGACACATGTGAACGTACATTTATTCCTTGAACATATCACAGACTTCTGCTCACATGCATAAAGAAGTCATCATTCCCGAGGTGAAATCAGTCTGCTTTTAATCATCAAGAGAGAGTTCAATCATCACAGCTTGTTTACGAGAGAGCATGATGTATTTATGTTATATTTATTTATCTTTTTTTTTTTAATCTGCTACGGTTTCTGACAAAAAAAGGTGGTTTTGTATTTGGGGAAGTCGAAGGTCTTGCACTAAATGTAGCGAAACAAACCAACTGAAATGATCCAAAATGCCAACATGCGGTGATGATACAGGAAGATGCAATTTTATATTTTGTAGATTAAAGTTTTTTATTTGCATTGAATTCATCAATGGCCAAGATAGAGGCGTCAGAGTAAGAGTTATTTATCAGACAAATGTCATGCTTTGAATTCTATGAATGAACAGTGTAAAAGTAAGACTACAGACAGACACTAAATACTAATGTTTGACTGTGTTAATGGAGTTAAACACTTTAGCTGCTATCATTATTCTTCTGTTGCCGTATTTAATTTGAGTTTTTTTGCAAAGCGTTAAAAACGCAACAGTGGCTGCCGAGGAGCTGTCGGTGATTGACAGCCGGGCTGAGTGTGATTGACAGTAGTTGAACCAGCAAACATCAAACTCTCTCTCACTGTTTGTTGCCGTGGCAGCCGTGTGATTAACTTGCATCATTCGCAGTTACAGCTGGAATGAAATAAAGCTCTGATGTTCAAGAAAAGTAACAAACCTCATCGTTGTGTGTGCTTTCTGCCATGTTGCTGCTGTATTTATCAGGAGCGGTATTATCTAATTCTAATTCCCCAGGTCAAATCACACACTTTAAAGTGTAACCACAGGGATGTTAAGTGTTGCCATCATGTTGCAGAGAAATTATTTGCACATGAAAACATATTTTGGGACCAACAGCGAGGTATATTGACAAGGAAACAAAAGTATTAAAGATTAACATATTGACCCAGTAGGACGTCCTCTGTGTTCATGTTGAATGAAGGAGGTCTTGAGAGAGATCCAGGAGGTTTGTGCCAAACACTAAGTGACTCATTTGAGCGACACTAAGTGCCTCTTTTCAGAGACACTGCAGCCAAAACACACCGTATGTTCCCCAAACGGCAGCCAGACAGAAAACTGTAGCTGGCCCCAAATGGTTTAACTGGACCTGGCACTCGTCAAAGAAGGAGAGAGCTGACAGGAAGGAGGTTCAAAACTCCCACTATAACCTGCTCTCCATCATCTACTGTTTTGTGTTATCCTGTTCACACCTCAGCTCCAGATTATATCAAGAAATAGATTTCACAAGAAGATGGAAACAGTTTTTTTATTGAATTTTACATATAAACATATATACACATACAGACAGACTAACAATATTAATGATTAAATTATACAATGAAATGTATAGTCAGAATTTCAAAGAAAGACATGACACTTCATGTATTTCACAAATCTAACAAAGAAAACAAATAAAATAAAAGATAAGACAAAATAAATAAATACCTCAAAGAAGAAGGAAAAAAACACACTACAACACAACAATTTCAAGATATTTGTTGATAAAAAATAATGTTGACGTGTATGGACTTGAAAGTAAAGTTAGTTATTTGTTGATATTATTGCTATTTTTTGTTATGTGTGTTTTTTTGGTTTGTTTTTTAACTCTATTCTTTCTTTTTATTATTATTATTATTATTATTATTATTATTATTATTATTATTATTATTATTATTATTTTTCTTAATTTTATTTCAATTTTGAATGTTGAAGTTGTTTTCTCTAGTGTACCTAATGAGTTTGTCTATAAGCTCAACTACTTAAAAACTGTAAAACTGTAAATTACATATATGAAAACAACCTTGAAAAAAGGGAAACATATAAAATACTATAAAAAGTATATATATATATAAAAGATATTTGTTGATAAAAAATGTCGACGTGTATAAACATGAAAGTAACGGTCCTCAAACGCATCACTCTGACGTCACGCTGACAGAAAGACACGTTGCACGCAGACGGTTAAATGATCGGAGCCGCTGAGTCGAGTTGAGTCGGTCTGTTTCATTCAACCAGGGAGGACAGAAGGAAGTTACCCAGACCTTAAATAAAATAACACCACTATCTGGAACCACAGAGACACATAATGGCTTCTAATAATGTCTCGGCCGGTAAATGGGAGGTGGTGAAGAAAGGGAAGAAGGGCAGCAGCAGCTCCGGAGGACCAGCAGCAGCAGCAGGAGGAGGAAACAAGAACCAGACCGAGAAGAAGACCAGCAGCGGGGCGAGGAAAGCTCTGGTCGAGTCCAACCAGACATCCAGACGTGAGTACCTCTCTGCTGAAGCTCACACGAAGAGCAGCTCCGTGTGTGTGTCTGTCTAAACGAGCTAAACGACCTCTTAGTTCACTTCTAGCTGTCTTAACGGTCAGCTAGCACTGGATGACAGCCACTAGCATGCTAAGCTAACTAGCTACTAGCTTAGCATGCTATCATCTTCATTTGACATTTATTGGTGTTTTACCAGTTCACATGAGTGGCTATACTTTGTTCTTCTCTGCTGACACATTAATTTATTAAAAAACATAAAAGCTAACTATTGTTATTCTGGTCCTCCTGCCACATGCACATCTCTAGCGAGCTAAGCTTGAGCTCACTTAGCCTGCTAGCAATGTGTCAACAAAGGCAGCGTCATCACTTGAGGAGCTGCTTTTTATACATGAAAGTTGCTGTATAAATACAGTTTGTTGTTATTATTATTCTAATTATTATAAACTGAATTATTACAGC
Source organism: Sebastes umbrosus (assembly GCF_015220745.1). Lineage (NCBI taxonomy): Eukaryota > Metazoa > Chordata > Actinopteri > Perciformes > Sebastidae > Sebastes > Sebastes umbrosus. Next base: position 8,243,819 of record NC_051286.1, read on the forward strand.
TGTAAAATGCAACATACTCATTAATGCAGCAGTAATATTAATCTATAAAACATCATAGTAAAACACTGACAGGGACATTTTTTTACTGCAGAATGAGTACTTTCACTTTTGATTCTTTGATACTAGTGAATTTTACTATTACATTATTACAGCTGAGTACAAATATAATATCAATATCATGTGCAATACTACTTTTTACATTCTCATGTGCAATATCACTGTTCATTGTGTGCAATATTAATGTCCAACATGTGCAATATTACTTATTTTTCTGTTTGTTAGCTTACTTTACCTTTTTTATTTTACTTATCCTATCTTATTTACTCATTTTACTAAATGTATCTTAATTAATTGTTATTCTATTAGGCAATGGTGCTAGAAATAGCACTTTTTTATTTTATACACTTGAACTTGTTGTAATTTTATTGTATTTTTGAGCAATCTCTGGCTCAAGAATTTCCTTCAGGATTAATAAAGTTCTATTTTATTTTATCTTATTTTATAAGATTATACATTATTCTTATAATAAGAATATTACATATGAGGGCAGGACTTTTATTTGTAGTTAAGTATTTTCAAAGTGTGGTGTTAGTAGGCCATTTCTACTTAGGTAAAGCATCTGAATACTTCTTTCTGCCCATCCAGGGTCTGAAATTAACCTTTTTCCTCACCTGCCACTGTGGCAGGTCACTGAACATTTCTACCAGCCACTCATTTTTTTTGTCTGCCACATCTGTTAACAGCATGCGTGACCCTTTTTTTCTTTTTCTTTCTGCTGCTGTTGTTAAACTTAGTTTAATAGTATAACGTTAAGCTAATTAATTAGGCCTAAGCTTATTTCCACTTAGCCTAGTACAGTGACAGCTGTCACTGTGCTGAGTGATCAATTATCAATGTGGTGACTGTAATCCCGTGTATCCCCCCTTTTACATGATTTATTAAAGGATAAGGCTGGCAATATGTTATATTTTTCCAGTTATCAACAAACCAAACATTTAATTGATCATACTAACAAGTAACTGTGTAACTACTGATATAATTTAGTCCTCATTGTTGTCCAAAAACTATTAAAAACATATATTTGCCACACGTTGCACTGGGAGACGTGGTACTTATATATATGGGCCCATAAAGATTAGTGCACTAACTGTGTATTAATTTGCTATTGAGAATAGTCCCCAACAAGTTCCCTGTTTACTCCTGTTTGAGTAGTATTTGCTAAAAGTCTAGCTGTTTTAGCTGTTTTAAGAAAATTATTTAGCCTTTAAAATATATATTTTGCTAGTTACTCATTTTTTAAGCGTTAGGTCTGGAATCAATGAGCTTAGGGCTGAGTGACACAGACAGTGTTGGAAAGTAGGACTGCAACTAACGATTATTTTCATTGTCGATTAATCTGTTGATTATTTTCTTGATTAATCGATTCGTTGTTTGGTCTATAAAATGATAGAAAATGGTGAAAAATGTCGATCAGTGCTTCCCAAAACCCAAGATGACGTCCTCAAATGTCTTATTTTGTCCACAACTCAAAGATATTCAATTTACTGTCATAGAGGAGTAAAGAAACCAGAAACTATTTATATTTAAGAAGCTGGAATCAGATAAATTGACTTTATTTTTTCTTAAAAAAATATGACTCAAACCGACTAATCAATTATCAAAATAATTGATAAATTTAATAGTTGACAACTAATCGATTATCTTTGCAGTAGCTCCGTTGGAAAGTATTAAGAGTTTAAGAGCACTGCAGGTTTTCTTGACGATAATATATATATTAATATATATATATATTTATATATCTATATAATAAGGCCAGTCTTATCCTTTGAGGAATTAAGAGTGGACAATATAATTATCTATACCCTAACTGAAGTTTTTCATTGTTATATTATTGGTTAGATGATGGCAATGCGCATAAATTTGCGGGATTTTTTTTTTTTTTCACACATTAATAATTAATAGTTTGGTTTTCACCTGTAGATCAAAGTGGAACTACAAAAATCTGCACAGTCCTCTGACAGGTCTAGAGCAGGGATCAAGGTTTGATTACCTACTGGGTAAAGTGGGCGACTGACCTGTAGTCCCAGAACTCCAGGGGCCCCAAAAAGCCCCAGGTTTACTGTGTGTAAATCAATTTGAGCCAATTTACCTCCACAAACAAAGCACAATGTCAGCTGATGATAGGCGTGAGGATCAGCTGAAAGGTGTGTCATGGATTATTACCTGATTTTAACTCCCTGTCTTGAAGACTGGAGCCTGTGTTAAAATCTAGTTTCACTTCATTATGAGTTTTGTGCTCCCATTCCTGAAATAATTTGTGTTTAATCAAATAACTATACAGCAAACCTGGGTCCAGGTAGTGTTGAGGGCTAATCTACAAAACCCCCAGCAGGTTAATCTGCCCGTGGAAAACAGTAACCATATTAACAGTTTACTGTGTGATGATTCCTCATTGGCCCAACTGAGTAGAACATAATTACAAACCTTTGATGGACTGTTTGTTTTTATATTCAGCATACATTACATTCAGTAAACCTGGCAACAACAACAAACCGTCAACTACCGCACCCTCTCACAACGACTTCAGATCTCACTTTGCCAGATTGCTGTTTGTTTATGCACCAGTTTTATCAGCGAATCAGCCGGTCCAAAGTCTGTCTGATCACAGTGACCGTGGCTGTGTCAGTCTGAAGGTGGAGGAGGTGAAGGCTAAAGGTTTTGTCTAAAAGAAATAGGGATGGGAATTGACAAGATTTTATTGATACCAATGCCAATATTGATTCTTCTTGTTGGTCCGATTCTTATGTTATTATTATTATTAAATCTGAGTTCATTCCCATGAAGGCCTCCAACAACCATGAGATTGTTATTGTTGAGTTTGTGGTTTTAGCACAAAAATGTCAGCTTGAGGCTTTTGTATCTGGTAGAGCAGGCTCCCGAATCTTTTGTGGGCGGTGTCCTCAGAAGTAAACACAAGAACGAAAAATGTTAGAAATAAAACGCCTGATTTTACTTGACTTATTATTTGTCATTGAGCCAAGATATTTTTTCTTAAATCCCTTTATGTGTGATTGCATGTTACATACGTACCTTCACCTTGAGAAGGTCATGTTTATTGAAGTTCTTTCACATTACATGTCTTGACAAGTTACAGGATATCTGACCAGCGCTTACGTCAAGTCCAACATGTTATTGGACTGATTTTCATGCCGCATACTTTGAGGGCTACCTTAATCTAAGGAGGGTAATAAAAAAAACAGACGTCATCCCAGCTGTTATTGGCTTAGCTTTGTAAAATAGTCCTGTTTCTTCCACTCAGTTTATTTTATGGCCTCTCTCCACTTGATAGAAATTGTAAACTCAAATCTGACGTACACTAATGATCTCTGTAGAACAGGTTGGCGTTAATCAGTTTTTCAGCGCTCTCCTTAAATACCAGCATAATCTTTTACGACACAATTCATGTGTCTTAAATAATCCCAGACAAAAGTTGGCACTGTTTTGACAGAATATACACAGTGAAAGAACTGTGATCAGATAAGCAAGACGTGCCTCGCTGCAGTCTGTTCTGTGTTGTTGTGAAGTGTCTGAACGAGGTTTGCTCTGTATCTATATGTGAAGCATCCTGTCAGCTATTCTTCTGCTGGTGTGAGAATCCATTCCCAGTCCACCCACCCTGTGAGAGGTGCCTTGTTGGGTACATGTACTCAGATTACACCCCACCAGACCACTAAGACCCTCTGCCGACAGACGCCAGGGCTGGAAAACATTTTTTGAACAATGTTAGGACATACAGTAGTGCCAAGATTATGTAGGTTTTCGTTCCAACCTATGACTACACTTTGTGACATAGATAGTTTTATTCAAAGACTGTAGATAATATACTTAAATCCTTCAAGGTTTTCACTGACATTTGAGGACGTCATTGCGGGCTTTGAGAAAATAATCAACAGATTAATCGACAATGGAAATAATCATTAGTTGAAATTCAAAGACCGTATATATATTTTGTGTTAAAGTCATTCAATGTTTTCACTGAGACAGTAGGTAGGATAGAATATGAATAACAACCTCCACAAGGTCACAAGACTGATATTTTTTAAATTAATATTCACACAGTGTAACGTCTGCTTCCCAGCAGCTACCAAAACACTAACAAAGGTTACATGTTCCCTGTGAATGGATAATAAAACAGTGCAGTGTTTTATTTCAGAGTAAGAATCAGAAGAAGAGCCCAAACAGAATAAAGATGCATCATAATTCAATCAGAATAATTGGGCCAAGTTTGGTCAGGTTTTGACTTCTCTAGGGCTGCAACTAACGATTATTTTCATTAACGATTAATCTGCAGACTTTTCTGGAGTAACCAAAAAAAATATTGAATTATATGAAATTGTAAAAAATGTCCATCCCAATTTCTCAAAGTCCAAGGTGATGTCTTTCAATGTCTTGTTTTGTCAGTCCAAAACCCAAAGATATTCAGTTTAATATGATATAAAACATTAAAAAGCAGGAAATCTCCACATTTGACCAGCTGAAAACAGCAATTTCAATTTTTTTTTTAATAAATGATTGTCAAAATAGTTGGCAAATATTTTTCTGTCGATCAACTAATCGAATAGTTAATCGTTGCAGCTCTACACTCCTCCATATTGCGTTCTATTGTTTTTTTAAATTTATTTCTAAACTCCTCCTTTGCATGCTTACCTTAACTAACTCCAACACGTTCAACACACCTTTTTGTCTTGTGGTGTTTGACATTTACAAGAACTGGTGGCAAATCTCCAGGTGGTTGGAGTAATGTGGTTCTTCTTCTTTAATTTAGTGATGTTGTTGACTAGATTCTTGGAAACTCAGTCTTGGCAGTTACTGCAAGTGGCTCACTTTGATCTGTTTAATTACTGCAGGAGTACTGCCATCGGTTTCTTCCTTAGAAAGTACCGTAGTAAACAAATCTTGATTCCAAGTGCTTGACACGGGTGAGTTTGGTACCGTCGTTGTGATTACTCACTGTGGACTGGAGCATGTCAAAACTGGAAACCTTATCTGATTTTGTGTCGCGCTCATAGATGTACTTTCATGGGAATTGTCAACACATTAATTCCATGAAAAAATGTATTTCAAGCTCAAACCCTTTTAGTTCAGGGAAGTGAAGAATAATCCTGACTGACCAACATTTGAACAGGGAACTGAATCCAGTATGTGATGAAACGAGTCCCGTGTCTGCATCACAGCCCTGTGTTGTACCGACACACACTCAGACCAGATATAGATTTAGGTTTGTCAGCAACATGTACAGCTGAATGACCAGTGAACAACTGGTGACCTCTGTCAGCACAGAGACTCAAGTTTTGTGGGTGGGTCTGAATCTTGTGTGCAGTTTAGGGCTGTCCTCGACCAAAGAAATGTAGTCCTAGTCGACTAACACTCATACGATTTTGACGACCAATTGATTAGAGTTCCTCCAGAAAGAATCACACAAAAGTGCCACTGTAAAGGACCAGTGTGTAACAATTAGGAGGGTATATTGGCAGATATGGATGTTGTAAGTATGTTTTCTTTAGTGTATAATCACCTGATAATAAGAATCTTTGTGTTTTTGTTACCTTAGAATAACCACATGGTAAAGCCTATTGTATACTCCTGTGTGAATTTAATACTTGACAAATGAAAAGTATTGAATATTTTCTCATTTTAAGAACTTGAGTGCAAAATAAACATAACATTTTTAAGTGAAGTTATAGAGAAAAAGAAATGTAGGCCTAGCCTATATTGTGCTGTCTGAAATACTCACTAGAGTACAAAATGTATATCAATCCGCGTGTGAAAATAGTCCCCAACAAATGCACTATTTCCTCCTGTTTGAGGAAATATGTAATCAAAAAAAGGAACTATATATTTGTGACCTGTTCGTAAAGATTTAGGAAAGAATGAGCTTTGGTCTGAGAGCTACAGACGAGAAAGGGAAGTCAGAAATGGACTAACACATTGTTGAGTTTAGTCTTTTCATGAGATTTGTTGACAATAAATGAAATATAGAATGATACCAACCTTATCCTTTCTGAGGCTTTTACATCTTTGGAATAAAAAATAAAACTTCTGGGGAATACCGGATACTTATTATACCGGATACCTAAAATATCTGTTCTTTGCTACCACAGGACACAAAGTATACTGGTGTTGGCCTTCAAAGATTAAAACTGGTCAAGCTCTAATGAGAACTAAGTGGACACAGTTTGTTTACAAATGGGATCTTAGCGAGTAACACGCAGCTTGAAATGCTGCTGGTGCTTAACTCTGTTCCTTTGTGGATTGTAATGAGTGTTGCATGAATATTGTCTGGGATAATAGCGGCCTAGAGGGAGGGAGGAGGCACTGAATGAGAGGGGAGGGGAATGCCGTGGTTTCATGGATTAATTTATTCAGGACACAGGGTGGATTTTAGAAAGTGTTATAGAAGTTTGAAAAGAGGCTGCATTCAAAAAAAAAGAAAAAAGTGTAGATGCTCATATCTGCACAGAGGCGTGTCTTAACCTCGGCTGCCTCGTTTCTTTTCAGCGCCCATAGTGATGTCAGAGACTCTGTACGACAACTTTGAGAAGATGGGAAAGAAGCAGAACAAGGAGCAGGTTCCCCCGCCAGCCGAGCCTGAAAATAAGAAGCCATCATCAAGTAAACCATCCAAGAAATCACACTCCAGCAGTCCAGTCGCCCCCACAACTCACAAGACCCTCGAGGAAGCCTTCAAAACTGTGAGTACTTTCTCTTATCTTATCAGGCCTTTTTAAAACGTCCTGGTTGTTAGACGTTGAAATTTGTTTACAATATAAATGCTTGTATCAAAAGTTTAAGGCTCAACATTTTTATTAAGAGAAACAATTATTTTGAGGAATTTGTGAGTGCTTTTTGCCCTAAAACATAAATAATCTGCAGATTAATCGATAATGTAAATAATTATCAGTTGCAGCCCTAGTTTGTTGCTAACATTTTAGATTAAAACTGATAATTTATTATCCTCAATATTGTTGTGAGAACTTGGCTGATCTTTGTTTATGTGACTGGAAAGAAAAATAAATGTAATCGGCTTTTAAAAGCTATAAATATCTTCAAACAAACACACCGAAACAACGCTGCACTGTGACATCTTCCAAGCCAACTATCACATGCTGTAACACGATCTCCTCTTTACATAATGGAGGTGTTGTTTCTGAATGTACATGCTATAAAGTTTTCTCTATCTTGTTCCCTGTTTAGTTGGATGTCGGGGACCTTAAGCAGCAGCTGGCCCGCAGTCAGACCTTGTTCCCAGAAAACCCATCAGTGTGGGTCAAAGACCTGGCGGGATACCTCAACCTCAATCTGACAGCGCAGGAGAGCGAGCCCACACTCAGCAGCTATGCTCACGGTCGGTCAAACTCAGACTACATTTCATTTTATGTACGAAGGAAACAAACTGTCTGGCATTAAAAGTTTCTGCAGGACACTGACCCAGTAATCAGAAGACTTATTTCATGTCCACTGTTTCTGTCTTTTTGTTCCCAGACTACCCATACTGCCTTTCAGGAAAAGAGCTGAAGGCTGTGATTAAAGGCCTCATCGGGCGCTGCAGCGACATTCTGCCAGATTTCTTCGACCACTGTGTTTATACGATGCTCAGGGAGCTGGACAGACAGACAGGTAGGTGTAATGGAGGGTTGGAAGTGGAGCGAGACATAAATGATGCAGTAATGAGATGCAACATCTCTCTTCTCTGCTGTTACCAGCGTTTCCCACCTATCTTTACTGTTCTTTCCAGTGGAGATACTTTGTGAAATTTACACTCAAGTCACCTGGCTCACTTCTGAAATTCATTTTGGTAATGCATCATGGAGTGACATATGGAAGAAAACTTTGTTTTCTTAACAATACAGTGGAGAAACAAACATTAACTGTAGATGCTGTTCTGTGCATTGAAATCAGGGTTAAGTTGGCAGCTATTTTAGATTTAGTCTTAGTTTTAAGACCAAAATGCCTTTTACTTTTAGTCACATTTTATTAATTTTTATCCTTCATAGATTTAGTCCAGAACAGACACAAACAGCTTCTTTCTCTCTGTTTCCAGGAGAACCTCTGCATGGCTACAGAGTTTGCATCCAGGCAATCCTGCAGGACAAACCCAGGATAGCCACCATAAACTTGCCAGAGGTGAGTGACTGTGTGTGTGTGTGTGTGTGTGTGTGTGTGTGTGTCCTTGAGTCCTGCAGATAACTGCTGTCTTGCCCTTGTCTGCTCTGAATGTAATCTAATTAAGTAACAATACAAGTTTTGCAACCTTGCAATAATATCTTGTAATACCCTCCCTTCCTCTTGTCCTTCCTCTCTAGTATTTGGAGTTACTGCGATCTGTTCAGAATCGTCCTGTGAAGTGTTTGACCATCATGTGGGCTCTTGGCCAAGCCGGGTTTTATGACCTCAGCCAGGGATTAAGAGGTAACAGACAGTCAAACACACGAAGCACACACACTCCTTTTAAACGTGTAGACAGTATTTTATCATCCTTTGCACTGTGTCCCACTCTGTCTCGCCTTTCTCCCACTTTCCCAACAACATGTGCTGACATAAATTCTGGGTTAGGGGTTAATGAAGCAACAGTTGCATATTAGAGTCACTAACAGCCATCTGTGAGCTTAAACACATGATAACTTCAAAACCTCATCTGCTGCTCCAGGTCTGCCGCCTGGTGTTTGGTGAAGCTGTGGGGTGGGTGTTAGCATGTGGGCAGGAGGAGGATGAATGTTCTTGGAAGATTACATAACAAGCTTCTTCTGCAAAATAAGGTTATTGAGCAGCATTTGACTCGCCCCAAGGCAAAGGAAAGAAACAAGTTGACTCATTCTGATGCAGTTTACAAAACTACAAGTGCAAAATGTCCTGCGTATTATCTCTCAAATGGGATTGAAAACCCCGTTAGGAAATCTAATCTTGTTTAAAAAGCAATCAAGAGTTTCTTGTCTGAGCCCCAGACTTTGATGTGATTAGATTTGGCAAGATATTGACCTGATATTGAAATATTTCCAGTGCGATATGCGATAGAAGTTGGACAAAATGATATCTAAAATGGCAACAGTGAATGTCACAAGAACAAAATAACATCTGAGTGCATTTAATGTCACAGACTTATGATATATAACAGTGAAGTATCTTTGTTTTCCTTTGTTAATACACAGAAGAAATGCCTCCAGAGCATGTTACTTAAGTAATGATTAAGCATGAAAGAATAAAAGTCATGTTTTGCTCTGGGCTTCTTTTTTTTTTTTTTTTAAATTGAAAGCTGAAAAGGCCGACTGTTCACACGTTTCATGCCAGAAGTAAAAGTTCCTGTGATGTGAATCAAGTTCTTTATTTGTGTTTCAGTGTGGCTGGGTATCATGCTTCCTGTGCTGGGAGTGAAGTCCTTGTCTTCATACGCCATCGCATATCTGGAGAGACTCCTCCTGTAAGTCTCTCTGAGAAACATGTGGCTCATTCTATTTTTGTGTTTTCTTTAGATGATGTAAAATACAACCAAAACTTTATTTTCTTTTCATTATTAACTATCTAAGATATTCATGTGAAGTGTGACAACCAAATATTGTCTCTCTTGGGTAAAATATCACTTGGTAAATATTATTATATATCCATGATCTTGCCTTTCTTTTGAATTAATTGTGTGTAATTAACTTTGGTATTTTTCAACGTGGACCCTATTTTCCCAAGTTTTTGTGTCTAACTTAAATTTGTTGTCCCTATTAGTCACTTAGACACAACAACATGAAAAAATAGGGTCAAGGTTGAAAAATACCAAAGTTACCCTTTCACAGTTAATGTTTATTTAATGAAGGACGTCGTGTTTTTAATGTCTGACTTAGTTAAACTAAACCTTGACTCCTAAATTTGTGCTTCATGTTTCTTGTTTTCAGACTTCATGCAAACCTGACTAAGGGATTTGGCATCATGGGTCCTAAAGAGTTCTTTCCTTTGCTGGATTTCGCCTTCATGCCCAAGAACGCCCTGTCATCAGGGTAACTTTAACATAATGCAAACACTCAACTCCAGTCATGTCAAGTTTTCTTGATTTTGTCCCATGTGCACAGCATAGATACGCAGTGTAGGAAGATGTGGGTGTAGAGAATGGATGGTTGTGCATGCTTAACCCCAAATTATACTCAATCAAACAACCACAAGTCGTGACTTTAGGAAGAGCAGAGCAGAGCTGAGGGACTGTGGTTGATTTGCATATTCACTGAAGCCATTTAAGAAGATTATTGGGAATTTCATTTCTCTTTTAGTAGTGGAACATTTTGAATATGAGGGTTTTTGTTTTTATCCTCTGGTCACATGACCCATCGGGCATTTCTTCCAACAGTTTCCACCTGTAAAATTACCATTCTTCTGTAAAACATGGATAACAGCTGACATCATTCACAAAAGGCAATTGTTACGAAATATGTGATTTTCTTTATTATTATTTTCATTAGTAAAAGCATTTCTCTCACATGTATATTTAAACACTGAAAACAGCTTAGTGTGGCTTTGAGTGTTTTTCTTTTACCTCCCAGTGACTGTTTACTTTATAAAAACGAATAAAGTAACACGTTTGTGTTTGTGTTCAGTCTGCAGGACCAGCTGAGGCGTCTGTACCCTCGACTGAAGGTCCTCGCATTTGGAGCCAAACCTGAGAGCACATTACACACATACCTGCCATCATTTCTGTCCAGAGCCACACCGCACTGTCCAGACGACATGAAGAGAGAGGTAAGACCCTCCTGGTCTGCTTTAATAGAATTTGATTGTAAAAAAAAATTTTTGGCTATCTAAAATGTCAACAGAAAACACTTTAGTGTCCATCATGAATTAAAGAGCATTAATTAGAATTATAGCTGAAAAATTGAGTTTTTCCTTCTTCTCTCTCTCTTGTTTTTTGCAGCTGCTCAGCAGTATGACGGAGTGTTTGTGTGTGGATGTCCAGAGTCTAGGAGTGTGGAGGCAGCTCTATACCAAACACTTACCCCAGTCCAGGTGAGTTATGTGATTTTTCTTTCTTTTCAAACTGTGAAAAGTAGAAAGAAAACAGCGAGGATCTGTTGCAAAAGCATGTCACAAGCACATTTCCACAGAAATTAATGAAACAAAATTCTGGATTTCAGCCATTTATATTCTGATAGATCGAGCTGACTGTTCGTTCTTCTCTCTTTTCTTCTCCAGTCTGCTGTTGAACCATTTATTTAAGTCCTGGAATATCCTGCCACCAAAGGTACGACTCCTGCCACCAGGTCTGATGGTTCATAAACCAAACTCACCTCCCTGGAGACTAATGAGAGCATCAGGGCATGTTTACACTCAGAGAGCAACGGCTTCATTAATACATTTAAACTGAGTCTCGTGTTAAACTGTTGTGATTTATATTCCATCTTTAGCTCCGGAAGAACCTTGAAGAAACAATCCAGTCTTTCAAAGTGACCAATGAGGAGATGAAAGACACCGTTGAAACTCAGGAGCTTCAGGACTGCAATAACCTGTGTCAGGTGAGACAAAGATCACTGTAGAAGCCTCTAGAATATATACTATGAATGTACTGAACACTTAGATTGTCAAACACAAAAAACATAGAAGTTTGGATTTTGTGTCAATAAAGTTTTTGCTCATTGTTTTCTTCTTCCGTCTCCAGAATCTGCAGGTCAAGATGCGTGGTCGTGGGTTCCCCTGGTCCAAACTGCTCATGGTTCTGCTCGTGTTCGCCGCCGGCTTCATCGCACATGACATCAGATCTCAAGGCTCCTTCGCAGGTCCGTCTGAGTCCGGTTAACCCATCATAATCACTAGTCTTCATTTTTATATCAGAATGTGTGCAAGGCTGTTTCCATTGACGTTTGAGGTCTTAACAAAGTGTGTTGTGTGTTTCAGACTCCACCACAGCCTTGTATCTGCGCAACTCAGGGGTCACCGCCGTATCCCAGCAGGCCTGGAGCAAAATAAAGGTCTACTCTACACAGGGTTTCAGGTACGACCTCACAATTTGTTTCTGTTTTTGTCTAAAGTTTGTCCACGTCTTATGCAAGTCTGCTAATCCTGTAACAGACTTGTGTTGTGTTGTTGTGATGTTGTTTCTACCCGCTCTTTAAACTCGCTGGATGATTTAACTTAATTTAACTTAACTTAACTTTAATTTAATTTAACTTGTGTTTTTATGTTGTGTTTTTTTGTATCCTCTGTAGCTGGTTGGAGACAAACACTCCTCATTACTACTCTGAGTGTGCGCGGGTTCTGGGGCCACTAATGGAACAAGGTTTGGAAAAGACGAAAACAGCCGCCATCTTCATCTCTGAAAACACCACGCAGTTTATCCTCTGGGTCAAAGAAAAGACGCCGCAGGCTATAGAATGGGTAAGGCTGTGTAAATGAATAAATAAATGGCTGTAAAACTCCCTGATGTTCACTTCATTCACATACCTCCACTTAAGTTCTGATGACAAAGATTGGATGTGTTTTCTGTTGATTCTAACAAGATGAAACCGTCATATTATATGTCATTAACTAAGTGTCTTACCTCTGTGTGTCTTTGCCCAGGTGAACACCAACACGCCCGACAGTGTGTTCCAGGTGTTGGCGTATTTAAAGGAGCTGCTCCTCTCCCTCCATCACAACTACATCCTGCCAGCGCTGGCGTACATTTCTGAACTGCTACAACGAGCGTGGGCCAACCTACAGGACTCCTGCAAGTCAGTACTTTGAAGCATCCTTTAAACATTTGTTTTGTATCCATATTTCTCTGAATGTGAGCTGGTTTCATCTGGCGTTGAGAAAAGTGTCAGGAGCCAGTAGCTGTAGTTGTTCATAAATTCAAATTTAGCATAATGTTAAGTGTAATGCAGTGTAGTGTAGTGTTGGTGGAGATTTATGTCTATGTTTACACACAAACACAGTAGTGGATTTATGAATAGCTTGTGCATCCCGATCCTGGTATCCAAATCATAAAGCTGCATTTAATAATATTATTTTTACCAGTAAGTTGAAGAGCAAACCCTCAAAAACATTATTTTCTTCTGTTTCCTGCAGCGGCGAGGTGTCTGTATCGTGTCTGCAAGGCCACGCTGTGTCCTTCACCAACTCAACGTGGCAGCTGCTCCAACACACGACGTCGGCCATCAAGACGTGGGCTCAGGAGCTGCTGACACGAGCGTGATGACATCACAGATGCTGAATAATTAACACACACACACATAATATATACACACATGAAGTTATATACACACACGCACAGACACGCTGACCCAATCTGAGGCTGCCTTTCAGTGCGTCGGCTCCCGTCTCAAGCCGTGATTGGACGCTGTGGGGTCAGACAAACAAACTCTCACTCAAAAGGACCCCTTCGATCTCTTCTATCTCTTGTTTTGGCTACATTTTTTAAAATCAGTTTGCTGTTGTATAGATGTTTTTTTCTACCAATCTTTTTGTCAGTGCTGGACGCAGAGGTCGTATCTCTCTCTCTCTCTCTCTCTTTTTCTCTCCCTGAGTTTTCTACTGCAAATTTCAGCTGTTGCTTTAACCTTTGGGTTAAACAGATTGTGTAATTTATAGAAAAATGTAGGTTTGTAGATGATTTATAAACCATTTTTATTTAAAGATATATATATATAAAAAAAGTGTTATGTGAAAACTTGGTAAAGGGCAGGGAACAGACCAAAAACGATATTCCAGACTTCTCTAAGCCACTGAAGACCTCATTAGCTGACTTCTGAGCGCCACTTCATCTCCGGATCAGATGCGGTATGTTCATGTGTGTCAGGCTCAGTAAAAAGCCTTCATCAAACCTGAGAATCTGTCCAGTGGGCAGCTCACAGTGTAAAGCCTTCAACAGGAAAGATATCGTGGGTAAAAGGGTCAAAACTGCTGGTGAAACAAGTCTCTCATCAGTCACAAAAGGTCCAGAAGAAGAAGAAATCTACCTGCTGTCTCGTTTTTGCTGCTTCGTCATCTGTCTGCTGTTTCTCGTGCTTTTTCATTTGCCATCAGTAGCTCAACACCGGAGCTGAAAGCAGTGTTCTCATACGTGAAGGCTGATGATATTCTGTGTGTGTGTGTGTGTGCGTGTCTGTGTGGATCAACAAGCTTATTCTCAATAATGGGATCATGATTAACCCCCGTGCCAATGTCCTCCTGAATAACCCCCCCCCCGCCCGTCTGGGCAAGGCAAACATTTCTGACCAGCTGATTCACTAACCCTTCCTTGTAAAACGAGATGTTATGATGGATATGGCAATGACTAATGTCTTACTTTGTAATGTAAATGATTTATAATAAAGAATTCAACCCCACCAGTTGGTTTATCTGTTTTTCTCATGTAAAGTCTCATTTAAATTGAACATTTTAGCATTTACAGCTCCATGACAACTCTGATGAAGAACATGTGGTATGATCAAAAGATCCAGAACAGCAACTAGATGGACCTTGGTGTTATTCTGCATCTTTATTTTTATGCTCATTATTGTTGACATAGATGCTTTTCCCCAACATATTATTAATGAAGAAATAAGTTTACATTTTGTTAAATTTCCCACAAATATCACAAATTACACCACACACCAAACACTGAGAAACGTTTTTTCCCCCCAGGCCATCAGACTCTTAAACAGATAAATCATACAACACTCTCTCCCTCACAAAAAGTGCAATAAACAAGTGCAATACTTCAATCAATGCAATTTGTGCAATATGGAAAAATAAATAAATGCCTGTGCAATATTTTTATAGTATGCAACCTCTACTGCTCCCATATATATATATATATATATATATAATTATAATTATTATTATTTTGCCTCTATAGTTACCATATACCAAGTACTTCCTTTATTATTTGAATATTTAAAATAAAAATATTTATTATTATACTGCATATTATTTGTAAATACACTATTATTTTTATTTTTATTTTATATTTTTTTGCTACAATATAAACTAAGGGTGGTCCTGCAATATTAGCTAATTTCATGGCTCTAAATGTTTTAGTTTTATTACCTTTATTGTTGGTTTATATTGTAGTCACAAAGTGCATATTCCTATATACATTTCCAGAAACAAAAAGCCTGGGGATTGTGTTATTCCATCAACTGAGTTGATTTTGGGGTCTCTGTGTGTATAATGGAGCCGCCACATGTATAGGGGGCACCAGGCTGCACGGTGAACAAATAGCCTGGAACACCCACTGATACATTAATACCTGTAATCACCTTGAATGAACGATGACGAGCTTCTTATTTGCATTTTACTGAATCTTCAGTATCCCCTTCGATAGCTCAGTTGGTAGAGCGGAGGACTGTAGAGTGAATACATGGAAATCCTTAGGTCGCTGGTTCAAATCCGGCTCGAAGGAGGTAACTTTTCAACTTTTTCTCTACCGAAAACGAAAGTTAGTTTAGCTGCTATGGAAACACCTGTACCCTGTTAGCTAGCTATCTTGACTACCTGTGCAAAGTTAGACGGTTTCAATGTTAATTAGAACCAAAGTACATTGAATCAGATGTTTGTTGTAGTTTTCCTACAATTTCGCTTGTGTATATTTTGGTAAAATCATATAAGTGTGTGGTGGCTAAAGTTCCTATTTCGACAGGTAACACAATTTGTCATAACACCGGACCACATGCTTCGATCCTGCGCTGATTCTTTACGTAAGGTGTTATCAATTAACAACATAAAACCCACCAGTGCGTCAAACCTTTACGCCAAATCTACGGTAAAAATGACGTCAGGAGAACAGTGCATCACGGGGGATTAGCTCAAATGGTAGAGCGCTCGCTTAGCATGCGAGAAGTAGCGGGATCGATGCCCGCATCCTCCAATATTATTATTTCTTCTTTTCGTTTGTGGATATAACAACCTTTTACAGTAAATGCTGCTAACAATGTGACATGAGAAAGAAGCAGTAGACGGAACTATCGAGGACATAAAAAGGATAGCATAATGTTGCTAATTATGTTAACGTTATTATTGTTGGCTTGTAACGAAACTCTGTGCCCAAAAGGGGCACACAAAGTGTCCGTCAGATATTTATATAATTATTGCACATAGTGATCAGCATATGTTATTGCACATATCCGTAACAGCTTATTTACAGTGTTTACATTGCAAAAAAGTGACACAAAAGTGACCAAAGTGTTATTGCACATGTCCATAACAGTAGATTTACATTGCACGTGTTCAACTCAGACAGAGGAGATGTCAGAGTTCAGGAGGTTTATGGCAGATTAGTAAAAAGCTGTTTATATCAACAACTAAAATAATCCATCTCCCAGACATGTCTTTTTCACTGTGCCTAACTTCTAAATGTGTCCTTACAATGGTGACACCTGCTGATCGATTACTGCCATTGGAAAACCACACATGTACTCTATGTAACCTGTGTAAAGAAAGCGTTGGAGTTCAAATAGTGACGTCAGAGGGGCAGTGCATCATGGGGGATTAGCTCAAATGGTAGAGCGCTCGCTTAGCATGCGAGAAGTAGCGGGATCGATGCCCGCATCCTCCAATTTATTGTTTCTTATTTATCTCCAGTTATTTCTTGTTCAGGAGAAAGGATGTCACCCGCTCTGTACTGTTTGATTTTTGTACCGTTACACCATGGATGTGTAAAGATAACTACACCCACCTGACATCGCCTTTTTCCTGGTTTACAAGACGTCGAGATGATTGCCCTCCACATGGTGAGTTTGTAGTTTTAATTTTGTAAAAGCAACGTTTAAACTGTTTTTTCGACCTCCATCACAACACGAATATGACTAAAATTGCACTTTAAGAAGACAACCCAACCCCCACTCTCTTACAACCGCCCAACATGGAGTTATAAGATGGTAAAAAAACAAGTTTGCCTCGGGCGAGTCAGCTGTAGCACCGTGAAAGCGAAACAGAAGTCCAATGCAGAAATTAGAAGTGTTCACCAACTGCAAAGTCTTTGTAAATAAAGTAAAAAAAACTTTAAATAGTGACGTCATGTCTTGCATTGCATCACGGGGGATTAGCTCAAATGGTAGAGCGCTCGCTTAGCATGCGAGAAGTAGCGGGATCGATGCCCGCATCCTCCAATTTATTGTTTCTTCTTTGCCTCAAAGACGACCACATTTATATATCCACATATTTGTGGATATAACAACCTTTTACAGTAAATGCTGCTAACAATGTGACATGAGAAAGAAACAGTAGACGGAACTACCACAGTCGAGGACATAAATTATATACTATATTCATTTTTAACAGTCTCTTCTGCACTATATTCACTTTTTTAATAGTTTTGTATCACAGCTGTTATTCTGCACTATATTCACTTTTTTAATAGTTTTGTATCACAGCTGTTATTCTGCACTATATTCACTTTTAACAGTTTTCTTCATCTCCTTGTATTTTTATATCTGGTATATTTTTTTGTACTTTGTACTTTGCACTACTAACTCTTTGACTGCCTTTTTACTAACATGTTTTGCACTATGGAACTGTGATGCTGGAAACTTGAATTTCCCTCGGGATCAATAAAGTTACTATCTATCTATCTATAAAAAGGATAGCATAATGTAGTTAATATGTTAACGTTATTATTGTTGGCTTTTAACGAAACTCTATGCCCAAAAGGATCATATTATGAACAACATAAATCCGTAAAATGTCCTCTGATGAATAATGTCACAGCTCATAATACCAGTACAGTGGTGCACTAATAGGATTCTTAAAGAAATCAATTAAAGTATTTGAAAATTAAATAAAATATCTAAAAAAAAAATATGAATCCTTTCAAATATATAAATTACTGAATCCCAACACCAACATTTACTAATAAAGTATAGTATTTAGAAATGCTTTCCACAGGATTGCTGATTTATTGTTATAAAACAATCAACAACATCTTGGCAATTGAAGTAACTTAACAAAATTACAGAAATTAACTCAGAAGTTAGTATGATGACATCATGTGAAACAACTTAACATATTATTAAATTTTTTTTTTTACATGCAAAGCACCACATGAAACTGGCTTACATCCTCATGTAGCACATTTCCTCCACATTTAGCAGATCCTCCACATGGAGAGTCGTTGAGTCATTGTCAAACAAACACACGTCTGTGCCATTTTAAAGAAATGTTAATGAACAGCATCAACATGTTCGACCTGCAGATCCTCTTAATGCATTAACATGGTGTGAATGAGTTGATGTCGCCACCTACAGGAAAGAGAAAGAAACTGCTACAATTTTAAAAACAGTGCAGTATTTTCTTATTAAACAGTTTATATTTTAAACCTGCAAAATGTACGAGTTTTGTTAACTACAGAGCTGTATCTACTGAACACTAGGAGTAGATAAGCATCAAAACTGCAGCATGTGTTTTCCCCTGCCTTGAGATAATGCACATAAATCAGCATATAATACATCTAAACAGGTCTAATCTGATGCTGCTGTTACATTTCTCAGCCCTATTTGACAAAACAAAATCTTTCCTCAAGGTCTGCTTACTTGCTTTTTAGTCTAACTTTAAATCGAATGTGAGGGATTTAATTTTAAGTTATTTGAAAAAGGGACAATGTACATTAATCATCATTCAAACAAATGTGAATGTACCCGAGTTATTCAGGAGGCTAGTTTTCATCGGCAGTCCCTTTGCCAGATGTTAAGCGTCCTAGAATAATAAAAAGAATACAATATGTACAATAGTTAAGAACATACTGAACATAGATGTTTACAAAGCAAGTCAAAAAAAGGCCTTGAGTTAAGATGTTTTCTACAGTTTCAAAGGTCATGAATTTACTTGTAGGCTTTACTTTCACTATTAACGGAGCTCCTGAAGTCTGGAAACGTATTATTTATTCAATGCTGTGCACACAAATTACTTCTTGTCCGCGCTGTTTGTTTTGATAGTCTATTAATCATTAAAGTCATTTTTTTTGTTTTATCATTGTAAACTTACTGTAATTTATTTAGGTTTTTGACAGGTAGTTGGACAAAATGAGCAATCTAAGACGTCAGCTATGACTGTAGGAAATGTGACAGGCGTTGTATAAAAATAATCGTTAGATGCAGCCCTGAATTTGTGCACACAAGATTAAAACAAAACATCAGGACTTCAGTGGCTCCACACACTATGGTTCTGCAGTTGGATGCTGCAACTGGTTTATGGTGCTTTGCAAATCAATATAAGGGCTTGTCAATGAATAACTGTGAGTTTAATACATTGAATTGTATTGAATAAAATCTGACATGCAGAGAAATGAACACATAAAGAAAGTGAACAGAAGAGTTTGCAGGATTATAAAAACACCAGGACACCCAATTTCATCATACATCGACATCAGTGAAAACAGTTCTGCTATTTTAGTGTTTTCCTCCAAAATGATCCTCAGCATTCTTCTTTGTTGTCCTGTGTCTACAGTGTCGTCCTGTGATGTAGAGGCCAGCCAGCTTGGTTTGGTGTCTGAACCAATCAGCATGTGGAATAAAACCCCAGCGCTGTCCCTCACTGGCTCGCTTTCTGCTCAAAGCGTCCAAAAGCAAAAAAGGTATTTGTCTTTGTTTTTTTCTTTCTTTCAATGTCAGTTACAGCAAGCAAAAGCAGCAGGAGAGCGTCCTGACAGCAGGTCTGAGTGGTGGAGGAGGATTCGGTCCACTTGCTGCCTGGTGTTCACCTCTCACATGAAGTCGTCTGAATCATTACCATCCTGCAAACGACAGGCAGCGAAGCACAAGTTAATGTTAAAGCTTGCCCATGACCTAAACATATTTCTTTCTTTTCTGCTTCATTCAGATTGTTAATATAAATAATTGTATGCTTTGTGCCTCTTTTTCACTTGACACTGATACCATCGTATATAATGAAATAGGAAAATACATTGTGGTACATCTCCGTTAAGTGACCCATTCATGAATATCCCTCATATTGAAAATTATTCTACAAAAAAATGTAGCAGATCCTCTGACCTTCCCTCTCTGTGAATTCCTAAACAAAATATAAATTAATAGATTTGTTCTCACCTCATTAGTCATCATATTTTCACTCTTCATCAGTGAAGTGTAGCTCCTGGAGAGAGAAACCAAAACATAACAAAATGTTAAATATACAGAAAATGTAATAAAAACTTCAAATATGGAGTACAGTTTTAAATTAGCAGTATTTCAGAAGGCCATCACTTTAAATGCTTCAGTAAACTATTTCACAATACTGAGGTATTTTCTTTTTTTTAGTTCAATCCAACTTTTCTAAAACAATGTCATGGGAAACAATGTTTTTTTTTGATCAGAGTTGTGGACGTACTTGAGTTCGTCCATCTCTTTTTTCCTCTTCACATCCTCCTTCTCTTTCTTTTTCTGGTCCTGGATCTGAGCTTTCTTCTCGTTCCTCTCCTCTTGGTCTCTCGACTCTTTCTCTGCCATGAAGTCGGGGTAGCGTTCGTCTTTGGTTTTCTCCAGACGATTTACGATCTCATTGACCTTCTTCTCCACTGACACGCTCTTCACCTGTGAAACACACGAGACACCTTAGAATACAAAACAAAAACAACGCGTCCAACACCTGTCATAATGGGCTATATAAATCAAATTACCATCACAGTGAACATGACATCAGGTTTAATCTAACTTTGTATTATTTTTCCAGAGTCAGACTGTTTTCATGTCAGTGCTGGTCTACTGACCTCTTTCTGTCGAAAGAAGCCGATCTGTCCTACGTCCATGTCTCCGGTTTTCTTCAGGTTGGCCCACGGCGTGTAGACAACGTTGATGTTGTTCATCTTACAGCCTGACAGCACACAACACAGTTTAATTTAATATACATAGAAATATACATAAAAAACAGGAGAAAAATGCTTTGATAGGATGATTTCTCAGGGTAGTTGCCAGCATGCAGCTTTAAGGATCTTTTTTTTTTTTTTTAATACATCTCATGCACTCTGATCAGCTGTGATAATCAAGGCTTTTATTCTGAAACCTTTGCTCATGGCTGATCTTTGATGCCAATCATTCTACAAATGACATGACGTCATCAGGAAACAGATATTTACCTTGGATGCTGTTGTTTTTCACCAGCTGTGCGCAGTCTATGAGCACCTCAGGGGGAATATCACTGATTGTCTGACCCTAGAAAAGACACAGAGCGATCAGCAGTGCCTATGTGTGCTAAAGGCATCGGTGTCGTTCAAACTAAGTGCTCAGTGGATAGTTGAACAGTGTCTGAAAAGTTTGACCCGTCCGACAATTTTGGTAACTTTCCGAAACGGAAAATCTGACAAACCCGCCCTGTTTATGCAGTGATTAGCCAGCTATGCAGGGTCGACTAACGAGTGCAACACCCTAAATGAGTTGAAGGACAAGCTATAAAAAAGTGTGGCGCATTAGGGGTGTAAGAAAAAATATTGAATATCGTGATATTATGTTTTGTGATACTGTATTGATTCTCAAAAACGCTATAGATTTTTAAATAATAGTTTACATGCAAAGATTAACTGCAAAGAGATGTGCCCTCTCAGTATATGTTCCCTCTTAAAGTAGTGCTATGATGTTGGATTGAAGGTGAGTAGGAAAACTACTTCGTTGCAAGCATACCCCGGCCTTAAGGGTTACATACCATTAGATCTAGGGCTTCTTCTACATTGCAGACTTCCAGTGCACAAGACAACACATAGAAATGTACGTTTTAGTGTTTAAAAAAAAAAAGGGAATTTCACATTTTACCTCATAGTTTAAGTGCTCACAGTCAAGGTCTTGAATCAACAAGATTTGTCATCCTAAAGGTGGTTCTGGGAAAATGTCTGCTGTGTTCAAGGGCTAAAATAGATCAACCTGAGCATCATTGTTGTCTCATTTGTGCTGTTTTGCATGATGCTACATGTAAATTGACCAAAGGTAACTTATGTATAATAATGTAATACTGTATAATCAGGACTTGTGTACTTCAAATTCAGTATTTCAGGGTTGACTCTTTACCTTATGTAATCTCAGATAAACGTGAGCTGAAGACAGTTTGTCCACATGAAACCTGAAAAACAACAAGACATAATTAACTTGTAATATTAATATTAATTGTTTTTACAGATTATTTATTAGAAGATATTAAATAACATCTGTTAAGCACTTGCTAAAATAACACAAGACTCACCAGATGTCTTCAGGCCATCCATACTTTATTAGATCCTCATCTGCAAAAACAATATTAGTAAGTTGGTGTGGCACATTACAAATAGTAGCAGCACAATACAAAAGTTATACAAAGAGCACTGAGTGTGTGAAAAAGGGTGTGTTGTGATCTAATAATGAACTTACTTTCATATTTGTCTTTGCCCATGTAGATGGTGTAGGGAGGATTCACCTCTGAGAGAGAAACAACAAATAGTTACTGTATATACTGTATAGTTACTGGTTGAAACAGCTACAAAAGCAAACACTAAACACATAAAAAGACACAAACAGAGTCACATTAAATGAGAAATAAAGCTTTATAAAGTGTTGGCTAACCAGGCTGCTAGCTAACGTTGCTGCTAGCTCTGTTGTAGTTTTTACTCACCAGCACTTGTGAAGTAAAACACCATTTTACAGGAATTAAAACTCTCTAACAAGATATGAATGTTTAGTGTATGTAGTTTGAAAGCTACCACAGCTAATTGTGAACGCAAAGAGATATATAAACAGCTGTGTGGAGACTGCTGCTGCTGTCACTTTTCGCATGTACAAGTTGACCCGGGAAGTTGTTCAGTTAGCAGGAAGTACAGGACAGGAAACAGGAAGTACCCACATTTGTTTTTTCCAAAATAAAAGCTTGCCTTATCCATACATTTTTTTAACTGTCTATCTGGAAGGAATTTGAAAAGAAACACACAAGACATACAAATAGCAGACAAAACAACAACAAATCACATACATATTTATGCCAATCACGAATTAAATATTTTATCCAGCACCCCCCTGCTATTTTATAACTGCGTTTATTATTTCTTTCTACAAATATGTTGTTTGTTGTTGCTGTTTTTGATAGCTGTCTGTTAATTTGCTGAACACCCATGATTTTTTGCAATTGTGGTTATTGTGTATATCAATATATATATATATATATATCAACATATGTCAATATATATCAATATATATATAAATATATGTCAATATGTCAATATATATATATATATATATATATATATATATATATATATGGTTTTGTTCATTATTATCTATTTACACACATATATATATATATATATATATATATGGTTTTGGTCATTATTATCTATATACATATATATATATGTGTGTGTTTTTGGTCATTATTATCTGTCTTTTTTCTCTAAACCACTATGAAAAAAAAAAATATATATATATATATATATATATGGTTTTGTTCATTATTATCTATATACACACACATATATATATATATATATATATATATATATATATATATATATATATATATATATATATATATATGGTTTTGGTCATTATTATCTATATACATATATATATATATATATATATATATATATGTGTGTGTTTTTGGTCATTATTATCTGTCCCTCCGCGCTTTTACTGTGGTAGCTCGATTAAGACAATAATAGTGTTTCCGTTTCCGGTCCGGTTTTTTTTTTAGAGACTAGCGCGCGCTGTTCAAAACACGGAGAAGAACCGCGGCAGAAGAAGAAGAAGCAACGACTCAAACTTTATACCCACATTTATATAGTTTTATACTCCACAGAAACGTGTCCGGTAAGAGATATGTATTATAACAGTTAACGTGTTTACTGGTTGTGTTTGATACGTGGCTGGTTTCTCTCCTAAATGACGTAATTACGGAAAAAGTGACTGACATGTTGAGAACAAACAGCCGTTAAACAGCCGTTAAACAACCGTTAAACAACTGCTCGATGTTAAGATGTGTTTATTAGCTTCAAAAACAAACACAAACATGGAAACAAACCGGTAACATGTGCTCCATATCGACACGTTAGCTAGTTTGTATTGAGACAGTCACCTTACGTATAAGCTAGCTAATCATCCCGCCAATTATCCATTCATCTCGTTAAATAAGCGCTTCTCTTAGCTAACATGTAATGCTAAAGCTAACGTTCATGACGACATTAATCCACGTTTGTGCACAAACAAGATGATGTCATTTTTTGGTGTGACATTAAATTGAGAACGGAGATCAATTATCCAATTCTAGCTACCAATAACCCCGGTGTACTAGTTTACCGGCTTCATGCACATTAAGACGGTCACACCAAACTACTGTTGAAAATCTGCCAATTTAACGTCAAACACTAAAGTGACCTTTGCAGTCTGTGACCTTTTTTCTACTACCAACAGGAAGCGTTGTGGCACTACTTATGGTGGCTGTTATTGTAAAAAAAATAACTATATCCAACAATATCACTGTGGGGAATTAATTTGATTTCTTCAAATAAACCATTTATCATCATCATTTACAAATTGGTATTAATCATAATGTGTTACTAACAATACATCACTCCATCTACCTTGAAGCATCCCTTTATTTATTTATTTGACAGGCATTGTTACACTTAAAGGTCTCGTATTATAAAAAAGTGAGATTTTCATGTTTTTTTTATTATAAAGCAGGCTTAAGTCCTGTATAAATACTGTGAAAGTATCAAAACACTCGATCCATGGAGTAATACTCACAGCCCGTATTTAGAAATTGTGTGTTTGAAACAAGCCGTTAGGATTTCTGTCCATTTGTGATGTCACAAATCGATAATATTTAGACCATTTTAAAGTTTCAAACGTAAACATTCTAAATGGGTCCCAGTTTATATCCTGTTGCAGTGTATGTGAATGTCATCAACTGACAGGAAATACACATGGACCCAAGCTGTTGCCTAGCAACGCAATTCTGTTGCAATTCTGTCAAAATACACTAAAACGGAGCGTTTCAGACAGAGGGTGAATACAGGCATATTCAGGCAGACAGTATGAATATACTGGTATTTTTTAACATTACATCAAGGTATTTTTGAACATTACAGCATGTAAACATGTTCTAGTAGAAACACGAAATACAAGTATGAACCTGAAAATGAGCATAATATGGGACCTTTAAGAAAAAATACATAATACCATATCATACATAAAATCACATAATACAACATCGTAATTATTTTCTTGTACACCCAGTATTAGAGTAAGTGAGTTGTGACACTACAAATATGTTAGAGGGAAATGCTTCCTCCTGTTTTCTGAGTTTTTTTAGATGCAACATGCTTAAAGTTGTGATATTTTTTATGTTAATCTAGAAAACCTGCTAATGTTAATCTGTGTGTGTGTGTAGGTGAAGTTTGTGAAAATGATGCCCACTACTACCAGGAAGAGGAAGCTCTCCTCTCTGGACTCTGACAGGTGAGTTGTGAACACACTGACTGGATTTAAGCATTTGGCTACTCTGAAAATGTACTGTACTTGTGGCACATGTGGTAAATTCAGATGTAACAAATGGGGCTAGGTATTACATTTGTAATTTAATTTACTTTGATCAGACAGTCTCTGATTTAAATCAAAAAGTTTGCCAAATTCAGACTTTTATCCAATGCTAGGCAAGCATTTCTACAGCAGTACAGTATCATATCGACACTAGTATGGAAAAATCTCAAAACAAATCTCAGCCCCAGTAACAGTAAACAGTTATTGATATACTGTGTATCCTCATGTGTTCCATACATTTCTGTCAAACATTTTAACAGTTTATTTTCCTTATTTATTCATATCTGAAATCTGCCATTTTCCTTAATTCATATTTTCATTAAAGTATTCTGGGTTTAACATTTCTAGTTGCATTTGGTTTATTATTTGTATTGCCATCTATGGATATATGCTGTATTTTTGTTGGTTTTACAATTTTACTACATGGGTATTTGTTAAAATCTGAAGAGAGGTTTTCATCTGGGGAAACTTGGTGAAAGCTGTGTTGGATCTGTAGCATTTGCTGTTTCTCATCTCTCACTGTGACCCGATCTTTTGTTACCTTAACTCCAGTAACCCGGCCAAGAACAGGGTGAGGGAGGAGGTGTCCCCCGTGAAGAGGAGCAGCCCCAGGAAGCCGCCACAGTCTCCGATCAGGAAGAAGCTTGTCGGGCTGCTGAACAAGGAGAACTCTTCCTCGCCACAGAAGTCCCCACGTAGAGCAGCAGGTAGGGTGGACTAGTGAACGCCATCGTTGGTAATTTTGGATCAGCCGATGTGGTTTATACAGTTTTTCTCAATTGTTTACAGTATATTTCTGAGAGCATACCCCATATTCTCAGAACTCTACACACAAATCCAAAAACACACACAAAAGGCAAAACATTGCTTTCAAAACAATGTTATGTAACGTTACATACACACCATCATATGAATAGACATTTTTAATAACTAGTTGAACACTGATTTGCTTTTGACGACCTGAAAAAACGCCCAACATGCAGTGCTCAGCGCCTTGTCACGCTGCTTTTACCATAGCGAAAATGTGGTGGACACGGCCCCTTTGGCTCCTTCTTCTTCCTCATCCTCCTCCCCGTCCTCTCTCACTCCTCTTGCTAATCTTCTTTCTCCTATGTCTCATCCATTGCTCCCAAAACAGAAGAGCTTACCTGTGGCCCTTTTTATTGCTAAAGCTCTGATTGCTAACAGAGAATGCAACATGTGTTTGTCTATGTGAGGAGTGAGAGTGGATAGTAGGGACGTTAAGTTAAGCATTTTGAATGGCAGGGTGTTCCACGTGAACTTAATCGATTTTATCCTTGAAGATTGTGCCAAATGTAGAGACTTGTGTGTTGTGTTTTGTAAAAAGTGTGGTTTAGAACTTCAGTCTGAATGTAAAGCAGGAAATGTGCTTGTATTTTAGCAGAATTGGTTCACGGGGTTGGTATATGATTTACATGTTGTGGTCACTGTGTCTCAAGTACTATTGTTGGTGTGTAAACAATTGAGAAAAACTTTAAGTCTAAACAAATGCATTGCATTAGTAGAGTTAGGACATGCTGTGAAATGACTCCATCCTCCCCTTTTCCACATTGTTTCTCACACATATATATCATCTTTTCTAGGCTCTCCAGCCAAATCACCTCGTAAATCTCCGTTCAAACCTTCCATGGTTACAAGCTCCTTCTATGGCCAGAATAAGCCCATCTATCTCACTCCACTAGAGAGGAAGGCGATAAAGGAGTCCCGGCCTTCTCCTCCTCCTCCTTCCTCTCCTTCCCCTCCTTCCCAGGAGAAAAAGAAGAATAAGAGGAATGTTAAAGGAGGCAGGAAGCAGAGAAAGGTGGCTGCAGGATCTAGTAATGTGGGGAAGACGGGTACCAAAAGCAGTGCGACATCTCCAAAGATGATCAAGCTGTCCAAATTTAACAGCAGGTTTGTTTCCATATAAGTCACAGTCCATTCGTTGCTGTTTTGTTGGTGCTTCTGCAGCTTTCTGACCTCATGTTCTAGTATCATCATTAGTGTAGTTTTAGTTATAATTTATATTTAATCTGTATTTGCAATCATTGCATCATTTATTTCAACAGTGTCGCTGCTAAACCAGCATCCACTACAACCGCTGCTCCCTCCAGCAGCGCTAAGCCAGCAGAGCCCAAGAAGGCAATCACCATCACTTTCAGCAGCCTGAAACCCAAACCGAAGATCTTTGTAGGTGCAGCTTTCTTCAGTACAGGGAAGAAACCTTCATCCATGTACAAGAAATCTGCACCAAAATCCTCGACCAGGTCAGCTTCAGTCCCTAAAAGCAAAGCTATCCTGCTGCAGACAACGAGTGAGAAATTAAAGCCACCTGCTCAGGTGATGAACCAGCAGCAGAAACATCCTGAAGAGGTGAGTAGAGCCACTGTGTTGGTTTAGACCAGGGTTATAATAGTTATGAATTTTCAATTAGTTTTTATTTTATTTTGGTTTTGACTTTTCAGTTTTGTACTGGTTGTTTCCTGCAGAGTGCTGTCAAGACTAAAGAGAACCAGCCGAGCACAAAGCAGAGAGTAAAGTTTGATCCGTCAGACTGGATGGACCCTGTTAATGAACAGCCTGAAACTCCACAGCCATTCAGGTGCTTTACTGCATAAACGTTTGGCTGTCTGAATAATCCCCCCCCCCCAAATTAAGAAGAAATTGTTCCAACCTTTGGACCGACACATTTCTGAATGTTTAGATGTTGGGGTGTCCTGTGCACAGATTTGTAATTATACTGGGGAAATGCATTGTTCCAGGTCATCAATAACCTTCATCTTCTTCCTGCAGCTCTCCTAAAATGTTGTCGAAGAAATATGGGATTACCAAACAGCTGAATATTGTGTTGGCAAGGACCCCAACAGCAAGTCCTGCATCCACAGCTGCATGCCTCAGTACTCAGGTACAGCAGACATATACACACATTTCATAGATAGGATTTTTTTCAGATTCTTCATGTTTAAAATCTTGATTATCCAACTTAGCTTTACTTTAGCTGCAGGTCTTAATCATCACTAGACATTTGTAGCTGAATAAAAATGATGTTGACCTCAACCATACATTTATTTTTATTTTTCTTCTTCCAGGACGGTGGCTCTGAGTTTGACCTGAGTGATATAAGTCCCACCAGTGCTGCTGCCAGCCCACTCAAAGGTACATAGACACACAGTTTTTACCAGTTCAACATCTGTAGCTGATTTCACTCCACTGAGATACTGATCAGCACACATCAAATCATAGACACTTCAGCAGCTTTATCCAGTCCACTCACCTTGTTTTGAGGTTTCAGATGTTTAAAATATCTCCTGTTCCATGAACGCTTTATTTTAAATATCTCTTTTTATTTTCTCCACAGAATCTGCAGCGGTGTATCCCATCTTTGGCTCTGCCTCCAAGAGGTGAGACAGTCTGTTTAGTCATCAACAGTTACCACGGCACAATGAAAAGATTTCTTGTATGACGCAAAACAGGAAGTTGTATTTCTAGCTTATAAAGAGGTAAAGCTTTGAGGTTCTGGCAAAAGAAGATGGAAGCATTTCTTCCAACATGTTAACTCTCTTCAGTAAAGACAAAAACAGCAGGGAGATGGGAAGCAAGATCAATGACAAGTTTTACAAAACAGAATATAATGAGTAGCCGCTGGTGTCAGCTTTTGTTTATTTGATTACTTCTGTCGCTCTGACAAAATCCTTTAGTACCATGTTGTGTTTTGCATTAACCCACTAAAACTACAGTATGTTCTGTTATTTTGCTGTCCTGTAGGTTAAAGAGTGCCTCTCGGCGGGCACCAGTGTCCTGCAGCACCCCCTCTGGCCCGATAACGTCACTGCAGACTACTCCTGCAGCCAAAGAGCGACCTGTTCGCAGGAAGAAAGAGAAACAGGACGACGACCAGCTCATCATCGTACGTTAATATTTATATTCTCAGGCTTTAGACTAGATTTTGGTACATACTTGAGCCCAGAATACATATTTGATGGCTGGTGCAGATACTCTATATTGAAGCTGGTTAATTTTTTGTACGATTTAATGCCAACTACAATATAAATTTATATGCAAAAAGTAGGTTGGAAGGAGGGAAATTAGAAATGAAGTGGGTTTTTTTCTTTCAGTTTACATGCGTCAATTTCCCTTCCATTTGTCTTCCTGTGTGTGTTAACTGCATCTTTCTCTGTATTTTTCTTCGATCAGGACGCAGGTCAGAAGCAGTTTGGAGCGATGACCTGCAGCTCGTGTGGGATGGTGTACAGCGCAGAGAACCCAGAGGACAATTTCCAACACACCCAGTTCCACCAGCGCTTCATTGACTCCATCAAATTTGTGGTAAAACTTCCTTCCTTCCTTCCTTCCTTCAATCTCCCTGAACTGAACTCTCTAGGGAGACACCTTATGGAAAGCCGTTTTAACATTTAATAGCTGTACTGGATACGTGTCTATTTATCTATGTTACTTTCCTCCTCCTATCCCATGCTTTAGAAAGATATTCAGAAAATACAAAAGACAATATCAAAACGATATTCAATTAAGGCTCCAGTCTCCATACCTGTCAAATCTAGACCAGGAACATGAACCTTTTTTAATAATATTTGTCGTAAATCATGATATAAATGACAAAATAAAATTCAGTTCACAATATTGACAGTCTTTCGTCTTCAATTACACGTCTGTTTCAATATGTAGTAGTAATATATCACTTCTTAACTGTACTATTTACTCTCCCTTCATTCTTTTTCATTTCTGCCACTGAAATGAATAAATTACTTATTTTTATTTGAAGTACTATTTTGCAGCGATCTTCTGCCAAGGCTGCTGGCATGAGTTTGTTTCATGGGGAGGTGAGTTTGTAACTGCAGCTTCTCTCTGTTGTGTTTCCAGGGCTGGAAGAAGGAGCGGGTGGTGGCCGAGTTCTGGGATGGAAAAATCCTCCTAGTCATGCCAGATGATCCCAAATATGCCATTAAAAAGGTGTTGGTTTGCACTTCAGCTGGTTTCTCACAGTTCGTGTGTGTGCTGTAAAGTATGTCTCCACTTCAGTCTGTAAAAATTATAGTTCAGCTAGCAGGAAATTTGAAGTCAAACATACTCCAAAGTGGGTCATATTTGATGAAGTGAGTGTGTGAGAAAGTGTACAAACTAGTTTTTCCATGTTGGTGTTCATGCCTCATTCCTCACCGTGTGTGTGTGTGTTTTCAGGCTGACGACGTGCGGTGTGTAGCGGACAGCGAGTTGGGTTTCCAGCAGGTGACTCTGAGCAGACCCACACAGGCCAAGACCTACCTCTTCATCAACAGGGAGCGCATGGTGGTGGGCTGCCTCGTCGCTGAATCCATACGCCAGGTAGGGCTGAAGATGTGTGTGTTTGTTGGGTTAGTGTGTGGTAGATTCAGTCCCATTCTATCTCTTCTGGTATTTGTCCATGAAGACCTTCATACAGCAGTTCCCAACCGTTCTGGCACATGGCTGCTTAAAACTAGTGACTAGTTCAACCAAAAAAGTTATCAAGTAATAGACATATTATTATAGTATATTTGAGGGAGTATTTGTGTAGTTCTAAACCTTTTTCCTCAAGGGACCCTTTTCTTTCATTGAGTAAACTGATGACCCCTGTCTAAGTGACATATTTCATGTTCTATTTAATACATAACGATGGCAGGACATAATAACTGATAAAATGTACAAGTAACCCTTAATTAACCTTTGTATCCTATTTATACTCTGAACTAAAACAGCCATCATTTGCCTCTATGAATTGCCAGCTTAAGTCACATCATGGGCTTATAGGTGTTGTGATTTTTGTACGTAAACATTTGACAGTAAATTGTGCTCGTTCAGTGCCTTGTGTCGATGACGATCCACTTTTTGTCCCTGCAGGCTTACAGAGTCCTCGAGCAGCCGGACCAACCCAAAGACATGATGAAGGATGACTTCATGGAGCGACACCGAGCCTGGTGCTGCTCCACCGTCCCAGAACAAGCTCTGTGTGGGATCAGTCGCATCTGGGTCTTCAGTCTGGCCAGACGTCAGGGCATTGCCACACGCATGCTGGACACCGTCAGGTACAAAGTCTTCTTACTTTTGTTGCCCAAATTGGCACATATTTTCATTTTAGCGAAGAAATTACCACAAAAAAACACATTCAAATAGCATTTGAACTCAACTTGACAGCATTTATATCCTACATTTAAAGAAATTGCTCTTAAAGGCTTTCAGTAATTACATCTCTCTTGTTGTTTTTTAGGAGCACCTTCGTGTACGGCAGCCATCTGACCAAGGAAGAAATCGCCTTCTCTGACCCGACGCCTGACGGCAAACTGTTCGCAACCAAGTATTCCAACACACCAACATTCATGGTTTACAACTTCATTGCATGAAGTAAATACGTGGATTAAAGATGCATGGTTTCAACTGATGCATTTGAAGTATTACATATTAACAGATCTTAAGGCAATTGTTTAATTGTCTTTTCATATGCAAAGCAATAACTGTTCAGGTTTTTTATAAGGGTGCTCCGATCAGGATTTTTTGGGACTAATCACGACCGCTAGAAGCAATATAGATCGATCGCGGAGTCACCGCTATTTCTCTGCGCCGGTCAACAAGCAATTCTGCGTCTGCCTGCCTGAAGTCGGGCTGTTCAGACAGTATGCGTCGCAGAGCAAGAATCGTGTACGTATGTCCTGCTGTTAAAGAGCAGGCAAATGAGTATTAAAAATGTTTCAATTCAGAATCGATGAGTCATCTGATCGGCTCTAATGATCTATCTTTAAAGAGACCACTGATCAAACTATTTAGAACGAAAATCAGCTAATAACGATCGGAGTACCCTTAATTTTTCATCTTGACGAGGCTTTAGTTTGTGTTGGAGTGTGTCAAAGCCTGTATAATTTCAATACGTTCCGTGTTCAGGATTAAAGGTACAGTGTGTAGGATTTAGTGGTGTATTTTCAGATTACAACTGAGTACCCCTTCGCTCACTCCTCCCTTTCCAAGACGGCGATAACTTGAGCTGGCGAGTGCAAAACTGGTAACGTCGTTCGCCTCGCTAAGAGGCCATCCTTACCATAATAGCACTAGACGGCGGCTGGCGGTACCACGGTTTTGCACTCTGCGGCTCACATTACCAGTTTCACAAGCGTGGCTGAGAACTACAATGGCCCTCAGGTAACATGAAAGGCTCTCTCTAGATCCAGTGTTTGGTTTGTCCGTTCTGGGTTACTGTAGAAACATGGCGGACTCCATGAAGAGGACCTTCTCCCTATGTAGATATAAAGCTCATTCTAAGCTAACGAAAACACAATGATTCTTAGTTTCAGGTGATTATACACTAAAGAAAACATAGTTATAAATATTATATTCCATTTCTGCTAAAAGATCCCCGGAAGTCCTACACACTGGCCCTTTTTTAAGTCGTTTTTAAAGATTCATGATACACCTGTTGTCACTCAGTATTTATACTCTATAATTTACTGTTGAATGTATATTAGCAGCGTTTTCTATTCAGATGTTTATATTCTGCTAAATAAGGAGCTTGAAACTGCAGCGACGGAAAATATTTCCTATTTTTGCATGAAAGAAAACTAGAAACCTCCTTTTGGTTCAAATGTTTGCTACAAGTTCGAGGTTTTCGGTACGTTTTTGGAAGGAAATATGTTGATAGGCCTGTTGTAAGTTGGATGCCATTGTTGTTTAGGGGCATTCTACTTTGTAAATACATTTAATAAACGTTGCCTTTTGTTTTATGATCCTAAATGTGTTTCTTGAAAATATTTTTGCACTGACTGTACACTAACAGTTCACTTAAAATAGATGTATATAATTATATTGTTACTTCAAGAGGAGGGACTATCGTCTGTGTAACTGCAAATAGAAATCAGAGTCGTTGAAAATGTTGGTAGATAGGCGGAAAATAATTTTTAAAACAATTGCATGAACGATTAGTTTTTTTTTTTTTTATAATTTAGAAGCTGTGTTTCCATTCACATTTTTTATGCATTTGGAAGCATTGCAATAGAAAAGCTGTATGGAAACGGCAAAATAGAGGCAAAAGAAATGCTCCCAATCCCGTATTTGGCACCTTTAATTACTAAAAACAAAGAAAGCAGATATTATTGCATCTCAGCTCATACAAAGCAGATTCCCGTTAACCAGAGCTGCAGTACAATCTACCACAATTATGCCATAGACACTGATACATCAGCGGAATATATGCAATGTATTAAAAAGGTAAAATATTAACACAGGACAGCGCTAGAGTTTTATCAAGAAAATATCAAAGTTTATAGAGGTGCAGAAGCAAACACACACGAGAACTTGAACACTTACACTAAAAGTTGACGTACATAGAAGAAAAAAAGAATACTGTACAGCAAAGACAACATACAAATAAATGACAGACTAATTGCTATTTAAAGTGTCAACAGATAAAGATGGACAGTATAGAAATTACAATGAGCTACAAAAGCTTATCGTGATTTGTCAAAGGCAACCGATACTTTGACCAGTGACGTATTTCTACGTCAAAATTGGGTGTCCTGGAGCTTCTAAATTAATACAAAAAACCCCAAGCAAACTAGTGAATATATGGTCAGAACCTCAATCCCCTATCAGTTTATCCCTCTAATATAAATCCCCTTCAGCCAGTCATTAACAATTAGCTTATTCTAAGATCAGAATGCTGAATTATTTGTAGAAATCAGTCGATAACAATCACCTCACTAGGCATTAAATCCAGCGGGGCATTGCTCTCTAAAGCCTGGACGATCTGGGCGGCAGAGGGTCTCTTCCTCGGGTCCTCCTCTGTGCAGAGACAGAAAAGCTCCACCGTCCTCCGGTACGAGCTGCCCAGAGCCTTGACATCCAGCACCGGCCTTGTCCCCAACCTCTCATAGTAGGCGTCCTCGTCAAAACTCTCCTCCATAGAGTTCTCTGAAATACAAACGCACCATTTTAACACGCTCTGTTTGAATGTAGCAGCTTGTATTGTCAGAAAATCGACAATAGGAAGTTTTTGAACGGCTCTAATGCCTCGTTTATACTCCTAAACGGACGCATGCACGGACAGCTGCAGGCGCTTAGTAGTTCTGTTTATAATGTTCGCTTTTTTGCAAAGTACTACACTATGAATTTTCTTCGACATATTATACTATGACTTTTTAAAATGTTTTCTGACATATGAAACTTGACTTTTTTTGACATACTATACTATGACTTATTTTTTCCACATACTACACTAGAACTTTTTTTAATTTTTTTGACATACTTTTAACTTTCTTTATTGTTCGACACGCTATACTATGATTTTTTTTCATGAAAGTTTTCGACACGATATACTGTGACTATTTTTTTTTTTTACGACACAGTATACTATGACTTTTTTTTCGATATACTGACTTTTTTTGACACAGTATACTATGACTTTTTAAAAAAAATTTTTTACATACTATACTATGACTTTTTTCGACACATTATACTGTGACCTTTTTTTTTTTCGACATACTATACTATGACTTTTTAAAAAAAAAATTCGACATACTATACTAGGACTTTTTTTCGGAAAACTATACTGACTTTTTTTTTCGACATGCTATACTAGGACTTTTTTAAAAACTCTTTTCGACAAAGTATACTATGACTTTTTAAAACTTTTTTTTGACACATACTATGACTTTTTTAAAAAGTTTTCGACACATTATACTGACTTTTTTGACACCGCCACAGAACTATAACTGAGCTTTAGCCTAAGTAGAACGCAAATCAGCCGGATGTGTGGAGAAAGTACGAAATTCAGGGGGGGCTTACCTTCATCCTCTTCCTCATCGTTGTCATCATCCTCCAGCATCTCCAGATGAGGCATGGCCAGCGTAATCATCTCCCACAGAGTCAGACCGTAGGCGAAGATATCAGCCTTGTCGGTGATTTCTCCGTCCTCCTCCAGAGCTTCCTTTGGTTTCCACGGCTCTGTGCCGATGTACTCCGCCTTTGGGTCTGACACTGAGGACAGAGAGAAGAAAAACATTAACTAGAAGGGCACTCGGAGAGCACAGACCTCCACCAAGGTTGTTTCCATACGTGAAAAATAATGTGTGATTCGAAGCCACTCCAAAATCGAATGGGATCTTCCTTCCAATTAATCCCGCAAACAAAAAGAAACCAACAAACCAAACTGAAAACATAACCTCCTTGGCGTAGACAATGAAACCCAAATTGGGCTGGATAAAAATGTAATTACAAAACAAAACATTCAATTTGTCTGTGTTTCCATAATAGACAAAATAGTGTCAAACACAAAACTAAATACAAAGCGCATGTAGTTCTGGCTTTTTTTGTTTTACAATTGCAACGACAAAGCAAAGATCCAGAAGTTTGCAATTAGTTTAAAATAAATAAAGGACACCCCCACTGGCTGACATGTATGTACAAGAAGAGTCAAAGCATGAGAGACTAAAGACTTTTTGTTTCTGTCCGGGCACAGGAACAAAGCTAATCAGCTGCTATAAACAGTTGTTTCCAACCAAATCTTTTCTGCCAATTCTGTGCTTTACTCCGTGATTATTCCCACTTGTAATGTTTACACACACACAAACACAACTCACGGTCAAGTGAGTGTGTGTGTGTGTGTGTGTGTGTGTGTGTGTGCACATTACATCATTGTCTGATGACACAATTATTTTAGAATTGATAAAATTAGAGTTTTAAAGTTAAACTTAACTCAGAACATTTACTCAAGTACTGTATTAAGTAAAGAACAAGTACATCTACCTGTACTTAAGATTTTATCAGTCAACTTATGCTGTGTTCACACCACAAGCGTCACAGCAACAGGCTACAAATCATTTTCAATGGAACCCGGTGACATGAAGCTATAAACTGACAGCCAACTCTTGTTGCTGCATGACGCCAACATACAAATAAAGTTGAGCTGGTCTCAACTTTTTTCAGCGCTTCAGTTTGTAGCTTCTTTTTTAGCCTGTTACTGTGTCGCTTGTAGTGTGAACGCAGCATGACACTGGTGTTTTGCGATATGACTGTTTACTGTAAATAAAAAATGTAGATACAGACAAAAAATCATGTGCTATATTTTCCCTGTTGTCTAAAGCAATGCACAACTATTTTCAGCTATTTTCAAATTCAAGGATTTTTGAGGAGCTAGAAATAAATTGTGTTGTTTTTAAGATGTCCCTGAACTTGTGTACAAACAGTGATCATTGTGGGAGCTCCCACTATTTCTCTCACAGAAAGTACAGTGCTGTATTTTCACATCAAAGCTACTCAGTTTATTTTTATCCTGACTGACATGAACACAGTTACTAATTACCTCTCATGTTCTCGTCCAGCTGCAGAGACACACCGACGTCGCAGATCTTAACGGTCTCAAAGTCGCCCTTGATGACAACGTTACACGACTTCATGTCGCCGTGCAGCAGCTTCTTCTCATTGTGGAGATACTGTGGAGAGAAACAAACAAAGACTTAACAATGTCCTTCTGTGTTTATTTGGTTTTGTTAAACAATCCTCATTTCTAAAATTAAATTAGAAAGATGGCTGATGAGGAGACGAGACAAATATGTTTTGGGAAAGAATGAACGACTGATGTTGTCAGTGGGTTTGTCTACAGTTTCCCATGGATATTTTATTAAATCATATTATTCTTTATTATTAGTATTATTATAAATAAAATAATAAATAAATAATAATATTGTTAGGAGTAAAGAAACCAGTAAATATTCACATTTAAGAAGCTGGAAAGAGGTAATTTTGACATATTTTTCTTTAAAAAAATACTGAAACCGATTAATCAATTATAAAAATACTTTCCAAAAATGTAATAGTTGACAACTGATTGATTAATTGCTGCAGCTCTAGAAGGTTAATAGAGGATGATTAACAAGCAGGAGGAGGTATAAACTACAAAAAAGAGCAGCTGATGTGTGCAGTAATCTGTCATATGAAGACAAACATGAGTATAGAGGGACACAGGTGTGAAGATAATCCAGATCTGATACATGTTAACACCAAGAGTGTCTGTGATTTACCTGAAGGCCACGAGCAACATGCAGCGCTACTTTTTCTATGTTGGCAGCGGGGAACGCTTTCAGGCCGTCCTCTCTCCTCTTCTCTATCAGGTCATTGAGGGACTGCTCTCCTCCGTACTCCATCGCCAGACACTTTGATCCATCTTTGGCCGTGGTGAAGGCACGAAACCCTTTAATGTTGGGATGATAAGGACACAGAATTAACAAAATGAGCTATTAATGCCATACTTGTAACATCAGTCAACACCAGATTGGTGTACTTGGTGGGAAATTAAAATGAGCTGACTAACAAGCCATTGAAAAGCCTAGTTTTAGCATTTGCTTCCACATTTGTCCACTCAACCTGAATCTTAAGCAAGTTTACCTTTATGTTGTCACTTTACCTTCCTACTGCCGGGTGTAAAACCGTGGTAATGCCGTTCGCCTCGCTCAGAGGCCATCCTTACCATAATAACACTTCTTTAAGAGCAACGGAAGTCAGACAGCGGCTGGCGGTACAACGGTTTTGTACTCTGCGGCTCACGTTATCGCAGTTTCACAAGTGTGTCGGAGAACTACAGTGGCCTTCAGGTAATGTAAAAACATGAAAGGCTCCCTCTAGAGCTGGTGTTTGGTTTGTCTGTTCTGGGCTACTGTAGAAAACATGGCGGACTGAAGAGGACCCGCTCCCTATGTAGATATGAAGAGCTCATTCTAAGGTAACGAAAACACAACGATTCTTATTTTCAGGTGATTATACACTAATGAAAACACAGTTATGAATATTATATTCCATTTCTGCCAATAGATCCCCTGAAATGTTACACACTGTTCCTTTAATGAGTGTTGTTGGAGGGAGTCTGAGATCCAAGTCGCTGTTGGAGTGAATATTGTGAGGCCTTTATCAACGTTACGATCAATAATGATTCTGCTGTTTGTATCTGAAGTGTAAAATGTCCCTTAAAATATTCCTGTGGTTTACAATGATGCCAGAGACACAAAGAAGCATTAAATCATTCATCTATGTATTATTTTCTGAAGAACGTCTGTTACACTGGCCACTGTAAAGTGCTACACCACAGTGTATGTACCGTGAGCCTGCGGTCGTGTCTTACCAACAATGTTTGGATGATTGATTCCCTTCAGGACCTCCGCCTCCTCGTTCAGGCGCTTCTGGTAAACCGCCGTCTGTCCGGATGCACACCTGCTGTTGATCTTCTTCACAGCCCAGGGAGAGGCATTCAACTTTCCCATTCTAGGATTCATTTGATCAACAACATATACATATTGTTTATCATTCATATGCAGTAGGCTTGGGAAACAGCACTATTTAACAATTTATACTGAAGATGGATTTGCACAGTCATGGTAAATATATTTTGACTTAAACTATTTTTATTTTGATGCATGAAACTCCATGCACACATTTGGTACTTTAGTTTGGCTTTGCTAAAGTACATACGTCATTCATTGTGATTTAAATGTTTAGGAATCTACTCGCCTTTGTCATCCAGTATGCATCTGCAATACACTAAAGCAACTTTTCTTTCAATAAAATGTACATTTCAGCAGTCCTGTTCTCACAGTATTATTTAAATGAACTACACCGAGGGACCATGGTGAACCATTTCTAAAAAAAAGCCTAGGATTTGTTTAAGTTAAGGGCTTTTTGGTGAATTGAACCGCAACAGATAGATATTTTGAGCTATATTCTTATATTAAAGGGTGAAGAAGAAAGAGGAGAAATGAGGAGATATACATTATTATAAACAATGTATTTTTATAATCAGAGAACATTACAAACCTGTTCATGAGGTAAACGTTGACTCCAGTCCCACAGCCCAACTTCTTCATGAAAGGTGAGGCCGGGATGGTGATCGGGGTCCCTCCGCCGCTTCCAACGCTCTTCACTCGGACGTTTTTAGGGGTCTTGAATGCGCCCTCGTCGCTGCATGAGGTGGGGGAGGCCATTCTGTCAGAGGAAAACAAATACTACAATAGTTAACAGGGGAAAACACATAGGGATACAGCTAATAACCCAAACACATAACATTTAATCCTAATATCAACACTAGTGACTTAAGGGGAGACCTTTTGTTTTTCATGTACTAGTAAATTTTGAGACTTTAACTATTAGTTAAAATTGTTTACCCTAGTATTCACCAATATGTAGTGGATTTTACAATATATATCTTTAAAGGCCTTTTTTTCAGACTCTGAGCCAGAAATCTCCACTTCAGTAGCACTTACATCCAACTTTACAGTTTTATTCCCATCTATATTCTGAAGGTGTTTTACAGAGGGGTTTGTTTATATATCATTCCTGATTTATATAATATTTTATTCATAAAAACATGGATTTTATTTTCAGCTGTTGACAGTATTTTCTAAAGAGACATCCAAAAATCCCTCTGTAAAAACCTTTGACTCTATGTCAACAAAATAGAGCAATAATTTTGAAGCTGGCTTTATCCGATGTTCAGATTTCTGTTCTGGAAAGATAAGATAAGATAAGATAGAACTTTATTAATCCCGAAGGAAATTCTTGTGCCAGAGATTGCTCAGAAATACATCAAAATTACAACAAGTTCATGTGTATAAAAAGAAAAGTACTATTTCTAGCACCAGTGCCTAAAAGAATAACAATTAAGTAAGATACATTTAGTAAAATGAGTAAATAAGATAGGTCAAATAAAAAAACAGAAAAAGAAAAGAAAAAGAAATGTATGCAAATTAGCACATTATTTGATAAGATAATACCTCATTTGCAAATTCAAACAAAATTTCTTAGGGTGTTGTCTGTGTTTTATTTATCTTATTTATTATTATTTGTTTTCCCCTTTAACTACTTATGTTCTTTGTATTTGCTTATCTCCATTTTTGTTTGCCCTTAGTTCCTAGTATTGTCTGTTTTTGTTGATATATATATCAGAAATGAGGCGTTATACACACCCCACAGAAGTCTGTATCACTGACATGCACATGCTTCCCAATAAACATATTTGAAACAAACATACAAATTTCAGAAAACTTTGTAATACAAAACTGAATCAATAAAATGGGGAAGTTTCATGGTGGGTGTCAATTGTTATCCCCTGGGATGTCTCCCCTTTAAAGTCCTAAAAGTTAATATTTTATAGGAATAAGTGACGTTTTGATGCATGTGATATAAGCCGAATTAAAATCTAAACTGTCTAATGTTTTACTAACTATGTATAAAGTTATTTTAGTCTAAGAATACGTAAAACAACAATAAAACGCATTATTTTGAATGGAGTCTGGCACAGTAGTCTTCATTAATGGCGTTAACTTTAAACGTTAGCTTCGAAATAAAGTGACACGTTACTAATGTTGTAATGAAGACAGCCGGATTTAAGGTGTTTTTATAGTGTTTTGAGTCAGATAAGTCCATAGTTTAGTTAATAAATGTAACGTTACCTGCGTTTTCTTTCACTGTTTCACAAACTGAACTGAACTGATGAAGTTTAGATTAAAACGCGCCGAACATTCAAAATACCACTTCCGGCTTCAACCCGGCTGCACGACGGAGGCCGCGGAGGGACAAACTGAACGGAGGGCGATTGAGGCTGGGTAATGAAAACAGCAGAGTTAAAACTAATTTCTTTATTTGATAAGACTTAAGGGCAGGGGTCAGCAACCTTTACTATCAAAGGAGACATTTTAGGCAAAAAATAAAAAATAAAAATCTGTCTGGAGCCACAAAACATTTGAGCATTGTGATGAAGGTAACAGTTTATAGTCTAAGTATATAGTATATAAGTCTAATGCAGTGAGAGCCAAAGAGCAAATGTACTACGGAGTATTAGGGCCACATTGAGGGAAAAATAATCTGAGATTTACAGAATAAAGTCATAATATTATGAGAATAATGTCGTATTTTAACGAGAAAAAGAGTCATAATTTACGAAAATTAAAGTTATAATTTAACGAGAAAAAAAGTCGTAATATTACGAGAATAAAGTCATAATTTAATAAAAAAAAGTTGTAATTTACGAAAATAAAGTCATAACTTTACGAGAAAAAAAGTCGTAATATTACGAGAATAAAATCAGAATTTAACAAGAAAAAAGTCGTAAAATTACGAGAATAAAATCATAATTTAACAAGAAAAAAGTTGTAATATTACGAGAATAAAGTCATAACTTTACGAGAATTTTTTTTTAATATTACGAGAATAAAGTCATAACTTTACGAGAAAAAAATTATAATATTACAAGAATAAAGTCATAACTTTACAATAAAAAAGTCATAATCTTACAAAAATAAGA
This sequence comes from Sebastes umbrosus, assembly GCF_015220745.1. Taxonomy (NCBI): domain Eukaryota; kingdom Metazoa; phylum Chordata; class Actinopteri; order Perciformes; family Sebastidae; genus Sebastes; species Sebastes umbrosus. The sequence continues at coordinate 8,285,594 of NC_051286.1, forward strand.
TAATAATTTAACAAAAAAAGTTGTAATTTATGAGAATAAAGTCATGACTTTACGAGAAAAATAACATGTAAAATTACTACTTTATAATATTACGATTATTATTCTCGTAATCCTATGACTTTATTCTCGAAATCTCAGATATATTTTTTCCCCTCAATGTGACCCTAATACTCTGTCGTACCATAGACCTACAACAATGATCAATAAAAATGAAAATGTAAACAAAAAACAGTTATTCATTTCCATTTTTAAAAATCCACAGGGAGCCACTGGAGAGGAGCTAAAGAGCCTCATGTGGCTCAAGAGCTGCAGGTTGCTGACCCCTGCTTTAGGGAGTATACATGTTATTAACTGTGATTATAAAGATGGCTCAGCGTTACTCTAAATATATTTCAACATGATTTTAAAATCAGTTTCAGTTGTAATATAGCTTTTCACCAACAGAGGGCGGTCACGTTATAAAATAGATAGATAGATAGATAGATAGATAGATAGATAGATAGATAGATAGATAGATAGCTAGATTAATACTAACTCTGAATTTATACAATAATGATGATGATGCCAGCACAAGAGATTGCAAGGATTTTCTAGCTTTTGAGAATTTAGTAGCCTACTTTATATGTTTAAAGGTCCATTTTCATGCTCACAAAAATTTCATGAAAAAAAGTCAAAATATAGTATGTCAAAATTTCATGAAAAAAAGTCAAAATATAGTATGTCGAAAAATTTCATGAAAAAAAGTCAAAATATAGTATGTCGAAAAATTTCATGAAAAAAAGTCAAAATATAGTATGTCAAAATTTCATGAAAAAAAGTCAAAATATAGTATGTCGAAGAATTTCATGAAAAAAAGTCAAAATATAGTATGTCGAAAAATGTCATGAAAAAAAGTCAAAATATAGTATGTCGAAGAATTTCATGAAAAAAAGTCAAAATATAGTATGTTGAAAAATTTCATGAAAAAAGTCAAAATATATTAAGTCGAAAAATTTCATGAAAAAAAGTCAAAATATAGTATGTCAAAATTTCATGAAAAAAAGTCAAAATATAGTATGTCGAAGAATTTCATGAAAAAAAGTCAAAATATAGAATGTCGAAAAATTTCATGAAAAAAAGTCAAAATATAGAATGTCGAAAAATTTCATGAAAAAAAGTCAAAATATAGTATGTCAAAATTTCATGAAAAAAAGTCAAAATATAGTATGTCGAAGAATTTCATGAAAAAAGTCAAAATATAGTATGTCGAAAAATTTCATGAAAAAAACTCAAAATATAGTATGTCGAAGAATTTCATGAAAAAAAGTCAAAATATAGTATGTCGAAGAATTTCATGAAAAAAAGTCAAAATATAGAATGTCGAAATATTTCATGAAAAAAAGTCAAAATATAGTATATCGAAAAATTTCATGAAAAAAGTCAAAATATAGTATGTCGAAGAATTTCATGAAAAAAAGTCAAAATATAGAATGTCGAAAAATTTCATGATAAAGTAAAAATATAGTATGTTGAAAAATGTCATGAAAAAAGTCAAAATATAGTATGTTGAAAAATGTCATGAAAAAAAGTCAAAATATAGTATGTCGAAGAATTTCATGAAAAAAAGTCACAATATAGTATGTTGAAAAATTTCATGAAAAAAGTCAAAATATATTAAGTCGAAAAATTTCATGAAAAAAAGTCAAAATATAGTATGTCGAAAAATTTCATGAAAAAAAGTCAAAATATAGTATGTCGAAGAATTTCATGAAAAAAAGTCAAAATATAGAATGTCGAAAAATTTCATGAAAAAAAGTCAAAATATAGAATGTCGAAAAATTTCATGAAAAAAGTCAAAATATAGTATGTCGAAGAATTTCATGAAAAAAAGTCAAAATATAGAATGTCGAAAAATTTCATGAAAAAAAGTCAAAATATAGAATGTCGAAAAATTTCATGAAAAAAAGTCAAAATATAGTATGTCAAAATTTCATGAAAAAAAGTCAAAATATAGTATGTCGAAGAATTTCATGAAAAAAAGTCAAAATATAGTATGTCGAAAAATTTCATGAAAAAAACTCAAAATATAGTATGTCGAAGAATTTCATGAAAAAAAGTCAAAATATAGAATGTCGAAATATTTCATTAAAAAAGTCAAAATATAGTATATCAAAAAATTTCATGAAAAAAGTCAAAATATAGTATGTCGAAGAATTTCATGAAAAAAAGTCAAAATATAGAATGTCGAAAAATTTCATGATAAAGTAAAAATATAGTATGCTGAAAAATGTCATGAAAAAAGTCAAAATATAGTATGTTGAAAAATGTCATGAAAAAAAGTCAAAATATAGTATGTCGAAGAATTTCATGAAAAAAAGTCACAATATAGTATGTTGAAAAATTTCATGAAAAAAGTCAAAATATATTAAGTCGAAAAATTTCATGAAAAAAAGTCAAAATATATAGTATATCAAAAAATTTCATGAAAAAAGTCAAAATATAGTATGTTCAAAAATTTCATGAAAAAAGTCAAAATATATTAAGTCGAAAAATTTCATGAAAACAAGTCAAAATATAGTATGTCGAAGAATTTCATGAAAAAAGTCAAAATATAGTATGTCGAAAAATTTCATGAAAAAAAGTCAAAATATAGAATGTCGAAAAATTTCATGAAAAAAAGTCAAAATATAGAATGTCGAAAAATTTCATGAAAAAGTAAAAATATAGTATGTTGAAAAATGTCATGAAAAAAAGTCAAAATATAGAATGTTGAAAAATTTCATGAAAAAAGTCAAAATATATTAAAGCTGCAGTGCGTAGAAATCCGGAAAACGCAAAATCCTGCATCCCCTCGAGCTGCTCTCTCCTCTCTCTCCTCTCTCCGCTCTCCTCTCTCTGTCCGAAGCCCCTCCCCCCACACGAGAACGGGCATATGCACGCGCTTCATACGTGCTCGCTACATCTGAGGAGGCTACCGCAGCGAGCTACACATTACCTTCTAACGACATCAACAGTTTGGACTGTCTTTTTGAAAGTCTGTCTTTCTTTTTTTGGGTTGTTTTGAGGTGTAGGCAGTTGCTGCCAATGCTGGAATAGCAAGCTTTCCAGTAGGTTGTTCCGCCATTGACCGAGGCTTTCACTATCTGCAGAGACCAGACGTGAACGCGCATCTCCTTTTGTGGAACAGCCAATAGGAACGCTCTCTCTGAAATGCCCTGTGATTGGTCAAAGTCTGCCGTCACGGGCAAGATTTTCTAAAGCCTGTAAACAGAGCCATGAGGAGGTGCAGAGGTGTAGTTTTCTCTCAGATCACTTGAAATACAATATGCTGAAAGGTTATTATGGAATTTTTGCCAAATTATGCCAAAATATTGTTGCCTACTGCCACTTTAATGCTTTATTTTGTGTTTTCTACTAGAACATGTTTACATGCTGTAATGTTAAAAAAAAACTTTATTTTCCTCATGCTGTCGGCCTGAATATACCTGTATTTAGCCTCTGTCTGAAACGCTCCGTTTTAGTGCATTTCAATGGAATTACAACAGAATTGCGTTGCTAGGAAACAGTTTGGGTCCATGTTTACTTCCTGTCAGTTGATGACATTCACATACACACATCAACACGAAATAAACTGGGACACATTTAGAATGTTTATGTTTAAAATTGTGTAATGGGTCTAAATATTGTATATTTGTGACATCACAAATGGGCAGAAATCCTGACAGCTTGTTTCAAATGCAGAGTTTCTGAATACGGGCTGTGTGTATTTCTCTGTGGAATGAGCGTTTTGGTACTTTCAAAGTATTCATATAGCACTTAAACCTGCTTTATCTTAAAAAAAGACATGGAAATCTCACTTTTTACAAAATGTGATCTTTAATCTTCATCACAGCATGTGTCTGTCCTCTCCTTAATATCGGGGCCTTGTACGAAAGAATTTCACTCATTCCGACGATGAAGTTGACCTCCGACCTCGACTCTCATGGTCCCATTATTGTTTCATCTCCTTCACATACTGCAGATGTTCCCTGCCGGCTCCTCTCATTGTGTGGAGGGATAACCGTTTCATTATGAGGAAGAGGAGCAGGAATGTGGTCCGATGACAACTGGACATGGATGGGAAGCCATCCCTCGTTCCCCTAAAGGCAAATGAGCTTATGTTTGAAATGGGCTCATGCTGCCACATGTTGTGGTGTATTTTATAGAATAAGGACGGGTAACTCTTTAGTCAGAGCACAAAAAAACACCCAGAAAGAAAGAGAGGATGGTGCTTAATGTCACCATCAAATTAAGAACAGTCACATACCTTAATGTAATGATTCAAATACAAAAATGAGAGGAGTATTGTGTGTCAATTTCTCTCTGTTATGTCATTCATGCAGCTTGAAGGAGGTTAATATTCAATTTACTTTTATCATGAGATACAACCAGATGTTTGCTCACATATGGGACAGAACGTATATTTATAATGACCATGTAAACAACAACAAAGCACGTACAAAATATATTTTGTTTTGAACCACAAAAAATATTTAACAGATAGGAATCCAGGACGTTCATGCACCACATGGCAAAACATATTTGGATATCTGAATATTACACCTCCGTTTTACTATCACAATGTGAAGATATTGCATGCTGTACTTTTTTTAGCTGTGGACGTTGTTACATAACACGCTTACATTGCATATACAACATGTCTTCCTCTCAGCTCTCAGGAACTCCTGTGATTTATCTCTAATAGTCAGGATTACTACAGATTTAGGAGAGCAAAAAATAACATTTTTTCAAGAAATTGAGAAAACAATCTCACCACAAGGGGATGATTGAAAGCCTAAGAACAGCTAAATGGACCCTGTGGTGAGATTGTTTTCTCAACTGCTGCTTTCAAGGTCTAGGAATGAACTTTGAACCTCAGATTTTAAGGTTTAAGGTTTTCAATTAACGGACCAATTTATAAAAAAAATAAATCTGATGTATGAAATGACAGCTCTAAAACTGCACATGTACAGTGAAAGAAAAAAAGAGCTAATTAAATTAGCAGCTAAGGAATATAAAGTCCAGTTTTATTCCTTAAATGCAGATGCAAATCAAGCTGACAGCCATATTATTAGCTCACATATCATGTATTTATAATGACCATGTAACAACACAAATATATACGGCTGCACCCTCTTAGTCGATTAGTCGATTAATCAGTCGTTTTGGTCTTAGTCGACTAAAATTTCTTTCTAAAAATCCATCCATCCATCCGGCCAACCATCTACTGCAGCCTACACGTGTGTAAAATTGGTTCCACTTGCAGAACTGTAGTATATATTTCACTGTATCTAATAAAAACTAATATAAAGTCTTACCTCCCTGGAGGATAAGTGAAACCACGTTGACCCGAGTCAAACCGGCTTCACAGTCTTTGTTCTGACTCTCGGCCATGTGTGTCGGACATCAGGTGATTTTTCATCCAATCATTTCTACATCCGCTTCACATGTGGAAACCATCATACTTGTAATTACTGTTCAGAGCTGTCAATCACAGCACATGCGTGGCGTTACATGCCCACGTGCTTCAGGCCGCGCTTGTGATCATGTGTGTAACTGAAACACAAGTTTAGCTTCCTCGCTCTCTCTTCACCTGCTTGACGTCTAAAAAGTGCCTGTTTCCAATCCACCTCTCAATGTTATCAAGAATAACAACACTTCACCTGTTTAAACAAATCTACATTTTATTACTTCAGCAGTGCATATACAGCATTTTAGTGGTACAAATCAACAGAACATAAAGTAAAAAGTGAAGCACTGTGTTGAGTATGTTCTTGACATAATCATGTTTGATTTAGGCATTTATTTTTGTACGTATCTTGTTAACTCCATAGCCCTTATATGTGTTATGACCAGCACAATGTAATAAAAAACAGACCATTATACCAACGTATAGCACAGTAAGGTCTTTGTACAACAAAGTATACATTTTAAAAATATGACACATTTAAGTGATTAAGTGCACTTTGCAATGTGTTCTCACTTTCATAAGCGATGGCATTAGGCTGCATTATATTTTCAAAGTCAAATATTCAAGTTATTTGACCCCGTGAGGCAGAAGCATTGATGTGAGGTCAGCGGAGCCTCTGACCAATCAGGAAATCACATCACAAGCGTTTTATCCTTCTGATATCTGAGAGGCTGCAACTTCGCCGGGAAGGAACATCAGTAAAAAATACATTTAGTTGTGAGAAGAGGATCAACTGGAGGAGACACTGGGATTGCACATTTCTTTATGGTTGAATTGTGCACATATGGTTTTGGTATGTGATTGGTCTGCACAACTTTCACATGTTACCGTCTCCAGAATCCATATTTACCAGCATATTGTAAGAGTTAGAAGCATATTCTTTAAGGGGAAATACCCCAGGTGAATAGGATAAAAAATGTAACAAGTAGATATAACCATGAAACTTCCCCAGTTGATTACTTACAATAAGGCACTTATTTTTTGTATTACAGGTTTTCTGAAATGTTATGTTTAAATGTGCAAATGAGGCACTATCATATTAAATGTGTGCAAATGTGCACACATTTCCAGAAGAGAAATCTGAACATTGGATAAAGCCAGGTTCACAATTCTTGTTTCATTTTGTTGACATATTAGAGTCAAAGGTTTTGGAACATATTTGGATGGAGTCAAAAAAAGCAGCAGTTTGCAGCAGGAGACACAAATGCAATTTCTTGGGATTTTGAACATTACAAAGTTATGTATATGTACTGTATATTAAAGAGGAAAAAACAACCAACCAAACTAACAAACCAACTACAATCAGTAAAAAAAAACCCAGGACAAAGCAACTGTGTTTTTACTTTTCAGAGCACAAAGGATAACCTACAGTACTATTGATCCTACGTGATTATTCCATACCTGTGAAATGCACAATCTACTGTACCTTCCTCCAAAAGCAGCACCTCGAGGTGACAGTGAGCAGCCAAGTTGTTCTGAATATGCATCTAATTTTCTTTAACTTTAGGTAAATGAACTGCAGGAGGTTTTTTGTTGATATTTTTAATAATCCGCTTAATAAAAACATATTCAAAATGTATCATGATTTCTATATCCAGTCCCATTGGAGCTCTTGACATTGATAGTAGAACACAAAAGTGTGTATCACTTACATTTCAATCGGTGTAATTGAAATTTGGGAGCTAAAAATTGAGTCATAAGTGAGAAAAATGGTACAAAAAAACAAAACAAAAACAAAACTGATTTACTGTAGCTGCTTGGTCTGCCAATCTCCAACCAATAATCTCCTAACATACCTGTAAATAAAAGGCCTAACTGATTCTTAGTGCTCCCATAATATCTTGCTATCTATGCTGTAAATACTAGACTCGGCTCACTGAGGTATAACTGTGACTCTAAGACATTTTTAGGGAAGTCCAATCTACTGGCAAATACCTATCATCTGATAATGAGGAGACCAACTATGCTATTTTCCTATTAAACATCACATTCTGAGGACTGAACACATTGGTCTTTACTTTTTCCACTTTGCACCTCTTAACTTTCAATCTGTACAACAGTTTGGGGCATTAGAAATTTGGGGGCTAAAATTTCATTTATGGGCAAAAAAGTTTTTTGAAAGTGGAAACGGCACCAATCTCCAACCAATAATCTCTTAAGTTATCTGTAAATAAAAAGCCTGAGTGACTGTTGTTTCGCCTCGCTGATCAGTCAAGATCACAAATGTCAGGGTCATGGATGAGAGAAGCAACTGACATGAATAATTATTAACAATATCCTGCCAATAAAGTTTGAACGTTAGCAAACTTGTGCTGCAAATACTTGACTCTGCTCACTGAGGTATAACTAGAGCAGCTCTGCCTCTAAGAAATGTTATGGAAGTCTAATCTACTGGCAAATACCTATAGTATAAGATAATGAGGACGTAGATGAGATGAGATAACATTGATCTTTACTTTCTCACACTTGGCACCTCTTAAGTTAAAAAGGAAATGGCACCAAATCTGATAAATTGTCTCTCTTCAGTAGCAAAAAAGAAAAGAAACAAAAGCTGGGAGCACTGCCATGTCTTCGTAGCTACACTGATAGCTCCTGCTGCTATCAAAATAGTTTAACATTAATGAATATTAAAGGCCTGCTGGGATCAATACTGTGGAGTAAAACATACTGAAACTTGCGTAAATACAAAACTATTTTCTGAGGAAGTGCTCCAAGGGAATTTCAATCATATTTTGTTTGTTTCTCTGTTTAAAAAGAGGAGAAAATATACTGAAGCAGCTCTGGGTGTTATCTTTGGCTTAGAGCTTTAAAGTAAAAACTCCTCCATGGCCAAAGTGCTGAATGTGACGCCTGTACAAGATTAATGAGGGTCATCAGGTCGAGACCTAAAGAGCTGGCTGCCACTCAGTCGTACTGTCAGCACAGAAAAACAGAGCTCATATTGTAAAAGTGTGTGTGTGTGTGTGTGAGAGAGTATAACACTCAATCATGCACACATTAGTTGGGAAGTATTCAACTCTATAACCTTGTAAATTTCTAATTTGTTCCATTCACTCCTTTTAAGCAAAACCACCTCATGGACGACAGAAAAAGACAAACTACTGGACATAAAAGTGTAATCGTACCATATATCAAGCTGCTAATACTATAAATTAACTGTATATTGACTGTTATATGTTGGATTGTTTGATGGGTCCTTTGATGATTCGTGTCATAAACTTTGTACTTTGGCAGAACCAAGTTGCTGAGAGATCTGTCATCTGTATTTTAATGTATGTTTTATACATTTAAAGGACTCGACTGCCCAGAAATCCTTTGAGCTGGTGTCATATGTGGTTCTGTCACTGTCAGCTGCTGTATTTCACATGTCATTATTATGTTTTATTGCTTCCTGTGCAGGGAGAAGAATTCCTCCCGCCTGATTTTGGGCAAATTAATCTGCTGCATTTCAGCTTTAAAGTGCCACTTTTGGATTCATGCAGATGCAGTTATACATTAAAGTCTGACCTGGTCTCTAGGGCTGCAGCTAATGATTATTTTCATTGTTGACTGATCTGTTGATTATTTTCTTGATTAGTCGATTAGTTGTTTGGTCTATAAAATGTCAGAAAATGGTGAAAAATGTCAAAGCCCAAGATGCCGTCCTCAAATGTCTTGTTTTGTCCACAACTCAAAGATATTCAGTTTACTGTCATAGAGGAGTAAAGAAAACAAAATATTCACATTTAACAAGCTGGTATCAGAAAATTTTGACTTTTTTTTCCTTAAAAAATGACTGAAACCGATTAATCGATATTAAAATAGTTGTTGATTAATTTAATTGTTGACAACTAATCGATTAATTGTTGCAGCTCTACCTCTATTGGTCTCTATTATAGGATACTAAGACATACACTAAGTATATGGATGTGTTTTCCACAGGGAGTTTTCATAATTGATTCATTTGCCAATTATTTTCTCGATTAATAGATTAATTTGGTCCATAAAATAGCAGAAAATATCCATTGTGCAAATATCATACTTTGTCCAACAAACAGTCCAAAAGTGATATTCAATTTTAAATGATATAGAACAGAGAAAAGCAGCTGAAGCCAGAGAATGTTTGAATGCTGGTACCTGATCCGATGAATCAATCTGCTAATTGATTAATTGAGTAATCGTTTCAGCTCTAACGTGTATAATAATTATAATAATGCTGCTTTTATAAAACAGTTTCCAAACCTTGTGAACAAAATGAAAACTGTTCAGCATGAAGGATGAGCTAATGAAAAAGAAACAGATAACCAACTAGCTTCCTGGTGAGCCAAAGAGTTGTCAATGTCTGATAAAGTTTGCATTGCATTCAGTTGTGCTTGTTGTTATCTGGCAAAAGGTTAAAAAAGAAGGTATGTGGTGATACAGATGTAGAAAATGATCACAGCTTTCTGTGCGAGAAGTGACTTCATGACAAGACTTCATACAAATTATACCTGATTTTTGTTGAGTACAAGCTATTGAGTGAGTTCTCAGATCAACTTTTTAAACCCACAATTCCCTTTTGAGTTGCCATAGCGTCTTCTGAGACTATTGAGTCTGTTTTCTCACCTCATTTTCCCTTTCCCAAGACTCCCTTTCCCCTCTTTAATTTATCTTCTTCTGCGGTTTAAAACCGAAACCCTCAACAAACACCAAGGCACTTGAACATGAGGTAGAAAAAATAATTTCTGGCTGAAATCGCCCTGAAAAGTCAAATTCACATCCAATGTTTTTTTCCTCCCTCACATGGACATCATGTGTGCAGATTAATTTCCATACAAATAAAGTGGGCCATACAATTCTTGATTTGTTTGAGCTAGGAGAGCTTACACAGACAGATTTCACTACAGAATATAGGAGCAGAGGGAACTCAACTACAGCTCTTTTAGGTTTGTGAGTTTGCCAAATTTTAAAAGGTGCACTAAAAAAGTTTCCCCTCTTCAAATATAAAACATGACTGAATAAAGAGACGCGTTCCTGTTGGGACACCTGGGAGGTACCAGCCTTTTTGGATTCAAGAGCAGCCGTAAAGTTTAAACCCCTCTGAGAGAGGCATAAAACTCGGAAGAGAAAGCTTGTCTGTTATGGTTGGTTTCGTGTGAGTGTGTGCATACACATATTAATGCTGAATCAACCCAACTTTTGGCAGTAAACGATGACAGTCGTAAATTGTACAGGGCTTTCGTCCATCTGTTTATACTCATCTGCTCTTTCTTCTTCATTATCGCGTCATCTGTCAACTGCAGTGACTGATGACTCTTTCTTTGTTAGTTGCATTATTTTTTCCATTTTCATTAAAAACATAAAGCACAGAGTAAACACTGATTTGGTGATTTGCAGGTCAGAAAGACGTCTGAATGTTGGGATTAAAACAGCGCTAAAAAGCTGCAATAATAAACCTCCTAAAGTTGGAGTCGTGTTTCTGTCCACCTGATGGATGTAAGTCTCCTTTTAGCTATGTTTTTGGTCTCCACCATCTACTCAGAAAAATATCTGGCTCTTTAGCTGCTAAATAATTCCCCAGATTGTCGCTAACTTTTTGTGTCTGTCTTTTGTTGCTGGGCAGGTAACATAGAGTGGATTTATCAGAGTATTTTTGACAGAAAAGAGTGAGATTTTCGAGCAAAACAATGAACTTTGTACAGATTTACTGTAGGTAATAATTCTCTGTTTATAAAATGTAAAACATTGATTAGAGGAGAGTTTAAAAAACTGCAGCTTAGGCCAGCCGGTTAGACTGCTATCAGGTCATTAAATGGTTGTTATCAGTCGTAAGCCTCATAGATATGGGTCAGAAGGTCACCCACTAGTAGGTTTTATCATCTATTCACATGGGCAATCACCAAAAGAAAGAATAAAAGAAGACACAGCGACCTCTAACGACCGTAGTAATTATGACAGGTGCAGAAGCTGAGGTCAGACGCTGTAGTATGGACGGTGTGAAAGTCCATACGGCGTGGATGTCGGGGGATAGATGGGACACAAAACACAGTACTTGGGTTCGCATCCCGTGTAAAACCGACGTGTAATTGTCTTTGTGTTCACAACCTTCAGTTTCAGTTTTCAAACGTAGTTATTTTAAGCCAAAACACAATCTTTTTTTCCTAAACTTAAAGAAGTTGTAGTTGTGTTGCCTAAACCTAAACAAGCTGTTTGGTTTGTGTTCAAAATATAATGTCAGAAATGTTGCTTTTAAGTTTTGCTTTCACTTTTACAATGTAGTAGGTGTAGCAGGCCCAAACTGACCCACATCTATGAGGCTCATAACGACTAATAACGTACATTTAATGAGCTGATAATCGTCGAATCGGGTGCTTCGGCAGTAATGCACAGAAAAACGTAGAAAGACAGCTAGCTAGCAAACATGGATGTAAACAATGCATGATTAAAAATATTTCAAAAAAGTCTTTGCACAGGTTTTAGGAGGAAGTTAATGTACTCAACTCATTTGTTAGATCTCAAGGATACACACAATGTGTTTTGGTGAGTAACTTTGAATGTTTACATAAAACTCCACACAGAAGCTTTAAAAGTAGTTGAAAAAATTAAATTTCAGCCCAAATTTAGTCCAGTTTTCGACCTGCTAATCAACAAATGAGTGCTTACTACTGTAGGTAATGCTATATGATGTATAATAAGGCAACACTGTGTATGTTTAGCATCACTCAAAAGCCATTCCTGCATAATAATGTGAAGAGCAGCTGCCTGTAAATGAAGAATCAGTTTCTTTATGTGCCGTTTCAGCTCCTCAGAAACTTGATAGACGAAGGAAGACTCTGGGATTATGAAGTTGTTGGATTAGTTTCTAATCCACACTGGAGGTCAAAACAGCAAACCTGCCCCCAGACGAGCCTCTGAGGACAGACGGACCCTCTGAAAGCTGACCTTGGGCCTTCATTGAAGACAGGTGAGCTCTGTAATTCAGTCCTGATGAAGAGTCCTGTCGTGCGATCATCCCCAGCTCATATGGTTGCTCAAAGTTTGAAAATGTGTGCATTTTCTTAGCTCCCATGATTCAGTCTTGTAGCTAAAACGATCATTAATCACGAACTTCTAACAAAAAAAGCTGCAGATTTAGTTCATGCACAACATGGAGGTTTGTCACTTTTTTTTTTGCAGGTAAAAAACAACATACTGCTACTGTGACACCCCGGACGATGTGGCAGGACGTTATGCACCTTGTAGCTTCTTAAACGTTGAAGGCACCGTTTGAGGAGAAGCTCGGCCGCTGCAGCAGTACCAGGATCATGAAGGTTTTAGACGATGCACGTCACACCAGCATCCTCCACGTGGCCGCAGTTGGTTTTTCCCCAGCCAGAAAACTTACACTGGTGGATGGTGTCTTCGGTCCCTGCGCACGCTACGTCGTCCATCCAGATCAGACCAGTACCTGCACAGGAAGGAAGAAAGAATTTATAGATTGTAGTGTACAAAATGGACAATTTATTTAATGTTTAAATGTAGGACCAACTTCTGAACTGTGTAGACTGCTATGATTTGCACAAAGTCTCATTAAAGACAGAGAGTGCAGGTGGATGTTGGGGTGGTGGTGATATATTATATTATTACACGGCTTTGTTGAATACTCGATTCTGGTCAATCACTGCGTTCTACAGTCTGTTATTTCTTTATAGCACACCGTTGCTATGTTTAACAGACCGTTGCTATGTATAACAGACCGTTGCTATGTATAACAGACCGTTGCTATGGGCGCAGTTCTGATGTTGGACTCTGGCAGACCGTTTTTATGTCAAATTATTGATTTCTTAAGTAAGTAGCGGTGTAATAAGCATGGTAATGTACAGATAGCCGGTCATTGTTGTGAAATAAACCCCTTCAGGGCGATGCAAGGCCCTGTTGGGTAGTTCTGTTGTTAGTTGTTAGTTCTGGTAGTTCTACAGAGAGTCCGGTATATCACGTGTGAACACAGCAGTGCAGCTCAAGATGACGGTCTGAACTGGTTTGGAGGCTTCGCTCCATTACGTTGAGCCAATTGTCTTGTTTTTGTTTTCTTTTTTCTTTCCTCACATCTGTTTTCCTTTGTTTTTCCTGTCTGTTTTTTTTATAGTTCCTGTTTTGTTCAAACTCTGCCTTTTGTAAAGACAAAACCCAATAAATATTTATTAAAGAAACCTCCACAAATCCCAAAGGTGTAGATTTGCTTTCTGATGTGGGGGACACACGATATGTGATGTCATGTGATGTCACAAAAATATGTGAAACAACCATGACCTTTTAACAGCGTATTATGTGCCGGCACCACGGCAACAATGCCAATGAAAAGTTAATTAGGATCCTTTGTTGTGAATTCCCAGGTTACAAACGACTAATAGAGAAAATAATCGTGAGTTGCAGCCCTAGATTCAATAAGGTAAGACAGGTTGTATGTAGCCTGCGAGGCAAAATCCGAAATCCAAAAAAAGGATTTTGACAAGTGTAATTTACACCCCTTGACAAATTCCCTTTTCCAAGACACTCAAAGAGAAGAACCCCATCTACGCTGCAGTACATGGATAAAAATATGGAAAACAACAACTGGAAAAAAAGTCACTTCCTAAGTTCTCTTCGTCATTATAAAGATCAAAAATCACATCTGGACTTCGACACCAGCGGTCCAAGTTCAGCGTTCCCTCTGATGGCTCGTTCATGCATCACTTTCCCTCTCCTTCAAAATGATGCAACTGCAGCCAAAGAGAGGGAACATGTTGGCTGCCGGAGCTGCTTGTTAATCACCAGCTGACGTTATGTGAGCACCACACACAACAGTGTTTTGGTCATAAACTGTTATAAAAACTCAACATAAACACTCCCTGAAACCCAGTCAATGATTCTGACATTTCATTTCTTGTTGTGGCATGTAGAGAGCTGATTTTTCTCCCACATTGTTGCCATAGAAACATTGTATTTATGTGAGAAGAAGATTATGTGGAGGACACATCTGCATCTATACGCAGCTCAACGTGTCCTCATGCAACAGTTCGTATGATATCTTTGAACAGTTATTCCTCAGTTTTCGTGCATTTTCCCACGAATATTAGGTTTAGGAAAAGGGTTAAAATAACTACGAAAGTGGCCTTACATAAGTACGGAAGTTATGTGACAAATCAAAATATTCTCACTCCCAACTCGTCAAACTCTGACGTACCACATGCGTTGGTCTCCGATGATCCTCAGCATCGGAGACCCACGCATGTGGTACCCCGTCTTACGTTACTTTTGGACGTACCAGGGACGGGTCAATATACGCTCATTAAATGCATAGTGTCCTTTCAAAATAAACTTCTGTTTTCACAGGAAGTTAGGTTTAGGGAACACAACCACTTAGGGTTAGAAAACAGTCGTGGTTGATGTAAACTTCATTGACTAGCGACTCATGTGACTCACAGGACTGACGATACAACGAGTCACATGACAAAATAAGTCAACGTCACTTGCTCCGACCATCGAATAACGGTTGGGTTTACATTGGAGTTAGTTGAAAGTCCTGTTTGTCACATACTGTTGCTTATGGGTGCCTCTGTGCGTCGGGTTCCGATGCTGAGGGGCACTGACCAATCGGCGGTATTTGACAAGTTGGGAGTCGGATTGGGTTGAATGAATCAACATTTGGGTTAAGATAACCACTGAAGTGGCGTAACTTTAGTACGGAAGTTACGTGACAAATAAATCAAGGTTGACTTTTGGTTTCACCTGGGCGAAAGCCTGGTATTTTTTTTCATCCACCCATCCACCCCGACCTCCTCGCTACTCCTCCTTATTGGCGTTTATACTTCCCGGTTCACGATTACGTGGAATACAAATAAATTGATTTTGTGGGATAAATACGAATGTCCCAGTGCATTCATTTTCATAGGTATAGCTACAAACAATGTTTTAAGAGCTAGTTGTAGACTCTTTGGTTCGGTGAAATGGTCAAATGATTCTTCAGTTGTTGTGCTGCTTTTTCCCCAAACGTTTAACGGTTATAAGAAGGTTAAAAGTTTTAAAGGCAAGTGTTTGGATGCAGAGACATAAATCAGAAACAGTCACCATTATTATTGGTATGTGTATATGAGTCTTCTGATTGAGACATCAAGTACTCCTCCCAGGATTGTTGATCAGATAATATTACATCCGGTAATAAAATACACAGTTCCAGCTGGTAATCAGAGCTTTTGGCTGAATTGTTTCGCTATAAAACTTTTGTTCCTGTTTGTAAAACCGGGAATCACTGGAGGGTTTCAGGAAAGTCCCTTCAGTTTTGCAACAGTTTTTAGAGCCTCGGAGGAGATGGCGCTCAGCTGTGAGGGAATAAGTAACATTTGGTTGTACTCACGCACTGATGATGCAGTTTAAGGACACACGACTTAATGCGCTGTAGGTGAGAAGAGAGGCTGACTCATCAGTAAAGCCCTGAAAGCAACATCTGGAGTCGTGTAATCTCTGTTGTTCTGCTCTAAATCATAACTGTTTATCACTCAGGTGAACAGACAAATAGGATAAAGAAGAGAAACAAACAATACAACAAACCTCATGTTGGTAAAGTCACGAACGAGGAATATAAAAAGCACACGCAAAATAAAACAGAAGTTTAATCAAAAGCACGATAGTTCAGCATCAGGCCAGCGGTCTCATGAGGCCAACCTTAAATAGATTGAACCTCTTAATCTTCCACTTCTTTTATTTCCTCTTCTATAACTGGCAACAAGTTCAAGGCGCTGTCAACATCAGGACAACTGAAGAGAGAAGTATCACCTCATGAGGACCATCTGATGAATGTCAGATTCTATTGTCCTTCATTTGTGTCTGACTTTTATTAACTAACCACGAAAAACAAGACACAGACCGAGAGGTTAGTCAAAACAGACGACAAAGGAAACCCAAACTAAGTGTTGCGGCTTTCTCATGTTAACTGTCCAGGTTCCTGCTGTGTAGCACAGATGATAGATTCATGATTTAAAAATGTATCTCATAGTTTATATCTTTAAACAATAGAAACTGTACATTCAAGACACTTTAAGTTAAGCTGTATCACATGTAGAAAGTGAACAAACCAAAGCATATTTCATAATATAATATTAAAGCATTTTGAATGCCACTTTTTAATAGTTTTCTTTAATGTGGAACTAACCTCGATAGCACAAGTAAATCGTGTGTTTTGCTGGTTTTCTTGTGTTTGTCTATGCTTACGTATGTGTTTATTCCTACAGTACAGGTCTCATGAAAAAGGAGATCCGGATCTCAAGATACTGGAACAATACATGTCTTTGTCTTATTTATTCTTGCAAGAATGGTTGTTCAGCAAAACACACAGAGCATATACAGTCTGCCAGTCTGTTCAGAGAGCAACACCCGCAAATAACGGTGAGGCATCTATTTATCCAAACAAAGCAGGATGAGGGGACTTAGCTTACAGAAGTGAGTCGTACGTTTTTAAGAACATTTAGGCGTACAGAAATTAGTCTAAACCCGTCTCAAAGACAGGTGTGGAAACAAAAATACGCATATATAATAAAGAGGCGAAGTGTGTTTTCTGGGTCAGCTCACCACATTTCCATTACAGGAGAATAAGGTCACAATGACACACAAGCCAGTATATTTTCCATTACACTAACTTTGTCCAAAGGTCAAGAACATGAAAATAAGAGATTTGATTGAAAATTCAACATAAACTATCAACACACTAGCACAGAAAATCTCTTCCAGGTGTTCATTGTTCATTGCGTGGCTTTTATGCCTGGTTTCACTGCAAATTCCCTTTGTTAAATGACCCTGTTAAATTCAAACAGTAAGCACCATTTCTTTGATGGAAAACAAACGCAGCATATGACTACAATAACATGCCCCTTAACTTAATTGATTGTTTGAAAAGCCTCCAAGATAATCAATCAAAAACTAGAAATACCGCCTTGCGGTTGTATGCTTCTCCAGACCAGTCAAGCTGCAGTTTATATCTATGTCTGTCTAAAATGTCGTCACTTCATCATTTTATCCTGTTAGACAGTATTTATTTATTATCATAATTAGTGTATGAATTCTTGAGTTATGGACAAAAACTTGTTTGGTTAAGTCACAGTGACCTTTGACCACCAAAATCGAATCATTTTGTACGGATAACTCCAAAAATGAATGCCTTTGTCCATAGCTGTCACCAGCGCAGCGGTCGGGACGGCGTTATCAGCTGTAACCTCTGTATGAGAGCAGTGCAGAGTGGCGGCCGTGAGCTAACCAACAGGGCACGCTCACATGCAAGAGCATGGACTAAAAGCCAGGCCCGGCGATGTCAACAAAGCACAGGGAAGCTCTGATTACAACACACACAGAGGAAGAGTGACTTCATTCTCTGCTCGGGTAGACATTACTCTACTCTATATCTTTACATAGACAATAGTTGTTTGCTGCTATATTAAAGCGCTGGATGTTGTATAGAGCACCTTTAAGTTGTGTTGTTCCATTAAGGCTTTGATCAGCAGAAGAAAGCTGCTTGTTTTACAGAAACTATAGTCCTCGTTTCAGCTCTGGTGTCACACTGGGCTGAGATTTGTGTTTTTGTGTTTGAAGATTTACTGTATGAAATATGTTCCCTAAAAATGCTGACATGAGTTTGTATGTTTCCAGTCCAGCCAGTTTCAACTTGGCCTGTTTTTGTGTTTTTAACCACATTAGAGTTCAATTGGAGTTAGAAAAAGTATGATGTTTTGAAGACTTTAAATCATCATTGGACACATAAACTATCCGCTGAAATCCCGGACAAATAAAATGTAGGTTGACTCGGGTCAATTTTATTTACATATAGCCCAAAATCTCAAATCAAAAGTGTGCTTCAAACGGTTTACAATCCATACAACACATGGTACTCTGTATCCTTAGATCCTCAAGCCGAATAAAAGTGAGGCACTTTAATCAGGCATAAACGTCTTGGACAAGGAGATGTAAATTATTTGAACAAACAATGTATGTTTCTGTAACATCTGATCATAATGTTGCATTTAAAGGCTCATATCTGCATAAATACAACATAAATCAGCATCTCAGTCAAACCATATGCTTCCAACATTCCTGCTTTGCTTCACAACATAACAAAAACTGGCTGCAGATTTGACATCTTCAAAGCAGCATGAAACACCAGGCGCACTTGTCTCCATGGAGGCGTGCACAGGATGGAAATGAGGTATGCACTGGGGAATACATGAGCCCCAGCTGTTGAGCTGCTGTGCCTTCTCAGGGTTTGCTTTAACGGACACGGACCTTTAAACTGTTTACTCTGGATCTCAACACACTTTTACTGCTCTGCTGTCTTCAGGCCGGGGGGTCGCACCGCTCGCACTAAACTTATGACACTTCTCACAAATAAGTGTTGGATCACCAGAAACACTGTGTGGGATTTTTAAGGGAACACCCAGGGATGATTTAGGAAAAGAGTCACTCAGTTTATGAGTGATTTGAAGGATTAAAATGCTGTTTGAAAAAGCGTGCTGACAAAAAAAACAACCCTAGAAAATCAGTCAGTCCTGGATTTTGTTAAAGAGAACTTTTTCTCTGTAAACTGACTCTCCTTGAGGGCTGATGTCTGTGTCTCCTCACTGATTATTAACTCTGTTCTTCTGTTTCTAGTCATGGGAAACAGAAATCATTGTTCACTTATGAAGAAAGAGGTACAATTCTTCATACATGTTTACAGTCTATCTAGAATTTTGTCATCTTGATTGTCTTTACTGTAATTTTACTATGTAGGTTTATTCTGTACACACGACATCTCCCTGATCTGTCCGTCCAGGGAGAGGGATCCCTTCTTTGTTGCTCTTTCCTGAGGTTTCTTCCAGTTTTTCCTTGTTTTGGGAGTTTTTCTTTATCCGAATCGAGGGTCTAATGACAGAGGGTCTTGTATGCTGTACAGATTGTAAAGCCCCTTGAGGCAAATTTGTAATAAAATGAGTAGGAACTCAAGCAAGTCCTAAAAATATCCTGATTGCATGGTTAAAGGTGCTCTATACGAGATTGGGAGCATACCTATTGCCTGCGCAAAGCACTCAAATGGCGACTGCTGAGCCGGATGCTTGCAGCTAACAGTGAAAACAACGGCAACAGTGCTGACAGAGCTAATAGTCTTAACCTGAGGAGGAACCGGAGGGTGGGTGCTACGCTTCCGCAAGAGCGCCATCGGTCCGGACGCCGTTTATCAGCTGTAACTGCTGTATGAGAGCAGTGCATAGCAGTGCAGATTGGCGGCCGTGAGTTAGCCAGTGGAGCACGCTTACATGCACGAACATGCACTAAAAACATGCGCGGCCGGCTCAGATATGCCAACAAAGCAGAGAGAAGCTCGGATTACAACACACACAGAGGGAGAGCGACTTCATTCTCTGCTCAGGTAGACATGACTTACTCCTCTATATCTTTACATAGACAATAGTTGTTTGCTGCTATATTACTGCTCTGGATATTATATAGAGCACCTTTAATGTATTCAACAGTTAGAAGGCAAATCTGTGTCTGTGAAATGCCCTAAAAGTTTTAAAAGATGTTCTGAATATAAAAATTTAAAGGTGGTTGACTCATCTGAAAAGATGTATTTGAATTCCAGATTGTTTTAAAGTGAATCCAGCCGTGATTTGTCGTCACTGCTGTTATCTGGAGGTTGTCCCCTGGAACAAAGAAATGTTTCCCCCCCAATTTTCCAGACTTATTAGTAACAACTCTGCCTGGACAGAGACTCTGAATGATGTAAGGCTGCCTTCGTGACTGAAATGAAATAAAGAGAGAAAGAGAGAGAGAGGTGAAAGTGACCTCTGAGACTCTTTCTTGACGACATCTGGCTCGCATGTCTTGCCCCATAAAACCTTAATATTAATCCCTGCAGCATTTCAGGGCACTGTTACTGCAGGTAAAACCACTCTACTGCACAAAAAACAGCAGAGTTAGTAAAAATCAGAAATACTTCCTTCAGTAAACTTCACCATGGATATGTTCTGTGGGCAAACAAAACTGTACTGATTTCCTGTCTTGATTGAGATGTTCGTATTCCACAAAACGACCACTGACCCAGAAAGAATGAGCTTAAAGGGAGAGTGACTCTATAATCAAAATATCATCTATTCATCTTTGCCTTACTGTAGTTAACTAGGGCCCGAGCACAGACCAGGCGGTAGGTGAAGACCCTATTGTAACTGAAGGAAATATTATTATTGTCTCAAAAGAATCGTATTTTCGAGTGCTCAAAAGGTATTGAAACTTTGCACACTTGGAAAAAATGTACATGTGATATGGGTCTTATGCATGGGTGTGGCAAAATGGCTCGCTCGTGCCCCCTAGTTAGTATTCCCCTCGGTGCGTTTCACCTAGATCTATGAAGTTTGGTAGGTATATGTAACATGGGGAGACGTACAAAAAAGTCCTTTGAATGTATATTGTAAACCCAGGAAGTCGGCCGTTTTGAATGTTAGGGTGTTTTTTATTTATTTTTTTTTACATTTCGACGCTCTGTACTTTAACGAACTCCTCCTACAGAGTTAATCAGATATACTTCAAATTTGGTCAGTACAATCTAAAGACCTAAGATAAAGTTATTAATCGTTTACGTTTCATGCAAAATTGCTGCCGTTGCACTGCAGCGGAAAAGCTCCTTTCGCCATAAAATAGGAAGTTGTTGTAACTTCAGCGTACATCTGCTCCAAATTTCTCAGCCATGATAAGGGTACACGCCTGAGGACATTTACATGCCAATGTAGATTCATAGCCCCGTCCACTTCCATAACTCATGAACCGTTTGAGCGCCAGTACCCCGGACATTCGGGAAGGTGCGAGGGCCCATTCATTGCAGCTTTAATACTGGTACTGTGTTTAATACAGCTGATATATTCACTAAATTTGACCACGTTTTTGATTGATTACAATTTTGATTCAATTCAATGCACTTTCTGTCAATCCTGCATTTTTCAATTACTGGACGACCTGTTCTACCTCTTGGACCCTTTTTTATCAAGTGACAATAATGTACTTTTAACAAAAAAGGAACGACTAAATGTTCCCTATGATAGAGGGATTATCTAAAGCAAGTTTTTAAGTCGTTGCGAGCACATAATCACACAGACATGAGCTGAATCTAATTGCTGCATGGTTGGCAGGAAAGCAAACCAGGACAATGTACCAGTGAAACAACAGATTGTATACGTGTTTGTGTCGACCATGTCATACCTTGTCCGAAGCGTCCCGTCTTATGGACCTCGGCGGCTCCTCGGTATCCCAGCATCCTACACACCACGTCTCCGTCCTTTTTGTCCCAGACGTCGTCACACACCGTCCCCCAGCGGCGTTCGTGGAAAACCTCCACACGACCTTCGTGAAGACCTGACCCGTTCACCAGCCGCACCAGGGTCTCCTCCACTGCAACATACACACACAACACACACATTAACGTAATGATCTGTGGATGCAAATACACATATGAACTGGCATCTATACACATTTTTTTCTATAAGGTAATGTGTTCGCAGACAGTTTATTGGAGTCTCCAAGCAATAAAATGTTTGCAGCAAAAAGCATCACGTTCCTCAGTGTGCAGAAATGCTGAGTCTTCATTATTTAATTCAACGTGACTACATTGAAAGAACACATGACTCTCTTTTATCCGACACTTGTTGGCGTGACTTTGTACTCACACAGAGAAGCTTATTTTCATTGCGAGTGTTTATGAGTTTAATGAAGCCCTGTAAATCAAACCAATATGAAAACAAACGGAGATGAATACCATAGATTGTTTTCAACATGCTGCAAAGGAACTTATTTTTCCAGAAGCCACAGAAATAGTCTTTGATTCAAAAAGAAAAATAAATAAAATAATTTCAAGTGAGGGGAATTTTTCTTCCTTGATCTTATGTGAATCCCCTTCTAAAAAGTTTGGGGTTACAAGAATTTGGGATTGAAGTTCTGTCCAAAAGTAATTTTTCAGTGATTGCTGACCGTCAGCCGAACATAATAACCTATAGTCTGGCAATAATATTGTGAATTTTATTGCGTAAGGGTTGAAAGATTTTGAAATTCACAACTTCCTTCTTTGAAACTTCACTCTATGCATCTGCGAGCATTTATCGACAAACAGTTATGGACAAAACTTCAGGAATTTACTGGTACTGGTAACAAAATAGTCCGGTACACAAACCCTCGTAAAACCACAACTTGTTGTTTTTACACTTTTTGTGCAGGTTCAACAAACGTGTTGGTGGGTTTTTCAACCTGTATCCCTGTTTACAGTCTCTGTGCTAAACTAGCTTCACATTTAATATGCAGACATGAGAGTGTTATCTTCTCATCTAACTCTCTGCAAGAAAATGAATAAGCACATTTCCAAAATGTAGAACTATTCCTTTAAAAACGTATATTACTAAATACATTATGAGAATCCACTATAGGATATACAATATCAAACATGACAACATACATAAAACAATAGAAAATGATCAACAATTGTGTGTTGAGACACAAATAATCAGAAATAAGGTGAAGAGATAAGGAAATAAATGAAGGTTATGAATTAATAATTGAATACAAAATGTCACTGGAAGGAAGTGGGAGGTGAAAAGTGTCTTATGTTTGCATGTAGCTATTAGCAGCATGAAATAATGCACTTGCAGCAGCAATAATATTAGGCTTACGTGATAAAAACAAAAAGACTATAGGTTTGTTTTTCAAAGATGCAAAGGAGCTGCTTCTGCTGTGATGTTTCTGAACCAAAAGTAATTTTTCCTTGTATTAAACAAGCTGTTGGACATTTACTAGAATCAATAAAAGCAGAATAAGAATCTTGTTTCTGCCATGACAGCCTTTGTTTTCACTGTGAAACATAAAGCGGTTTCATTTACAAAACATGGAGGCAATTTGCTTCTATTAGTTTGTTGTATATGGTTTGAGAACACCTGATTTTAACACAATATACATCAGGGTATTTAAAAAATTACTATCTAACAATAAAATATAACAACGTGAAAGTAAACTCTCTACAGTGGTCGTTTTAAGCCAGTTTGCTTGATTCAGGGTTGGAGTGCCCTGCTCAAGAACGTACCTACATTATAATCACATCATGTGTGTGTGTGTGTGTGTGTGTGTGTGTGTGTGTGTTTGTGTTAGCAGAGGCTTCATGGATCCACAGTACATCTCGTATTCCTGAAACTATGCAGCAGCTGTACTCGTATAATTGACTTGATTTATCACCTTTCAGAGCGCAGAGAGAAAATGAGTAAGAGGTAAACACACACACGCACACACGCACGCACACACACACACATAGAGCGACACTATCCTTGGTGTTAAGACGTGCTCTCGCTGATTGAGACTGTTGACAAAGTCTTGGAGAGTAGAGCCAGACACATTACCTAGACAGGATATTAGTCTCATCAGACCATCATAAATTCGAACTGTGTACCATTTAACTCTCATTAGACAGTCTGCTCTCAC
Source organism: Sebastes umbrosus (assembly GCF_015220745.1). Lineage (NCBI taxonomy): Eukaryota > Metazoa > Chordata > Actinopteri > Perciformes > Sebastidae > Sebastes > Sebastes umbrosus. The sequence goes on from NC_051286.1 coordinate 8,309,526, forward strand.
TAGCCCATCATAATTTAATACCTACCATAACAGTATACCATCATATCTGCTGCACATATTTGTATCATATTCATACAGAAAATCAGCAAATTAAAACCAGAAATTGGATGAACTTTCAACCTCCTATTGCTCTTTCTTTCTAGACAATACTGAAAGAGACTGAAATAGAAGAAATCAACAAGTGCTATAATAGCACATACTTAGTTTTCAACAAGGAATGAGCAACTGAATACTCAATTACCTGAAACAGATGTTGAAACTATTTCACGTACAAAACAGTCCCTCTTTTTTAAATTCCTATGAAGTTGGGTAAAAACTGGAGGACTCTGCTGGCATAAAGATGTAAAAGTAGAACAGTAATTAATACATCTCATAAAGGTTAACTACTTTTTTGAACAGGATACTTTTAAATGTCCTCAAATGAACCACCAGACAAAAATCTGCTCCAACCGTTGATGCATATTTTTGTTAAATAGTCATTTATAGTTGGTGCTATAGAGTTACCCTCATTGCTTCTTCTAGACACTGAAAAATACACTTAAATTAGCTGCTTTTATCTTGTTACATATTGTGTGCCATGCTGGAGAAACGGGATACTGACAAGCAGTGTAGTTATTTTCTATCAGCTGAATTGATTGAATTACTGAACATATTGGATTTTAATTAGATTGCAGCCAATTTGCCACTGGCTTGTTGGCACTTCTTTAGTTATTTTTTACCACATTGGAGGTATCTTAACCATCAGAAATAAACAATATCTCCAACAGGGAGTTACTACAATTTGTCCCTGACACGAATGTGACATAAAACACAAAACCACTCACCTATAAGGACACTTTAGAGGGTCAATTTCACCTAGAAACTTGCTAGTCTTTGGACTGTAAACCCACATAACAGTCATAATAACATAAAAGGAAGAAGACTAAGAATTAGTCCCAGGACTTTTCTACAACACAGCGGTGCTAACACATGTACCAAGAGCAAGGATTAGGATTACTCTTTGTCAGTCTGGTTTAAAATGCATTTTTATATTCAGAGGTGAAAGAAGTACTCAGATCTTTTACTCAAGTAAAAGCAGTAATACCACAGTGTAGAAATATTCTGTTATAAGTAAAAGTCCTGCATCCAAAATTGAACTAAAGTACAAAAATATGAGCATCAAAATATATTTAAAGGTACAGTGTGTAGGATTTGGCGGCATCTAGTGGTGTGGTTGCAGATTGTAACCAACTGAGTACCCCTCCGCTCACTCCTCCCTTTCCAAGACTGCGGTAACGAGAGCCGCGGCGTGCAAAACCGTGGTATCTTTCAGGACCTTCGCATTGCCGACTTTAGGAGCAACGGAAGTCAGACGGCAGCTGGCGGTATCACAGTTTGGCACTCATGTTACCGTGTCGGAGAACTACGATGGCCTTCAGGTAACATAAAAACGTGAAAGCCATGAGCGCCAGTGTTTGGGGGAGTAACATGACGGACTCCGTGAAGAGGACCCGCTCCCTATGTAGATATGAAAGACTCATTCTAAGCTAACGAAAACACAACGATTCTTAGTTTCAGGTGATTAAACACTAATGAAAACATAGTTATGAATATTATATTCCATTTGTGCTAATAGATCCCCCAAAATGTTACACACTGGTCCTTTTAAAGCATAAAAAGTAAAAGTACTCATTATGCAGAATGGCCCATTTCAGAATATTACTGTATATATTATATTATGAGCTGTCAAAATGAGAGACTCTGTTGAAAAGAGGAGGAGGGGGAGGAGGAGAAGGAACGAGAGGAAGGGAGGCAGCACATGTAAGCTTTAGTCTTCAGATATAATGAGAACCATACAAGCAAACTTCACAGGACATTCATATCTCTGCAAAGAAAAGCTGGAGTTAAACATGTTTGGCGTTGTGCTGAATTATGTGGTGGAAGTTAACTTGATTTATTTTGCAGGAAATGTTGGTAGAATAAAGACAGATGCATGACAAGAAAGTTAAGGTGAAACAGTCAATTTATTCTAAAAAGCTATAGTGTAGCCAAAATGTTTTAGCATGCAAAATCAAAAACACAAGAGCCAAAGTGTAAGAAATGGATTAGACAAATTTAGCATGTCTGTGTAACTAGCTTACGACCTGCAGCAGTAACACTAACGTGGTACTATTTCCATGGACAAGGAGCACATTATCATTTTGTGGAGTTATAAATTATGTTTTCCTGGATGCTACTATATAAACTATGTTCGGCTTTGTCCTGTTTATTGGATTTGGGGAAGTTTACACTCCAGAAACCACAAACCAAATTGTTACCCGAGATAAAGTTACGTTTTCCGAACACATGTGGTTAATCCTCATCCTCAAAGCCTTTTCTCTTGAAATAGTTTAAATGTAAACAATAAAGTATAAATATAACATTTGTTGGTTGGATGTTTTGCTTGAGTAAGCTATACACCCAAACAGGGATGACGTTGGAACCAAATAACCTTACATTTTCCTCATTATACTGTACCATAATACTAAAGCTAAGTATAGCTCTACACAAACAATGTTGAAGCCCCCCCCTACTTGTATCTAAGAAAAGCTGCCCCACCCAACCTGATATTTTCTGACATCATCACCCTTTCGAAAAAAAAAATACAAATCCTCAAAAAAATTATTAATTTGAATAACGTGATTCAATGAATTAAATTAGTCTTTTTTTATAAACAAACTTGCTTTAATGAAATAAAGGTGGTTAAATAAATGTGAATTATGGTGTTATAGATTACTACTAGACCACCCCGTTAATACAGGTGCGTGCCTCCCTTTGTGTGCGGCAAGTGCGAGAGCAAATAGGTTTTTGATCACAGTGAAAATGCGATGAAAAGTGTTTTTAAGGCTAAACGCCAACAAACATGGATTGATGCAGAATATTTCGTTAAGTAAAAACAATTATTACAAATATCTTTTTTTAATAAATGTTCAACGCTCTAGAGTTATTGGAAATGTTTGGATCACACGAGTTGGAAATAATCCTACGCAGCCGCCACTGGAATATAATTCTACAGATAGTAAAATACTAATACTAATATTAGTGTAGCCTGATATTTATCTGCAAACAGCTTTGTTGAATACTCTATTCTGATTGGTCAATCACAGCATTCTACCGTTTGTTACTTCTTTATAGCAGACCGTTACTATGTATAACAGACCGTTGCTATGCATAACAGACCGTTGCTATGTATAACAGACCGTTGCTATGGACGCAGTTCTGATGTCGGACTCTGGAGGACCGTTTTTGTGTCAAATAATTCATTCCTTATGTAAGTAGCCGTGTAATAAGCGGGATAATGTACAGCTAGCAGGGTTTATTTCACAACAGTGACCGGCTCGCTGTACATTATCCCTTCATGTGTTATATGAAAGCAGAAAGCTTAACAGGCGTAGCAACGGTAGCTAAGGGCAGCACATTGTTTGGTGAAAACATTTGCTGGTGTAATTCATCTTTGTTTCCAAACTATCTTTAAATATCATAACATGTCAAAACCATAAATTTCATTTTTGGATTCAAATATAAGAACATAAATTTAGCTGTTATTCCAGTGGTGGAAATAAATGAATTCAACTAATAATTAAGACCTTATGTTTACGTAGTTAATGATATTTCCTGAGTCAAAAAGCGCGAAAGTTAGCAATCAAAACAACTACTTATTTAAGTAATTATGCAAAAAGTCAAGGATGCTGGTGTCTAACATATCCGGTCTCTTCACAGTCGAACAGCTCTCGTGTTCACTTTGGACGGCCAACAAAGCGCTTCACCATAAACTCTCTAATTTGGACAAATTTGACATTTCATAACAAGCCCTGCACCTTTTCCTGTGCACGAGATATAATGACTGTTTTTGTCCAGGGGAAACTAGACGAACGAGCTCCAAGTGTTGGTGTTCATCCAAGTGGTGCAAGCCTTTAAAGGCCGGGGGGAGCTCCAGCAGCAGACTGTCAATACCTGAAGAAGGCCAGAACATGGAGTGATCGCGTATTACTAATGTTTATCTGGCAGGCAGGGCGGGTCTGGACCGAACAGGACTGAGTGGCTTCGGCTCAACAGTTAACCAGCTCCATCTGTTCAGAAAATGTTCTCATTGAACCTCAGATGCTTTTGTCTTTCACATTGTTGTTGTCATTGCTCTGTTGGTGTCTTTTTATGTTTTCTTCTTTTGACTCTTCTTTCTGTTTAGTGTAATTTCTTTGCTTCTAATTTGATTTTCTTGGCCAGTCATGCACACTCAAAATTTGGCCACACAGGCACATTTTGAAACCAGTTTGTGCCTCTCGTGTGGTCTTTGTAGCAATAGTTTGACATTTTGGAAATACCCCTTTTCAGCCAAGTGAAAGGAAATAATGCATTAAAAAGTATTTAAAATCAGGGTTTTTATAAAATGGATTTCACTGCAATAATATATTATACTTGATGTAGCGTGTCTGATTCACACGCTGTTACAGAGGTGATGACTATTATAGTGTTTGTCAATGGGGTGTTTTTGACCTGAATTCTACTGTGATATGTTAAAGGAATAGTTTGACAGTTTGGGAAATATGCTTATTCACTTTCTCGCTGAGAATTAGATGAAAAGATTGATACCACTCTCATATCTTTTTGGTAAATATAAAGCTTCAGCCAGCGACCAGTTAGCTTAGCTTAGCATAAAGACTGGAAACAGGGGGAAACAGCTAGCCATGTGCTCTCTAATGGTGACAAAAGCAGCCAACCAACACCTCTAAAGCTCACTAAAATTAACATCATGTAGAACAAAAACAAAAAATTACAAATCCTCAATTTGAATAAGGTGATCCAGTGTTGTATTTTATTAAATTAACTTTCTTTAATGAATATAACAAATCAATTTTGTCAACATAAATAAAGTGATGACGTCTTGACGGATTCGCCATGCAAATGCAGATACAAAATATGATCTTTTTTTGTAACAATTTAATTAATTTACTATAATAGTGTGAGAGCCACAATAGATTTATTGTTATTGTGGTTAAATAAATGTAATTTATGGTGCAAGCGGGAGAGCAAATAGGTTTTTTGATCACTGTGACAATTTTGTTTTTTGAAAGGCTAAACGCCAACAAATATGGATTAAACCAAAATATCTTGTTAGCTAAAAAAATATTGTGAATTTTTTGGAAATGATTACCATCTATCTTTTTTCCCTTAGTTTTGACTTTTAGATTTAACAATGCCCTATTGGATATCTCATCTGTGCAACTTGAAAGTAAAATACGCGTTGTGCAAATTGAAGTAGAATGTGCCTTGTGCATTGCCACTCAGAAGATAAGTCTCCTCTCCCGGCATAGAAGAGTCATTGTATATTGATATAGCTGTGGGCAGGAATGATTTCCTGTCGCGGTCCTTATTAGGCTTTAGGCTTGTGGCGGTGCCTTCAGTGGAGCAGCGCCCGGCATGTTTTGATTCAACTGAGGTTCGCTTTAGTCTCTCACGTGGCCAGATCCCGCGATAAACCAAATGCTGGCCATGTGAAACCAACGGGGTTAAAAGTCAGGAATCTACAGGAGCAAGGGCTGACCACGTGAGACTTACCGATTTAAAGCCTCACGCATCCACGGGAAAAGGCATATTTTAAATGATCGGTCTCTGGATTTTATGAATCGATATCGGATCATTTAAATGAAGATCGATTTGAATCGGAAAATCGATTGCCCTAGACGAAAGGGTCAAACTGGATCTGATTCTTTTGTAAAATAAAAGCAAAAGACTGACTGACCTCACTGTTTTGAAGAGTTCTCAGCATGAAGCATCTCTTCATGTGTGTTTGCTTAACTGTGTGTGCATTACATTAGAAATGAATAAAATCAGATACACTGTGGGGGAGCTGGGTTGTTCTGTTCCCACAAGCTGATAATTGAATTCAGCAAAAATAAAAAGAGAACATAAATAATAAAAACAGAGTACATAGGAGGTATTTCAACAGACGTGAGAACTGAAGAGTAGAAAGTAAATATATATTGGCTGATCTCTGACTATGTTCCTCAGTATTGATGTTGGAGGGTGGAGCTTTTAGCTTGGCTACACATAAAAATAATAACATGATGTTTTTCATGAGTCCAAAGCTGAAATCATTTATAATTGGATCTCTGTAGCTGCTCAGGTCCACTGTAAAAAACAGCCTGTTAAACATTAAACCCACAACACTTAGTTGGACCCTCGAGATCAAACTGTCAGCTATGAAAGTAAGAGCTGTGTGTGTGTGTGTGTGTGTGTGTGTGTGTGTGTATCACTTCCAATCGCTCTTGTAATACGTCATCTGTCAAGTGAAAATTACCCTAAATGCCCCAAAAATGAAAAATTTGGTGTTTTGTTACATGTTACATGCACATGGGAAAATGTCTCTCAGGAGTTATTGTTGGACTTTGGCCTCAGCTAATGTAGGACATATTTCATGCCTTTAGATGAGTGATACAGTACAGTTTATTATATTCTTATTTATCTCTGTGGCATTCAGGGAAAAGATTTACAGGAATACACAACATTACAAATGGATTCAAGTGTGTTTATCTGCTCTAACATAAACCACAATGTTTAGCATGTCCAGCTAAGTAGTTTAAACCTACAGTATTACGTCCAGGCCAAGGAGCATATTAAGTAAATATATAAATTTGTGGGGTTACAGGTTCATGCTGTTCTCATACACCATTCATAGCTATATCTACGACATCCACACAATTGTGAACCATGAAGTATAAAGAGCAACAAACGCCATGTAGAGAGGATTTTAAACAAAAAAACAGGCATAAGTAGTTTTTACAGCCTTTGGATTAATAGAAAAACAAATGTCAATGTACTATTGGATCGAGAAGTAACAGTAACAGTAACAGTAACAGTAACAGTAACAGTAACCAAACCGATCTCACGGGAAGGCGTATAAATACCACAACATTACGAGGAAATTCTGCGTGTCTTGAGGATGCATTTTGGCGTTTTCGCGTGTCATTTGTACACCACGCAACAAAACTACGGTAACGTCTGCAGTTAGGTTTAAGCAACAAAACCACTTAGTTCCGAAAAACATCATGAGTGGGCTTAAAAATAAGTACGTAAACGAAGTAAAATACGTACAGAAACAACGTAACATCAGTACAGAAAATGTCACTAACGTAACTTAGAAAACAAAACAACGGTCTCGAACACCGGCCTCCTGGGTGAAAGTCCTGTGTTTGTTGGACCCATCCACATCTCTAGCTCTGAGCATTGCATATTTACTTTGATGCATTTACACTGCAGTCAGTACAGACTACATGGCATACAAATGACACACCAAAAGCAAGAATGGTGTTGTTATTGCACGCTTTTGCCTTGCGCATCATCGTGTTATTCACACGCCTTTTCGTGCAACCGGGCTGCAGTAACAGTAACTATGTGTACGAGTTGGTAAAAAAGACGGTTTTTAGTGTCTCTGTAGGACAAAACGTTCAAACGTTAGTGGATTTGAACAAAAGTAAAGTTCTCTGCGGTTTGATGCATGTTAGAATATGGATTTTGCACGAGGCCCTAGAGACAATGATCTACAAGATACACGTGTATAAAGGACATGTTTATGTCGATTCACATGTACGTTAATCTCCCAATAACTTTTTTCCTTTTTGTTTTTGTTTTTGTTTTGTACATTAAGTGTGTTTCTGGTTACTTAAGAATTTTCATTGGCAATTACAAGCCCATCAATACAAGAAAATTGTCCTCTATCTCACAAATGACTACAAGCTGGGGTCCATTTGCTTTTAAATACTCTTTTTTGTGTGTTGTTGAGGTTTTCAATGAGCTAAAGATTCTGATCCTCTCAGTGACATAACGTCCTGTATGGCAGGTTCATTTAGTGTTAACACCCAACATGTGTGGATGAACGTGCACTTTTCCCACACACAGAACTTCAATGGTGTTGGGTCCCTCATTCTGGTAAGTGATCACACAGGTATGCACTAGTATGCTTTGAAGCGTAAAAAAGATCTGAGTCATGCATCAAACAACAAGTCAGCCAAATGGTTTGTGACAAGAAAAGTGAGCGACGCTGTGATTTAATATTTCTGACAGCCAGCAGCATGTGGTCTCGGTTTCTTTCTCTGGAACCTCAAAGATCCGTGTCTTATAAATGATGTGAGGAAAGAACCGATCTTTGACGGTTCCTTAACTGGCAGAAACAGCATTCAGATGGTCGAGTCTATTTGATGTGAACCACCACATCGCTCATCACGTGAAGAACAACCATACTGACGTAACAAAGGAAGAATAACATTTGTGGTAAAAAAAAAAAAAGAGAAATGTCTGTGGCTTTGAGGGTCATTAACATTTTTTTTTCTTTCAACCTGAACCAAGATTGGTGGTTTTGACCGAGGTTTTATCTTACCCTGACAGGACATATGTATGTACATATAATGGTTTTCAAGTCCTTTTGATGTACACTAAGCCGTGTGGCTCCTCATCATGTGTCGGAAACCGTGAGATTACGCTGAAAAGAAAAGCAGATCTACTGATCCTCTAAACTTCCCACAGCTCGTTGCAGAGGACAGCAGGTGTGGCAGAGATCTACGAGGCCCATAAAATCATCAGCTCGTAAATTTCTGGTCTTATATTGCCAGCTTTGGATCATGTGCACTGATATATGGGCTTTTATCACAGACAGATTTCTTTAGTAGAATGTGTAGCTGTTAGCAATACATTATTTATATATTTAACCTACACTATTTTATTTGATGATGCTTGTTTATTTAGCTTTTTCAGATATTTTTTTGGTAAAATCTAAGTTGTTTAAGTTTAAATCTCCATTTTACGAGTTGGGATCTCTTCTCAAATGGACATACAGTATCAGAGTCAGAATTACTTTGTATATTTGAAATATGCTAATATACTAAATCATATTTTGAATGCAAACAGTTAACAATGTCTGCATGTCTCCAAGTAGTACATTTCACTCACAAAAAAACAGCATCCAATATACCTACATTTTTTTGGGGAAAACCAAGATTCTTCTAACAATCAATTTTCTTAATCTTAGAAAAGATTGTAGCTGGAAATGACATAATGTCGTTGCTCAATTTGTACAACATGAACCAAAATTTAGAATTGTATTATCAATTATATTGGTATATATTGATGTTTCTTTTCAATATTCTATATTTCCAAAATAACATGGTAAATGGACTTATATAGCGCTTTTCTAGTCTTCCGACCACTCAAATCGCTTTACACTACGTGTCAGCATTCACCCATTCACACACATATTCATACACTGATGGCAGAGGCTGCTAAGGTGCCAACTTTGCCCATCAGGATATAATCTAAATACTCATTCACACACCGATGGCTATGCCTTCGGGAGCAATTTGGGGTTAAGTGTCTTGCTCAAGGACACATCGACATCTGACCCGGAGCAGCTGGGGATCGAACCACCGACCTTCCGATTGGTGGACGACCTGCTCTACCCTCTGAGCCACAGCCGCCCACAACATACGCTGCTTGTCGTTTACAAAGAGTAAAGACATATTGCCTAATTTCTGTCTAAATGGATTGAGAAATATGGTCAAAACGTGAGAATTGGGTTAAAAATATTTTTGATCGTGCAACGGATGGAATATTTTTTCATCCTGTTGTTTAGAAGAGTGTTTGAGTATTCTGGAAATACCTTCAAAACAGCTGTATGTGTTTTTATACAATCTTCTGTTTTTCCTCAGAGATCATCAGGTATGTATTTTTGGGAAAATCTAATGTTTATCTTCGTGACCTGAATGTAATGTTTCATACACGAGAGGCACAAACTGAAGCTACTTCTCTCCCACAGTACTTCTTACATGAACATGGAGAGACCATCATCATCATCCATCATCTGCAACAGCTTGGCTGAAATAGTTAAGATGTAGAATAAACAGAGTCTGGTGTTGCTAGTCTTTACATGAACATATGATCACTTTAAATGCATCCTAACGTCTCAGGTGATGCTTTATGCAAACATCTTATACATGATTCATTTCTGATACCTTTATCTGTTTGCATCCCGTCTTTCTTTATAGTACTTTATCACAATTTTCTACTGCAACAAAATGCAGCTTCTCCACAGAGATCATTAAAGTGTAATTTTTTCATTCTAATACTTTAAGTTTAAAAGCTACGCAAATGTGAGTGATGCTGTGTGAGGCTTCAATAACACAAATTCCACGAATCTTGGAAATAAAAGTATTAAATATTCATCCAGTGCCGATGGGAAGTTGTGAACGGTCTGAAAAGTGGAGCAAAAGCCTCAAAAATTGTTGTAGCTTTATCGCTCCAAGTTATTTTTTTAAGTGTATCTTAGATTTCTAGTAAGACTGTAAGCATTTCTGACTTCCAGTTTATCAAAGCAGCATGAGAATTAAAACTTTTCTGCTGTTGTTCATAAAAAGCGGTTTAGTGGGAGAAGAAGATGACAGCGGAAAAAACATAAAACAGTGTCACTGGAATTGAAACTGGAGTTTATTACCACACTAATTAGTGTGAATATTACTGTAACATAAGTTGTTCCAACTTGGTTTTCCGCGATGAAGTCTATAAAACACTTTAATTTCAGTGTTGAATATTTTAGCAGAGCATGTTCACTTTACTGTTGGACCACACTGGTCTGTTTGCATCCATGTGTGTGTGTGTGTGTGTGTGTGTGTGGTCATCTTACATGCTGGAAGCAGCACATTAATGAAGTCACTCAACCAAAAGAAACAGGATGTTATTATTTTGGGGGATTTTAGTTGGTGGTGAAAAACAGAAAATCTTTCCAGCTTTGCATTGTTTTGTTATTACTAAGATTGTTCAAGTAGAACAGTTTACTGAATGTTGGAAACCTAAAGTGAGGTTTATGCTCACCGTAGTGTCCACGGCGCGAGGGTACACGAGCCCAAAAATGATATCATCACGTATTGTACGTTAAGTGCGGCTTCGCAAGGGTCCGCAAGCTGTCGCAGCGCTTGGTCGTGCACCTCTGAATTTTTGTAACTAGGTTCCCGCTGCAAGTGCAGGGGCTTTTCATACATGACTGACACAATAAGATAAAAGCAAATAAATTAAGAAGTAAAATAGTGAAATAGAAAGACGTCTGATTAGCGATCTACTGTGGATGTGTGAAGCGCATTCTCCGAGCGGACAGTATAAACAGAACTACTATGCGTCCGTGGTGTCCACAGCTGTCCGTGTATGCGTCCATTCGGGAGCATAATCGAGGCTTAAAGAGGAGCAAGCACTGTCTTCACCCTAAAAACAACAGGTCCAGTCTTCAAATGTCTGAATTCTGTAACAACCTCATGTTTCCCTGATAAGGACCTCTTGTTGTCGGGTTAGTTCTGACTATTGTCTCTCAGAAACAAAGGCGGGAGTTGTGTGACGTTATACCGTCGCAAAACCTCTTAGGAGAGGGGTTCGATTGGATGGACGGTCAGGAATACTACTCTAAGTAGATTCAATTGCTAAACCTTAACCATCATATTAATTCAGAGTCATATTAATTGTGTTTATAACCATCATACACATTTTGGAAGGCACAGACAAATACGTCGTCCTGCCGATATCGGTACAGGAATAGAAAATATACAGAAGTTTTTGAAGGCTATAGTCATTTGAGTGTTCTGGACTGAATGCTGCCACTTCTGTTAATCAATAAATCAGCTCTTACCTGTTTTCTCTCCTCGGTCTCCTCGATCCCCCTTCTCTCCCTTAAACCCTCTTTCTCCTCGGTCGCCTGAGGACAAAACAGAATGGAAAATCACATCACAGACTTTACAGGAGTAGAAATGAAATATGAACTGGTTAAATATAACTCAATCTTAGACACACATTAAACTTGACCTTACTTTACTCTGTACGACTGTTTCTAGACTCCTCACAATCTCATCGGACTTGTGAGAGCAAATGTTCTTGTGTCATGCTTCAATTTCATGTATGACACCTTGTTTGCAGTTCATGCTTTTTATAGCCTGTTGTTTGTTTTACTTTATTTAGGCTCCAACTTTGGATGTTTTAAACATGGCTAGATCTTACACATTTCCCTTTTAATGACAGACCAACAACGGTAGACCTATTCATCAGTTAAACCCGACACTCACAACCAAAACCTACTGTAATGTGTACCGTCTACAGACAGTGGCAACCACAACATAACACACATGGGGTCAGAAATGTGAAATAACACACAGGAGCAGCTGAACCTTCGACAGGTTTAGATTTTAAAACCGTTCCGCTACCTCACACCCATTTCCTCTCCTTTGTACTCCTTTGTATATTTTTTTTCCAAAAGCCTCTAAAATAGTGTGCCCTGTAATCATGCCCAGTGATATGGGTATAACATGTGAAACATTAGAGGATACCCACCCTGCGTCCGGTGCTTAATTTACCTCTTAAAGATGTGTTTTTTGTGCGAGGTGAATGAGGTCGAAAGAGAGGAAGCAGAAGTAGGACTGAAATAAAGGTACCAGTGTCAAGGTATAGTTTCTTGGAGTGTCTTTACAGCGTTTGCATGCTGAAAGTAGAAAATCCTCTCATTTGTGGTTTCCTCAAAATGACGGTACGTTTAAATGCACGACACCTCCCTCCAATCAGCAGCTTGGATACGACTGTTTCTCATTTGTTTTCATTTCAAAACACGATTTTATTCCAAACTCCGGGGAATAACCTCCAAAGCGGGAGAGAGCGTCTGTTTGAGCGCCATTTGTTGCTAATTTTCAGCCATGAGGTTTGAAAAACCACAAGTCTGTTTTTGCCATGAAGCTATAAGAGGATTGGCTTCAAGTCGGCATTTATCCCACCTTTAATTCGACTCCTTATTTCACATCCAAGACCACAGGGGCAGCTGCCAGACGAGGTGGCACTCGGTCCCACCTACCATGTGTTACTGTATGTGTGTGTGAGTGTGTCCATGTCTCTGAGTAGTGTATCTAACACCACACCCTGCCTGTCAGTGTCACTTCCATCTTGACCACATCCTTAACGACTAAATAACACTGTAGGAAAAACCCAAACACACTGGTAAGCTACTGCTGAGCCAAGAGAGACAACAGATGCATTTGTTTTCAAACTGCCCCAGTAATGTTACATGCTGGTCGCCCTGAATGGCAGCAAAGAGTTCATGTGTGAAGTTTAAGCACTTAAAGCTTCACTAATGAACAGTTTTAGTCACGTTAGCGGCTGTATGGAAGGTAAAGTTGGCCTGTTGGTCCACCAATTTTGTTCAGACTGAAATATCTCAACAACTATTGGATGCATTTCCATTAATATTGGTACATACAGTACATTCATGGTGTCCAGAAGATGAATCCTAATGACTTTTCCTCTATAGCACCACCAGCAGGTCAAAATTTTAATTTGTCCATTGATATCATTTTTTAATTCAATCAGAACAGTGGGCTCTGCATTTGCATTCATCACAGTTCCTGTAACATCCAACATCATAGCACTACTTTTTGTGCAAACTGAGTCAGTGTCAGCCTGTTTAGCCTTTTTCTTAGCTCATTGTTTTGGTTTTACAGCTGGCAAAATGACTGTATTGTCTCAGTACTCGAATCAGTTTCACTTCCGGCAGTGGAGCTTTTAGCAGCTAAAAACCCAGTTGTTTTTCTGAGGAGTTGGTGGAGACCAAAAAGGAGCTAAAATATGAGTGAATTGGACTTATAGTCAACAGCTGCACAAAAACAAGACTCCAAACCAATTAAAATGTTTCTGAGCTGAGTGTGTGTGTCAGCTTGTTGTGGAGTTTTCTTCCCTCAAGTTGCCAACACCAAGAAATGACCAAGACAATATTTTCGGCTTGTTCAACTCAGCTGATCTGTGGCGCTTTACAACCAAAGAAAAAGCCAAAACCACCTAATGCACTCGCCGAGTCTATCCACCATTCATCTATTAAAAGAAGCCATGAAGCTTCCCGGTGCTGTTTTAACAAGCTTTCAGTATCCACAGCTGAGCGACTGCTTTCCGCTGAGGCTCCGTTCACCTCAGAAAGTCTACAAACTCTTCACCCTTCGCTGGTTTGTTAAACCCACAACCAGACCCCAGATGGGTGGAAGCACAGACGGACATTGTTGTAAACTGCCAGAGTGTAGATGGCCAAACATCCGCGAAGATCATCGTTTTCTTCCTCTTGTCTCCGCTTTTCAGGAAAAACACTTTTGAACTCAAACAAACAATGTCACCAGTACAAGAGCCTTTTCAGGTTTGTTCAGCCAAGGCGGCTATTGCTGACCGAGCTAACTTTCCATGTTCTCTTCTGTTTACTCCAAACAAATCAGAGGCCTGTTACACCAAATTACAACATGCAAGCTATGATATGCAACAAAAGACTAGTTCCTCGAGCTTCTTTTTTTTATTATTTCACTGATCAAAACAAACACAAGTGACAATCACTTGTGAAATACGATGTTTCTGTCATCTGAGATATGTGTCTAAGCAGTGCTTAAAACAGGGCCCTGATACATAAAATGTGTCTGTTTAAAAGGCATTTACACACCGAAAGCGTGACGAAAATATGAAATGCTCGCCTGCGAATGTTATATGTTTAGGGCTTTTATTGTGAAAGGTAAGAGCAGAAAGAGTGGATCTGGTCCGAGCCGCCTTTGTCAAGGTTGAAAGGAGTAATAAAGTTTGCCGTCTTGGTTCCTCTGTGTTGTTGTTTGATAAATATAATCGCAACTCAACCAGTTCCACATAACGTGATTGGTTGTGGGGCGGCTGTGGCTCAGAGGTGGCCCACCAATCGGAAGGTCGGCGGTTCGATCCCCGGCTCCTCCAGTCACACAACGAATTGTCCTTGAGTAAGACACTTAACCCCAAATTGCTCCCGAAGGCTGTGCCAAGGCTGTGATCCTGATGGGCAATGTTGGCACCTTGCATGGCAGACATCAGTGTATGAATGTGTGTGTGAATGGGTGAATGCTGACATGTAGTGTAAAGCACTTTGAGTGGTCAAAAGACTAGAAAGGTGCTATATAAATGCAAGTCCATTTACCATTTGATGCCTTTATTTGCGGTGCGAAAAAAAGTATGCCGCTTTTTCGCCGTGTAATATTCGCGTTTTGTGTGAAAGTATTCATGACAAAAACAACATATATATTGACGTGTGAATTAATCGCATGAAAAAAACGTCTCTGGTGTGTAAAGGCCTTAGCAGATTTTTTTTTTTCCAGTTAAGAGTTTGCAAACACTAGTTGTGTGATCGGGCATTTAAGGTCAATCTTTTCTTGTGTTCTTGTTTTCTTTCCTGTTTTCATAGTTTCAAAATTGCTTCCAGCAAAGACCTCAAAGGCAGAGTGCTGCTGAATTATAGCAGCACATCTATCTGTATAAAAATGCACCAAAACTAGTCTGGTGCAGAGTGTTGAGCCATAACAGCCAAGCACATGTGCTCACACAGGAGACAACAGATCAGCCTGGTCCAAGGTTTCAGGAGCTACTGGCCAACATGGGGACTGTGGGACTCAAAACACTGGACACTTCAGCCAAACCCAACTCTGATCAGCAACAGCTGTTGGCTGAACACACACATATTATATACGCACATACACAATGACATGCTGACACAAAAGCGCCTTATCACATTTGTCGTGGCTTTATTTTCCCCAACAGCGCTCTGTGTGTGTCTCAGTGTGTTTTTGTTATTGCTGGCACCGTCCAGCTGGTGATGCCAGCGTGGAAACATTTACACCCCGGAGGGTTATGTAGATACAGACTGGTGTGGATAAATGGATTTATGGGTGGATTAGTGGATGGAAGGAAAGGCAGAAATTGTAGCGCTAAGTCATCAAGTTATTGTGTGTTTAAAGTCGTTTTTTTCTTCTCCAAAAGTTGGCATCTGATTCTTACGTCTACTTAGAAAATCTGAACGCTGATGTAAAAAGAAATGTATATTTGTAGTGTGCAATGGAAAACTGCTGGAAATACAGAATGGTGAAGAATTTCCCGATGCTCTCCTGCAACGCATAATAGTATATTCAGCTGTCTTGACGCTATTAAATGCTCATTATGGATTTTTAATCATATATAAGAATGACTGACCTACTTAAACACTCAAAATAGCATTGGGCTTTCTACAAATGCATAGAGGTCACTGCATACCTTTAAATATGTTAAGGAAAAAATAATCAACTCTCTTTTTGAGTCCTTAATTCACTGACTGATTTATCAAACCATGATGTGATTTGATTAATTTAAGGCCTGTTCCTTGAATCACACATGATAAGTGTCTATATGGATCATTTTAATGCTAATATAGCTATTTATAAAAGTGTTTGCCTCCTTTTTTCTCCTTGGAAGTCATTTTGAAGTGTTTATGATGCTCAAAAAAATGTATTCATTGTTTTAAAGTTCATTTTGTAATGATTATATACAGTATGGTAAAATATTTTCTTGCATGGACTCATTTAAAACAGCAGATTTGATTAGTACAGACAGCTGTTTCTGTGGAATAAATAAAGGGAGATATGGATAGTTAAGCAATTATAGCTTCCATTGCGAAACATTAAAAGAAAACAAGTGCCACCTGTTAGTGATGGAGGAAGACATTTCTACTCTGGCAAATAAAGCAGCCGTCTGAAAAGTCTGAAATGATTTGAGCTGTGAACGCGTTGACAACATTCAGCTGTGACTGCCGGGAGTAAAAGGCTTTTTCTACTGACTTGTGGATGATGAACTGTTGGGCGAGTGAGTAAGTGACTCACTTTAATGTGACTACTACTGTTACCCTATAAAGCACACAGCATTATGATTATTGTATTATAATTATAATAATTAATCTGTGCTATATGTACTGATGCTTCAATATGTTTTCTAGATGAACGTTCTCGGCCGTGACCTCATGGACGGAAATGAACAGAAATCAACTGTTATTTGCTTTTATACAGTAGCTAAGCTATACGTATGATTATATATAAACATGTATTGATTAATATGAGAATTAAAATACATACCTCTGGGACCAGCTGGTCCAACGTCTCCTTTTTCTCCCTGTAAACCTTCGACTCCGACAGACCCTTTAATTCCTCGGTTGCCCTGGATCCCTTTTTCTCCTGTAAACCCTGAAACACAACAAACACATAGGAGCTTGATTCAATCAGTGATTAATAACCATCCAACAGGAAAGCCATGTGGTCATAACATCCTGCAATATCGTTCATCAGACTCTCCTCAACAACAGCTATGACACAAAATGCCATAACTACCCTCGCTTTTACCAATGGACGGATTATGAGACAATGGACCATGGGACATGTGAAAGGCCACCCCTACTACAGAGTCCCTCTTTGTAGTCGTTTTGCGTCTCTTTTTGGTAGTTTTGCATGTCCTTTTGGTCGTTTAGCATCTCTTTTTGATAGTTTTGCGTCTCCTTTTGATAGTTTTACGTCTCTTTTTGGTAGTTTTGCATCTCCTTGTGCATCTCTTATTGGTAGTTTTGCATGTCCTTTTGGTAGTTTTGCATCTCTTTTTGGTAGTTTTGCATGTCCTTTTGGTAGTTTTGCGTCTCCTTCTGGTAGTTTTGCGTCTCTTTTTGGTAGTTTAGCATATCCTTTTGGTAGTTTTGCGTCTCTTTTTGGTAGTTTTACATGTCCTTTTGGTAGTTTAGCATCTCCTTTTGATAGTTTTGCGTCTCTTTTTGATAGTTTTGTGCCTCTGTGGTAGTTTTGCATCTTTTTGGTAGTTTTGCATCACTGTAGTAGTTTTGCATCTCTTTTTTTATAGTTTTGCATCTTTTTGGTATGTTTGTGCCTCTGTGGTAGTTTTGCATCTCTTTTTGGTAGTTTTGTGGCCCCCTAATCTGTTGGGCCTCTGGGCATCTGCCATGTAGACCCATTCAGTAATCCGCCCATGGTTTTACCTGCTTTAAGGGTAAATCATGTTAAGAGTATTTAAGACATTTCTTTTTAGTGCGGAAATGATCAGATTTGACTTTCAGAGGTTAAAGTTAAATTCACAGTACTTTCAAATCCATCTTTGTTTCCTGGCAGTTTTAGAATAACAACTGGATTTGGTTGTGATTGGTTCCACTAAATAAACAATTTTCTAAACTCCTTCTAATTAGCATTTGATGAGGAAAGCATCCAATCAAATCCAATCCAAGAATTAGAGAACTGCTGTGGTGCCAAATCATAAATCAATATAACGAGGACTTTGTCTTCTTAACATTCATTAACAAACTCAGGTTAAATTTTACTTGCAAATCATTGCAAATCCACTGTATACCATAGCAATTTAAAAAAAAAAGTAATAATATGATTTTATATGACTTTATGATACATTTACAAAAAGCCTTACTGCTTCCTGTCCTCCCTCCCATCCTGGCTTAATTTATAGGGGATTCAAAGATGCTGAAAGTGATTGTTAACGTCCACCATCTGCCAAAGCTTCAAATCTCTGAATGCTTGCTGACGCTGGAAGAATAGCACTATACTTTGTTTTGTTCTATAAAACAATCCAATTCAGATTTCCTGCCCTGTGGCACACAATGGGAACTTTTGTTTACAGTAAGCACACTGAAACGTCTCAACATTAATGTGGTAATGAGTTATTGATTGCACCGTTGGAAGTATAAAGCACAATCTTTGTCAAATGTCGCTGTGCCCCGATACGCTCTGATTACACTGTTGTGACTACTCAGCAATCTGAAAGAAATAATAACACTGAGACAGAGACACAAAATAAAACGATGATGGATGATGTCACGTTTTCTGTGGGTTTCTATCTTTCTGCCGTAAAGGGTCAATAACTTCTTTCTCAAAAAAAAAAAAAAGCAATGGGAAAATGTGACCCATCATATTCTGATGTTCGTTCAACAATAGCCTGGATGTGATGATGGTTTCTTTTGGTTTCAATGGAAATGGTGTAACAGAAGTACATGTGCTGCATTAATCGGTTATGTACGGTTTTCATCAAATAGAACTGTCAGCGAAAAAATAAATAAATCTGATAACACTGATTCTAATCTTTATGACAGATTGTTCAATGTCCGGGGGACTACATTATGTTTTCATGCTAAAAATTAAACAAGCCTTTTTCCTCCTTCCCTACAGTTAGAAATTCTTTTTATTCACTTTTTCCTGGAACTATAGCAGCGGTGGGGGGGTTTCCTTTCAGCAGGAAGATAATGCTTCTTGGAAATGTCATGTGAGAGCTGCAGTTCGTCGGCCAGGGAATGTGGGATGGATGATGATGGGGGTAGGAGCTGAGGGGGTGATGATTCAAGAGGTACCAAGCTGGAAAGGGTCCCAAAAACATCTGGACACATGTTGTTGTTGTTGTTGTTGTTTGCATCTTACAGGATCTATGAAAACTTTCATGGTTCTGAGGTGCCAGTTCTGCCTGGATGAGGGTTCATCTTGTGGTTTTTGGTGGACATA
Organism: Sebastes umbrosus; assembly: GCF_015220745.1. Taxonomy (NCBI): domain Eukaryota; kingdom Metazoa; phylum Chordata; class Actinopteri; order Perciformes; family Sebastidae; genus Sebastes; species Sebastes umbrosus. The sequence goes on from NC_051286.1 coordinate 8,328,905, forward strand.
CCTACAAGACAAAGATAGATGACCCGTCCCGCTGGTCCCGTCCACACCCGGTCTGAAAATAAATCCCCATCCAAAGTCTGGGTCTTTGTTTTCTTAAGTGGATTTATATGACCTTTTATATCCTCTGCGCTCGCTGCATTATTAATGCAACTGAATGTAATCACAGAAGCAGAGGGAATAAGACCAGAAGTCTGTTTTGCGTTAAAGGTGACACATTCACCTTTCATGCCACTCAAACCTAAATCCTCTCCCGTAAAAAAGGCTTGTAACTCCAAACTTCTTGTTTACATTGGACATTTATAGGCCAAGGACATTTTATGACCTATGGGCTTTTAAACTCATCTAAAAAAAAAAAAAAACAGTCCGAAAACACAAGGCTTTATTTGACACTGTGTTTGTGCGTCTCTGGCTTCACATTCATTAAATCAGAAATAGCCACTCAGAAATTCGTGATCATTCCTTTCTTACATATCACAGCATTTCCCGCAGGTTGGGGATTTGTTTGCAGTGGTTGGCGTAGAAGTTTGAAACAATGGCATTTAAATTTAGTATTGGGGCAGACAGGAAATGAGGGGAGAGAAAGGGGGCGGGATACAAAATAAAGGTCGACACTGTGGTTATGTGGTATATACGTCTTAATCTTTCGGGCTATCAAGACGTCCATCAACATCTTCATATTTAACAGGCAGACATGAGAGTGGTATTGATTGTTTCATCTAATGCTCTGCTAAAAAAACTAGTATTTCCCAAAATCTCTAACTATTAAAAGGTACAGTGTGTAGGATTTGGCGGCATCTAGTGGTGTGGTTGCAGATTGCAACCAACTGAGTATCCCTCCGCTCACTCCTCCCTTTCTAAGACTGCAGTAACGTGAGCCGCCGAGTGCAAAACTGTGGTAACGCCGTTCACCTCGCTCAGAGGCCATCCTCACCATAATAACACTACTTTAGGAGCAACGGAAGTCAGACGGCGACTGGCGGTACGGCGGTTTTACACTCTGCAGCTCAGGTTACTGCAGTTTCACAAGCGTGTCGGAGAACTATGGTGGCCTTCAGGTAACAGAAAAATGCAAAAGGAGCAACATGGTGGACTCCATGAAGAGGACCCGCTCCACATGGTTCATTCTAAGCTAACAAAAACACAACGATTCTTAGTTTCAGGTGATTATACACTAATGAAAACATAGTTATTAATATCATATTCCATTTATGTTAATAGATCCCCTGAAATGTTACACACTGTTCCTTTAAAGCTGCAGTGCGTAGAAATCCGGAAAACGCAAAATCCTGCATCCCCTCGAGCTGCTCTCTCCTCTCTCTCCTCTCTCCGCTCTCCCCTCTCTGTCCGAAGCCCCTCCCCCCACACGAGAACGGGCATATGCACGCGCTTCATACGTGCTCGCTACATCTGAGGAGGCTACCGCAGCGAGCTACACATTACCTTCTAACGACATCAACAGTTTGGACTGTCTTTTTGAAAGTCTGTCTTTCTTTTTTTGGGTTGTTTTGAGGTGTAGGCAGTTGCTGCCAATGCTGGAATAGCAAGCTTTCCAGTAGGTTGTTCCGCCATTGACCGAGGCTTTCACTATCTGCAGAGACCAGACGTGAACGCGCATCTCCTTTTGTGGAACAGCCAATAGGAACGCTCTCTCTGAAATGCCCTGTGATTGGTCAAAGTCTGCCGTCACGGGCAAGATTTTCTAAAGCCTGTAAACAGAGCCATGAGGAGGAGCAGAGGTGTAGTTTTCTCTCAGATCACTTGAATTACAATATGCTGAAAGGTTATTATGGAATTTTTGCCAAATTATGCCAAAATATTGTTGCCTACTGCCACTTTAATAGGTCTTTTTTTGTATCCAGTTCACTAACTGATGAATGGTTGTACCCACCTCTCAATCCTGTCAACCCAGGAGCTCCGGGGGGCCCCAGTGCTCCAGTATCACCCATCTCTCCCTTTGGCCCTGGAGGACCTGCAGAAAGAAACACAATTATGGTCACAATTGATGACATTATGCATTGGTAAACAATGCAAATAGTTACTAATGCAACATTTTTCAGCGATGGTAGATAGTTTTCAAGTCCTTTACGACCTACACTGCATTGTTTTTATATGGGACGATCAAATGTACTGAAAAAGCGAAACTTTGGTCAGTCAGCTTGGACTGCTGGTGTTTTGTCGCACATGTTTCAGATGCTGTTGGAGATTGTAGATTGTGAAAAACAACATCAAGTGAGTTGAAGAGAAGCTCAGTAATCTTCTACTGTTCAGTAGCAGAAAAAAAAATTACTTTACTAATTGCAGCATGTTATTCTTTCCAAGGCGGATTTGAAAGTCAAGTTGAATTTACAACAGTGTATGGTTTTATTTAAGTTTAAAAATGGCTGCATATACTGTATATGTTTTTAATCCATTTACTTAAAAGATATACTGTAACTCATACCACATCCATGAAAATAACCCGTTTTTTATCTTGACTTTACTTCTCTTGGAGAGGAATAGAAGCTGCAACAGGGGTTTTTGAGGAATAAAAAGAGGGTAGAAATATAAGAGTCACTCAGTGTGTCTTTATTATTACAGCATGTTGGACCGCTTATCATCAAAGGTGCTGCCAGAATAAAGGGAAGAGAGGAATCATGTAGATTATCACTTGAAAAGGGAACACATGGGACCAAAAGTTGTTTCAAAGAGCAACATGCGAGCCTTTAATTCCTTCAGATAATGATTTTATCAATGTCATATTCATCATTTACTATAGCTAACACACACACACACACACACACACACACACACACACACACACACACACACGCGCGTACACACACACACAAAATGTAGGCCAAACTGGTTCTTACAACTGATCTAAGGATTCAATCCAAAACGTTTGTTGTACTTGGAGAGAGTGAATGAACAAAAAGCCAAATAGTGAGTGAAAGAGGACAAGAGAGATAAACGCATACATACAGTAAAGAGAGAAAGAGAGAGAGAGAGAGAGAGAGAGAGAGAGAGAGAGAGAGAGAGAGAGAGAGAGAGAGAGAGAGAGAGAGAGAGGCCTGGCCACAATGGGAACCACATGTTTAACAAGGTGGACCACAACACAGCTTGTGGGAATGCTTAAAAATTCAGGGCTTGTTATTGTCCAGCGGTTCTGATCCTTCACAGCCTCTAATGTTCTTAATTTGCAAGTTTCTGATGCCGAGAAGCTGCCGAGCGACTTTGAGATACCGATCTGCCTGCTGCCGCTTCGAGCAGCTTTACAACTGGACACACTTAACGGGTGACCTCCAGGTCACGAGCCTGTGAAAAGGTCACGTTAAGAGGGGAGGCTGGGTGTCTACTACAACTAGTGATGATATCCTTCAGTAATAGAAAAATTGGCACCTATTTAAATTCATTGTCAAATTCTTTTTTTAGAAAAAAATGCCAAACTTCCTCATCTTCTTCATTGTTTCTGTTTTTGTGAATGAAATATCTTTCTGTTTTGTAGCATTGGTTGGACGAAACTTGTTGAAATCACCTTGAGCATTTAGTACTCGTGATGGGCCTTTTTCAATATTATCTGACATTTAAAAGACCAAATGATTAATCAGGGTAATTATCGGTAGATTTACAACGTGGTGTTTCTGTAGGGAACATCTTCCTATTGAAGGCCTTTGTACAGAGTTGACCCGAGGACCTGACCTGACCCGAGTTAACCTTTGGTTCACAGTGTCTTGTCAGCTGTGGACAGACTTAATCTGCTACAGATCTTGGGGCTTCTGCTCACGTTTGACTGGACCCCGTGGACCCATGAAAGGTCAGCAGACAGATAAATAACATGAACAACAGATGTTGCAGTTTTAGTCAGTTGCGTCAGTCAAAACGCAACAAATTACTGAGTAAAATCACCGTGTGAGTGTTTTCTGCTTGTTACTTTAAGAAAGTAGCATTTTGGACAAAAGTCGGCTTTTCTGGCTGTTGGGTTTTTGTTTTTATTGGGTTAAGCCAACATCAGTAACTTTCACTATGGGCCGTTTTATACATACGATATCTTGAGGGGAACGGGAATATTTGTGCTAAATTTTGTCCAATTCATCGACCCACTTTTTAAGAATGACAAACATATAGGCCTAGAAATCGTGAAAAAAGCATATTTTTGCATAAAGACACCGATCAGCCATAACATTAAGATCACTGAGAGGTGAAGTGAATAACATTGATTATCTCGTTACAACGGCACCTGGCAGTGAGGGGGTTATATCAGACAGCAAGTGAACATTTTGAACTTTGAACTTTGAACTTTGTGTTGGAAGCAGAAAAAATGGGCAAGTGTAAGGATGTGAGCAACTTTGACAAAGGCCAAATTGTGATGGCTAGACGACTGGGTCAGAGCATCTCCAAAACTGCAGCTCTTGTGGGATATTCCCGGTCTATAGTGGTCAGGATCTACCAAAAGTGGTCCAAGGAAGGAAAACCGGTGTATCGGCGATATGGTCAGACCATTGATGCACGAGGGGAGCGAAGGCTGGCCTGTGTTGTCCAATCCAATAGAAGAGTTACTACTTGATCGCAAATTAATCGCACATTTTTTATCTGTTCAAAATGTACGTTGAAGGGAGATTTGTCACGTATTTAATACTCTTATCAACATGAGAGTGGACAAATATGCTGCTTTATGCGAATGTATGTATATATTTATTATTGGAAATCAATTAACAACACAAAACAATGACAAATAGTCCATAAACCCTCACAGGTACTGCATTTAGCATGGAAAATATGATCATATCATAACATGGCAAACTGCAGCCCAACAGGCAACAACAGCTGTCAGTGTGTCAGTGTGCTGAATTGACTATGACTGCATGTGATTATCATAAAGTGGGCATGTCTGTAAAGGGGAGACTCGTGGGTACCCATAGAACCCATTTTCATTCACATATCTTGAGGTCAGAGGTCAAGGGACCCCTTTGAAAATGGCCATGAAAGTTTTTCCTCGCCAAAATTTTACGTAATTTTTTAGTATTATTTAGCCTCCTCTTCACGACAAGCTAGTATGACGCGGTTGGTACCAATGGATTCTCTAGCTTTAAAACTGAGCCCGCTACAACCTCCGAAAGCTCAATTGTGTTAATGCGTTATTATTGCGTTAACTTTGACAGTATAATGAAAACATAAACACGTGTAAATACTTTATAAATGAGACCAAATAAATTCATTCATGTAGATTTTTTGGCAAAATTGCAAAGTTTTTGGCAACCTTAATAAAATCTCCTACGATTCGTGGGTCCCGACCCAGTCTTTGGGAATGACTGATCTGAAGTGAAAACTTTGACCTGCTGGGGGATCTAGATGAATTGTCAGAAGTTCACAAAAGTCAGCAGGATTCATCATCTGGGGACCGTGAACTTCTTTACATGATTTCATGGCAATCCATCTAATAAGTGTTGAGAGTCAGGTCAGATAAGGTCAGGTGCAAATTTTGGGGCCCATGAAGACGTCTGGTTCCAATTCCCACTGATTGAGCTGATAAGATGCTATAGTCTTCTCCTTTCTCTTTGGCCATGCTGTTTTTTTTTATTGTGATGTTGGATATCTGGACCGTAGCGCAAAATCATCTGTGGTCACAGGAATCTATAGATCAAAACTTAAGAGTTTCCCTGAGAGAAAGCTGAACTCACAACTAATCTCTGAACATCTTTTGACACATTAACATCCCTTTATAAAATATAACATAAAGTTATGGGTGTCTGCATGCCTCAGCTTTGGTAAAGACAGTTCACCCTGGTGGTCCTGAAGAGATGTGTCCTCCTTAATAGTTTGTTTAAGCAGAGCTTCACATTATTAATCTCTTGGCTTTCAGAGTCCCATGTGTTCGTTCAGCTGACAGCGTTTCAACAATAACAAGCCCAGCGGCCCCTTCAGGGTCAGCCTGCAAACATCTGACAGCACCGAGTCCAAGAATACAACACTAGCGTGGAGTTCAGGCGCCTCCATCCAACATCCAGTCTCTGTTACTAATGTAATGCAGGGTGGAGCAACAGGGCAGAGAGCCAGACGATCTTAGCGGAGATCACACCACGCCGTGATGGGACAAAATGTACTGTATGTTAAATGTAAAAGGAGATAAAGAGCGCGTTGTGAAATCCATCACTATGACGAATGACAGAGGGTATTATCAGGGTTTATGTTATTTGAGGATACAGTCATTTTAATAAAAAACAGACGGACAAAACTGTAGTCAGAATGAGGCTAAAATGTTCAATGTATATCCCTAATAGAAGAGGACAGGGTTGTGTTTAAAAAGTGATTCTTTCTGGAGGATTTAGAGTAGGGGCTTTCTACAAAATGCTTTGGCTTTACAGATACTGTTACACAGAGACAGTTTAGCATATTGGCCCGGACATAAGGCGATATTTATTTACCTATCTACCCTTAGAGACATTTTAGGTTATAAGACTTCCAAAGGACAGTTAGATATTGTATCTTCGATTAGAAATGCTGCTAATTGTGAGTTGAATGTGAGTGTGTATAAGCCAACCTCGTCTGAGCGATGGGACTCTTCACTAGTAAAACAAACATGCCACTCAAAATGTACATTAATGGTCATCAGATGACACCTAGGGCTGTAAATGTTTCCAGGCCTCGGCGTTGCTCAGAGCGACTCGTAACGTTTGACTAACTCAGCAAAAAACTCCCGCAGCTCAGCAGCTTTCAGCAACAACACATCATCCATCCAAATGTGTCACCGTTACTGTATGAAAACCCTGCGTATGAAGTTGTGTCATCTTCTGGCACAAGCTGGAGAAACATTGTGAATTAGAGAGAAAATGAAACATATTGTTGCCTGTGAGTGTAGAGCCATCCAGCAGTTGGTAAAACTGAGTAGTCTCATATGATAGATTTGTTGTCAAATGTAGGTTACCATATAACAGTAAACTTAAAGCCCCTGAGAACTCACAACTTACAAGCAACAAATTTAAGTTTTAACAATCAAAGTATAGGTTTGGGAAAAAACTGCCTTAGTTAAGAGTTTAAGCGGCTATTATAGATATTTTTTTTATAATAATAGTGTGATATTATAGTGACATTGTGAAAGGGATCGCTTATAGTGATGAACCTACAGAGAATTACCACCAGTGTTAATTTCATTAACGAAAACTATGATGAAATACGTTCGTCAACGACCTTTGTTTCTATGACTAAGACGAGACGATGACGAGACGGTACCGACGTCTTGAAACACTAACGTTGACGATATCAAACATGTAATATCATCATATCTTTACCAACATTTTTATCACCTTCCACCTTCTCTTATTCTCTCTCTGTCTCAAACACAAAAACGTGCTACGGTGGCAACGCTCAGTCTGTCTCTGTCCTTCTTGTCTCACAATTAAATAAAAAAAAAAATAGCTGACAAGAGAGAAAACATTTTGATAAAATCAAATGACATTTTGAGTTGTCATCGACTAAAACTAGACTAAAACTATGAAGGATAAAAATGACTAAAATATGACTAAAACTAATAAGCATTTTCATTTTAAGACTAAGACTAAATCTAAAATAGCTGCCAAAATGAACCTGAATCTGCAGCTTCCCTCAGCTTTACTGAGCTTTATAGCACTTTATAACACTTTTTATCTGTCCTCTACTGGTTTGATTCACTCTCTTGTAAATGCATAGTAGTCCAAAAGATGGTGTTTTCTTAGTTCCTTAATAGTTTACATGTTGGATACAAGAGATTTATTCTCACCGTAGGAGCAAAAGATCAAAAAGCACTGACAAAGGACCTATTTCTTGTTGGTGACCTTACATAACAGCGTGTGGGCCTATTCATAAAATGCCAGCAAATATCTCCACACACGGATAGAGGGAACTTGAATGCACGTGAATACACCATTTCTTTCACACACAGATACACACACACACACACACACACACACACACAGCTGTCAAATTGAAAGATAGTTGTGAAACCCAAGTAGAAGGCGTTTGCTTCATGCCAATTAAACACTTAGACCAGAGTGACACAGTAACAAATGTTCGGAGCAACGAAAGAGACGCCGTCGACCACAGCATATTACTGGAAAACTGGGTGGGACTTTCTGGCCCAGTGCTAAACTGGTTTAACTCCTAGTTGAAGGACAGGGACTACATTATGTCAATTGATATGAATATACAAAAAACGACGTGGCGTTCCCCAGGGCTCCATTCTCGGGCCTCTTCTGTTCAACATCTATATGCTCCCACTCGCTCAGATTATGGAAAACAACAAAATATCTTAAATCATAATTATGCAGACGACACACAGATTTATATTTACGATGTTATCATGCACTGGGTTGCAGCAGCTATGTGTAAGTTCAAACGTAGCCTAGTTTGAACGTAATTTCTAACTTAAGTCGGAGTTTACGAGCTGGTAACATCTTAATGGTTGCACCAGCTGAAATAGTTCAAACGCAGGCATAGATTACAACTTAAATCTTATGTAAAGTCCTTCATAACATAGCTGTTGACATAGCGCATTGTTTTGAAAGGTGGGATTAACTTTGTTGGATGAGGAGGAGCGATTTATACCAGCTGTTATACCGCCGTCAGCAATGCGCTCCACCCTTGGCCTTTCATGATGACCGATTTATACATCCCACTTTCGTTTTCCAAGAGCGGATACAGAGGATTACCGACGTGCTGGCAGCAAATTTTCAACATAACAAACACAGAAATGGGGCCCTCAGTCCTTCCCTACAAGTGCTACAAGTGTCTCTGGCACTATTATTTTGCTACAGCTATTGATAACCTTTGAAAATACAAATGGATAACGGATGAAAAATAGCCTTTCGGCTAATTCTTTTTTATCTATTCTTATTAATTATGCATTGTCCCTTCTCAAATAAACAAAACTAAATGTCTCGTCACTGATAAAACACTAAACTGAGGATAACCTCATACATACACACACAGTATTTAAGTTGTAATTGAAATCATCTGATTTCCCCTTAGTGGCAACATGTTACTGTAAATAACACCATGTTGTACAATAATTTACCACATGGAGAGGTAAAACACTCCAGGCGACATTAAAAAACAGCTTCTCATGTGTCTTTATCATTAATACAACATGTGTGGCATGAACATCACTGTGAGTCACAGAGGAATTAAAGGCAAATTAACTGAATAAGAAGGAAAGAGGGGAGAGGACGGGGAAAAGAAAAGAGAAGGGAACAGAACAGAACAGAACAGAACAGAACAGAACAGAACAGAACAGAGGAGGATAAACATGGAGAGAGATGTCAAACCATTTTTTGGCTAAGGTGACTTCGAGCTGAGAACAAACAACTGGGCTGCGGAGAGAAAACTAATGACAGAGCTGAGTGGTCGAGTTTTCACCCGTCTAAATTTAACCTACAATTGTTTCCAGGCTCAGGAGAAACAGCATCCCACCCACATGTGAAGCAGACACAAGATCAGGGGTCTCGATGGGTTTGAGTTGCCATCAATCAGTTCGGGCCTCGTCCCCGGCCAGCATTACGTCACAGCATACCTATTCTGATTGTAACAAGCCAGGGAAGTCATTTTGTGCCCTGGCAGCGAGAGTCGTGCCACGTCGGGACTAATCAGATCCAAACAGACCGGAGGAAGAACATTCAGCGTTGCTCAATTACCCCGGGGAAGTAATCCCACGGTGTAAAATCATGTTTGCGTGCTATACGGTCACTTGCATTCAATCACACTGCAAACATCTACTGGCTCAGACGCCCTATTGTAAATGATCTTTCTGGAGCACAGAGTTCCACCCAGAGGGATTCATTATACTGAGAGTTAAAGGTCTCATGTTCTCATGCTGTGTTCACATGTCTTTCATGCATTCCTACAAAACCGCATGGATGTCTTGTAAATTTCACTTAACATGAAATGAATTTTCTTTGTCCTTCTTGTGGGAATTTTGCACACATGCATGTTATCCATAAAGTCCCTTCTTTGTCTGTTGTTTTCATGCTCTTTGGTGTATATAATTCCTCTTTTCAGCCACAATGAGCTGATTTCTGCAAAACGACACAAAAGTTTTGTTGAAAGTCTTGTCATAATTGAATTAGGCTTGCCGTAGTAGTCAGTGTTACCGGTGTTACACGGTGGTCGGGCACACACCGATTACATTACATACCAAACGCCCCCGCCGTCGTTTTGCCTTTTTTTAAAAGAAATAAAACTCATTTAGTTAATTTTCGTGTATCGGCGCCATATTATCAATACATAGTCGGACGATGGACACTATAATTATAAAGTGAAAGTGTCTGCTCCGTACGGAGTCTCAGCACAAAGTAGCAGGAGTCAGATTTCACACACACGGGATGAGAGAGAGTTGACAAACAAGACGATGGCGAAGGATTCGGTGTAAAAGCGAAAAGCAAAAGCGCCTATTTGGCAATACTTCAGATTCAAAACCAGCACTATAAGGGAACCATAACATTAATGACGAGGCAATCGCCATGCGGATTACGGAGCGTTCATGGCAGGTGTGCGTGATGCAGTGACACCGGGTGGAAACCCGCGGCCCGCAGCGAAAGCTCGACCAGAACGTTAAAGATCAAAGTAAGCTCTTTACATACATTAACCGTCATCTTTTCTTGTAAAATGTCCAGTGTAAAACCGATGTTGTCACAAGTTTATTAACCAGTGGGAAAATTTCCTCACCGTGACATCCCTAAACTGAATTCAATTTGACATATCTATCTCAATATATCATCAAATTTGAACATTGCAATTACTCTTTTATGATTTTGATTGAATTTTTGATATTTCCATCGTTGGATGTTGCTAAATTACCTTATATGTTGTATACAGGTACCTCTTCCCTGTGCAGGATTTGGATCAGGCTTCAGATTGAGCTAACTTTAGGGGCATTTGAGACAATCATACCCAGTAACTTTTTCTGTTTTTCTGTACTGGTGATACTGGACTGAGCCGTGAGCAACCCCAACCAGTCAAGCCATGCATCAGCCGTAACTTAAAACAGCTCCAACATGGCTGAAGCATGTCGAATCCTTAGGATGGATATTTGAAAGTGCTGACAGGTATGTAGGAGTGAAACTAAACTTAAACAAAAGTACTGATAAATTGAACAAAGAGCTTTCTCTTTAGTCACCAGCACGAACACACACGTGTTGGTGCAGGACATGGCTTTGGTTAGAGGGAGAACACCATCACAGGTTGACCGCTACCAAGCAGGAGCACAACAGCGCGGCTCTGCACGGCTATCACCTGCAGTGATGTCTAAGTGGAAACACGTGTTCACGGCACGACGCGCCTCGGCCCGATTAAACAGCATTAGGTTTTGGTAATTTCAAGATGACAAGATGGCTAGGGGTCTAGATCAGAACTGGGCTAAAAAGTCTAGATCATCTATTGTTTGGATACGTTTTAAAGTGTATTTAGGACTTGCTTCATATTAGAATATAATCATTTAAATGGTTTTATGTAACCCCGATGTTTGAAAAAAACTTTTCAACTCAATTTATCCCAGTTCTATCTCAGACATCTTGACGCCTTTTGACCTGCAAATCACTAAATCATTGCTTATATGGACAGGAGCACTAAAGCTAACCACAAGGGCACTTAGGGGAGCATTTGGGACAACGAGAGGGGCTCTCAGGCTTCTCAAGTGCCCCTCTGAAGCGTTGAATTGTCCCCTTTGGGAACAGCCAAGTCCTGGTTAAATAAACGTTTTAAAAAGGGGGCTCTTTTCCACTCAGCAATCTGAACATTTTTGGAGCTGACCTTCGAATATGGTGAAGTTCTTCATGGCCAGAGAGTGCTCCCAGTCCTTCAGGCGGAGGTCCTCCGTGATTGTGTTGAGGATCTCCATCTCGTTCCTCAGCTGGGCCTCCGTGTGGACGTGGGTCACCCACAGACTGCTGGTGTCCTCTGTTATGTTGCTGATCTGGATCTGAGCAGCAGCAGGAAGACGGTAACAGTAAGATTTCCTCACAGTGTAGTTAAAGTTAGCTTATAACACGTATTGTGTATGTATAAATGTTAACTTTGTGCTTCCAAAATGTGTCTTAAAAACATTTTTTCAGTAGTAGATTTAACGTATAGGACGTGTTTGTGTAAGCTGTGATGAACCTGCAGGTCTTGTATCTTCAGGTGGTGAATGCTGATGTCATTGCTGAAGGTATGATTGACAGCTCCCACCGTCCAATTGACCTCGTCCAGTTTCTCTCTCAGCCCGCTCACCTGTCCTGAGGTTTCCCTGAAAGAGAACAGAAACAAACAGAACTTTATTCTTCTAATTCAATCATGGGTGGATTTACTGTAGAGGTAATGGGCCCCCTGGGCACAGACATGCAAAAGGCCCCACCACCACTCCTACATAGGAGCAAGACACACAGATGTTATAGTGGTTTAACCTCTTTTGGTAGTTGTTTTGTGTGTCGTTCTGGTCATTTTGCGTGTCTTTATAGTTGTATGGTGTCTCTTTGTAGTCATTTTGCATCTCTTTTTAGTTGCTTTGTGTATCTTTGTAGTCGCTTTGTGTCTTTTTGTGGTAAATTTGCATTTTTGTGTAGTTGCTTTGTGTCTCTGTGTAGTCATTTGCGTCTCTTTGTAGTCTTTTTTTGGGTCTCTTTGAGTGACGTTTTGTAGGTGAAGGCCAGGGGGGCTTCACTTCGGGCCCCTGGGCGTGTGCCCGCTAAGCCCGTTCAGTAATGCGTCCATAAATTCAATTAATTATATTCTACTTCAGTCTTCATTGTGATGCAGTTATGCTTCCATATTTTGGACATGAGGATTTTCACTGTAATATAAACGTGTACCTGAACAGGAGGTCCTGGTCGTGGAGCCAGATGGAGGTGCGGGACACCTCCGCAATCAGGCCCGTCAGGTTCCTGCCGGTGGAGCTGCTCAGGGAGGACAACCTGTCGTCCAACTGCACCAGGTAGCCCTCTGACTGAAGGGAGTGAGCCTGGATGCTCCTCAGCTCCACCTCCAGGCCCTGCGGGTGAAAGAACTTACAACTATCAACGTAATTCAACACAAGTATCACTTATAAAGATAATTACTAACTTGGAAATCACAGTAAAACCTAAAAGTCTATCTATCTATCCCTTATCTATCTTTAAATGTCACTTTCCCGGTCTCTCGTGTCGTACCTTGATGAGGATCTCCAGCCTCTGCAGCCAGTCGCTGTGGTTCTGGAAGAGATTCTCCAGTTTCCAGATGTTCTCCAGCAGGTCAGCCTGAGTGGACGCCTCGCCCAGGGTCTGCTGGATCAGCCGAGAGCGCTCCGACATCCGGGTCACATTCTCCATCAGCACCTCCTGCCGCTGTGAAGACACCTGGGAACGAGAGACTGGGGAGGGAGAGAGAAAGAAAAGAGAGTGAGAGATTTGTTCTGGGTGTTGATTTGTTGATCCCTCAGTCCCCAAATCGAGTATCATTTACTATCCATCACTACTGTCAGCTTGGACCCAGCCAGCACGTTAATGCAGAGCAGATGTTGACTCAGTCACCCGCACTAATTTTGATGGTCTATTCTTTCTAAATGTATTGTTTTGTTAAATTAAGACCTAAATATTTTATGACTTCAAAACCAGTTTCCAGAGTTGGCTCGCTGTGAGGTTCTCTGTGTTTACTGACGACATATTTTGGAAATTCTGTCTCTGTTTTGACTGATGTTTAAGTTGGCCTCCACATGTTGCTGTTCGTCCAAGGAGAGAGAGCATTAGCCCAGAGCGCTTTTTAAAAAGATATGACGTATGGATTCCCAGTGATGGAAAGTAACTACTGTAAGTACGCTGTACTCGAGAAGTACAACTTTGAGGTACTTTTATACCAGTTTTCAAACAGTTATTGTACTTTTTTACTCTACTACATGTATCTGACAACTATACTTTCTAGTTACTTTACAGATTGAAGGCGCTAAATACAGGATTGGGACATCGATGTATAAAGAGAACTGGATTCAGCGTTGGAGGCGGGCTCCCGTTCATTCCTATGAGAGTTGCTCAGTGGTGCATGTAGCCAAAATGGCTTAACTGCTGAGGACCTATTGATTTAAATAAGGGCTATTCAAGTGTAAGGATATTCAATTTAAGTCTATAGTCTATAGTCCACCAGAGGGTGGGTGCTATGCTTCTTTGACGACGCCGTTGTTATCAGCTGTAACCGCCGCATGAGAGCAGTGCAGATTTATCTTATGACCCTTTGGAGGCGTCTGACCCCAAGGTTGAGAACCACTTGACTTAACTACTAAACTGTAAAAAGTAGTTAAAACTAGCTCCAACTTGACAAGCTATAAAAGTAAAAAATGCAACAATCTAATAATGAAATACTTGATTATATACAGTGTCAGTCATGAGGCCATTTTCTGCAGAAACAGTAGTTTTATTTTTGACAATACTTTGATAGGTTTACTTAAAGGTGCAGTGTGTAGGATCTGGCGGCATATACTGTACTGATGAAGTTGCAAATTCCAACCTACAGAAACTTCTCCCGTGTGCAAAGCGTGTAGGAGAACTACAGTGGCTGACGCAAAAAGGCGAATGCCCCTATTTAGAGCCAGTGGTTTGCCCGTTCTGGGCGACTATAGAAACATGGCGACCAGCTCCGTGGAGAGGATTCACTCCGTATGTAAATATAAACTGGTCATTAAGGTAACGAAAACACAACAATACTTATTTTCAGGTGAATATATACTAATATAAAAAATATACTATTAATATTATATTCCATTTCTGAAGATAGATCCCCCTAAATGTTACACACTGTTCCTTTAAGTAGGAATTTTACTTGTAACGGAGTATTTTTACATTATAGTACTGCTATTTTTTCTTAAGTAAAGGATCTGAGTACCACCAATGTGGACTCCCAGCAAGTTGTTGCTGAACTTTCCTCTACATTAAAATGACAAAAAGTTGGAGTTTGGTTTTGTTTCTATTCTAATTATGAAATCATCTACTTGTTATAATGTGTAATACGCTCATTTAACCTTAAATACACATTAAATTAGAGGGACCTTTTGATGAAGAATTGTAAACACACAAATCTGAAAGAAACAGAAATAAAAAGATAAAGTGACAACATGTTTTCCTTTAAGAGTTTGTGGAGAGTTTTGGGACGATATGCACGTGTTACACCACATTTGGTGACAGTTAACATATTACTGATGAACCTTTCTTGTCTTGTTTCTGGCTGTGGCATAAAGGCCACTTCTTCTTTTCCCTTCTCTCTGTTCTCCATCGTGCCTAATGAGAAAAAGCTCCTCGGTTTCATGTTATGTTGAGAGCATGTTGCGTGGTAACGGCTCGATAGCCCGGGAGATATTTTGAAACCAGATCCTCAGCGTTACGCCATGACGACATCCTCTCCGCGGGACAGCAGGGACCAGTGTGTGCAAAATACTTTAGCTGGAGAGAAAAGGGAATATCTTGGGAAACGAGAGGAAGCAGGTTATTCGCTTCACGCAGGCTTTTCGACACGTTGATGCCCCTAACAGCCCGATGTCACAACATTTCTGTTTCCACGTATCTAAGAGAGATAAAAGTGTGTTTCTGTGTGTGCTGGCATCGAGACCAAGAAACGTCTGCATGACCTCAGAGCTAGAAAAGTGCTGAGAAACCACAGTGCTGCAAACAAACCATCTCAATCCCCGCTCATTATGTGTGTTAGGTTTATTCCTAATGATCTGAAAAACTAAATAAGCCAAAATCTCTCCACTACACCAGGAAGCTTAATTGCCAAATGATGGTCTGTCAGCAATGGGATTTTTTTCAGAAGAACACACACACATTCAAGAGATCAACCAGAACATGATAGTATGGAGTTTCTCAGCAGTACTGGTGCTTGAAAAAGAAGAAGAAAAGGAGCATTTAGAGGGCCAATCTTATTCTAGATAACTTGTATTAATTGCTTTATTAATTGTGCATGTTGTGTCACCTGTTTGTGTCATTAACCAAATATAATAAACTTGAATGTGTCTGTAGCAGTTACCTGAAATATGTCATACAAGTAGGCACTTGACTACTCACAAATACTTCAAGTGTGTGTAATAAGACAAAACCTAATGCCGGGTTCAGACTACACGATATCAGCTCAAACGTAAAGCTCGAACAGGCAGACTTAAGGCCTTTACACACCGGGAGTGTGACGAATAAACAAAACGAAAATGCGAAATACTCACCTGCGAATATTATATGTCTAGGGCTTTTATTGTGAAAGGTAAGAACAGAAGGAGTGGATCTGGTCTGCACTGCAGTAGGCTCATTTTCTCATAGACTTCTATACAAATAGATTTCTTTTTGCAACCAGAGGAGTCGCCCCCTGCTGGCTGTTAGAAAGAATGCAAGTTTAAGGCACTTCAGCATTGGCTTCACTTTTCAGATCCAGAGGTTGCCCACTGCTCTATAATCATCTAATCTGATACAGTGAACCATTGACAGAGTCC
This sequence comes from Sebastes umbrosus, assembly GCF_015220745.1. Lineage (NCBI taxonomy): Eukaryota > Metazoa > Chordata > Actinopteri > Perciformes > Sebastidae > Sebastes > Sebastes umbrosus. Next base: position 8,345,325 of record NC_051286.1, read on the forward strand.
TGAACAGACAGGATATTGTGTGGTCTGAACCTGGCATCAGATCAGAAAGTTTAAGAAGAAGAAGGAGGAAAATGAGAAGAAGGAGGATGAGGAGAATAGGAGGAAGACAGCATAAATTCCTAAATCCAATTTTATGAACTCAAACATCCATTGTGGTCGGTAAGAAATCTCATCTGTTTAACTTAGTTTCTGAAATGTTGACACTTGGTAAAAAACTGTTTTCCCAACAGTGATAAAGTATACGTGGATACCACGTTTCTGTCAGATAATCTTGTAAGGATAATTTAAACGTTACAGATGGAGTGGCGGCAAAGAGCTTAGTGTTAATGTAATTTAAGAATGGTTTCCAAATTTTCTTAAATTTGTCAGGGGAACCGCAGTGTGGTTCTGCTAGTTTAAGGTGCAGAATTACGTTTCTTAACCACAGACTGTTTGGGGTCTGTGGGTTCTCACAGTTCAGGACTGAGAATTGTGTGCTATTAGAGACAAGACATATAAACTTATAATCATATCTTGTTGCCAGAACGCATTTGAACAGATTTTCCACCTTGTGTCTCACTTTGTTTCCTCTGGTTTCATCGCCTAAAGGAATAATCAATCAGCATTAGGAATCACTCTCCACTAATTAATGTCTGTTAACATAGAGAGCTCTGCATATACAATCAACCAAACTGCGGAAGTCACTGTCAGGGAACTCAATGGAGGTTTAAGGCTTTTCTATTCACACTATCATTCCTAGAGCAGGAATAATGGATTGTTTTGGCCACTTGAAGGCAGCGGAAAAAGACACAACACTGACATATTATCACTTGATATAGTTGCTATGGAACATGTTACACAGAGCGAGCATCATTCTTTCTGCCAAAGTTAAGAAAAGTTTTACCCATTGAACAAAATTTAAATGGACATTTATTAGATATAAATGTTTAGGGAGGCAGGCAAAGTGTCTTTAGTTGTAAATCAAACTGCAGGAGGTTAAAATGTATAGTTTTATCCAGAAAACATGCTGGATCTCACTAGCAAAAAAATATAAATACGAAGGGAAAAGATACTGTTTATAACCAACTGAAACTTATCCTCATACAACGGTTTGTATGATATCTTACAAAAAAGTTATTCCTCATTTTTTGTGCGTTTCTCTGCATACAGTCTTTTCAAAATAAACTTCCATCTTCACAGGAACAACTTGGTTAGGTTTAGGAAAAGATCCTGGTTTGCAGAAGTTGCATCACTTAAGTACCGAAGTTACATGACAAATAAATCAACGTTGACTTCTGGTTTCACACGGAATACGGATGCTGGTCTCCTGGGCGAAACTCTGATGTTTTTTTAACTTAAGTACAGAAGTTACTTGACAAATGAATCAACGGTTGGCTTAAAATAACCACAGAAGTGGCGTAACTTTAGTACGGAAGTTATGTGACAAATAAATCAGTGCTGACTTCTGGTTTCAGACAGGATACAAACGCCGGTTTCCTGGGCGAAATTATTGTGTTTTTTTTAATCGATTACATACAAATTGACTTTGTGGAATAAAGTGCATTACTTTTCATAGGTAAAGCTACAAACGGTGTATGAGAACAGCCTGCCCACCGAGCTGTAATGGCCCTTCTCTTTCAGTCATCAACCCTCATAATGTCAGACTGAGTTGAGTTACAGAAGGACAGATGAGTCTTCAAGGTGAGTGTTGTGACTTCATGAGAGGGTGATGAGAAATTGACTGAAAGAAGATACGTACGTCTGACAAATCCATTACAAAACCTCTCAGCTCAGCTCTGGAAGATGGGAAAGTCATCTCTTGTCTTTTCCATTCTCCTCCTATTCTTTCCTCTTTGTTTCACACACACACATACTGTACAGACATGGCAGCAAGACTCAAAACAGATTAGTCCCAAATTCACAGCTTCATGGTCTTCTGTGGAGAAGAGGACACTTTCCACTCATGTATCAAATGCTGGAGGGCGGTCCAGCACGACAGCTAGGCTTCAGGGTATAACGTGAATGGATTCTGCATTGTTGCTTCAGTCCTCACACAGTCTCTATATATATAATGTTGCAGTGAATTCACATTATTTGCAGCATTTTATCTGCATTCAACAGCTTTTTCAGTAAACAAACAACCCATTACCTAAAAGGACTATTGGCCAAAACAGGAGTCACTTACTTGATATTTATGATGAGATTCAAATGACCCACTGAACCTGCTTCAAATGTATAAAGACTAGGGATTTATTTAAAAAAAGACATGATTATCCATTCCACGTATCTTGTCTCTAAAACTTGTCTCGCCATACATGTGGGGACTTTCCATAGACTTTTCCAAGCCTCTTTTAGTGCACTTAACATGAACCTCAACCTACTTTTGACCTAAAACCAAGTCTTACCACCAAATAAACAATTTAGGTTCTGGCACATTTTGGTCAACACAATGTATGTGAGGTCCCACAACGTGACTCCAGGTCAGGGTCCCCACAAAGTCATGTGTAAACTAGTGACCAGGGCAGGAATTTCCCCTCCGTCTGGCCTTGATGCCCCTCTGAAAATCCCCGCCCGCAGCCCCAAACTGCCCCAGCTGATTTCGCCATTTTCTCCTCTACCTCTTTCCTGTCAATACGTTTTTTAGACACCAATGTCTTTTGTTGAAGTTCTTATTGGGCAACATCAAGTGAAACGCTGTGCAGATAACCTGAATTTTTAGCCTGTATGAACCGCTGGAAAACTGGGCTATTTGTGACGATAGTTTGACACGCGTGCCGCCATAGCTGATCGGGGCCACGCTAGACAATGCTTGTGTTTCCACCAGATGTTTTAGAAGCGGCCCAGAAGCGGCTCTCCACTCTGCTACGCTTAAAATACATGCCAAGTCCATTTTTGACAAAGCCGTGGTGCGTTGCACAGAGTGTTCCCTTTGCTGGTTGAGGGGATGCACCCAAAACCGGCTCCTTCTCCTTCTACCCCCAACCCCCGTAGTCCTTTAAGTAGGAGAAGAAATGTGAGCATTCTCCTCCTGCTAACGAGCACTGTATGTTAAAATATAGATATAAAATAATTATGAGGATGAATGCATTTTTAACTAAAACACAGCAATAAATCTTTGATCCATGTCGTTTATAACTGGACTTTAACTGTATTAACTTTGTCTGTAGGTTACAGCATAACAAAGTAGGAAATAACAACAATAAACTTATAAATACATTACTTTGTGAAATATACAATTTTATTTATTTCACTGATAGATATATTATGTATTAAACATAAAATCATCCTTAACACTTAAGTTAAATTCAATATTTCCATCCATCCATCATCTGTAACCGCTTATCCTATTCAGGGTTGCGGGGGTGCTGGAGCCGATCCCAGCTGACATAGGGCGAAGGCGGGCTAAACCCTGGACAGGTCGCCAGACTATCACAGGGCTTAGCTTCATTATTTCTGAGGACTTATTTGACGGCCTTGCTGCCCTGGCATTTGGCCTTTGCGCCCTCAAAAAGTTGACACCAAAGGCCAAGTGGCCTTGCTCCTAAAATGAAGAATCAGTCTCCCCGTGAGACAGACACGCCGGCTGGACAGTGTCATGGTGAGGGCGTAGAGAGGACAGAGGGAGGTCTATCAGAGCTGCATTCCTCTGTTGGCAAGCCAAAGACAACATGGTGCCTTCATTATCTCTTTATCTGCAGCCTGTGTGTGTGTGTGTGTGTGTGTGTGTGTGTAATGTGGATAAACGTGTGTTCAGGCGGCAGTTAAAAGAGTTGTATCCCATGAAATATTTCCTCTCCCAGACATCCGAAATGGTTTTGATGTCAAACTACACACTACACACACCATGCAATAAATCTATGTTCACTTAAAAGCTGCCTAAAATAAAAAAAACATAGACTGTATATAAGAAGTGGACGTAGTCACCAAGACATCACCCATTGGTCTGTGGCCGTTTTGAAGCCTTGAGTTCGGCATTTTTTCCTTCACCATCTTGGTTTTTTGGAACCAGAAGTGACATGTAAGGGTGGAGCTAAGTACAACTAAACGCTGAATAAAACATTTTTAAATGACCAAAATGGTTATAAAACACAAAAACACGTTCAACTCCCAGACCGGACAACGCCGTGGTAGCAACCTGTCAATCACAAGGTAGCCACGCCCTAAAGCATCCCCTGCTTTATGATCTATTTGACTCTAAATGGGACCATCATTTACTAAATGAACATCATGCTGTATTGAAGAAGACTTGAAACTAGCGATTGAGACCATAAACTCATGTTTACAATGTTTACTGAGGAATCAAGTGAGAAGTAGGCTCATTTTCTCATAGACTTTTATACAATCAGACTTCTTTTTGCAACCAGAGGAGTCGCCACCTGCTGGCTGTTAGAAAGAATGCAAGTGTAAGGCACTTCAGCATTGGCTTCACTTTTCAAAATTCCTTTGTTCCTTGCAAATACTGTATATATATATGTTTCTAAATTTGCAAAGTTGTTAATTTGTCTTCTGTCTTTGGTTTATTGGTTGGTCTCTTGATAATATATTTATGTATTTATGTATACTGTCTTATGTTATACTTCTAATGGCAGCTGCAGTAACAGTTTGATGCAGTAACAGTAATAAACAACGTCTTTGTTACTTTACAAGCTCACTCGTCACCATATTTCTGTTTTAATGATATCTCTTTAAGTTGACAATTTTCTCATGTTAATTTCCTTTCATGTTGTTTCATAAACTCCATATGCTTTATATTCATCCGGCGTTTCTTTGAAGTTGTTTTCTGATGTTAAAGTATGACTTCATTTCCTGTTGGGGTCATTAAGGTTTCTTCTAATCTAATTAAATTAGGTTTGTACTCTATGTCATCAGTATGAATGTGGTGGGGGTCTGTACATGTTTCAATTTACACACATTCTTGCTTGTTCTCTGTTAATTAGAAAGAACAGGATATGGTGTAATGGTTGTGTGTAAGTAAATAGCTTTATTCTTAACCTGTCTGTCCCTCTAAATTACATGTCTTTATGATCCCTGTGTCGTGTTAAAAATGTCAAATGTCCTGCGGTGCTCTGCCGCCAGGCCCGGCACCCATGGTTACTAATCTCCCTGTTTAGCTCTCACAGGCTTTTTAATAAAGTTACTTGAGAGGAAGTGTCCGTGCATATGTGTTTGCATGTGTGTGTGTGTGTTACCAAAGAAAGGAAGCAGCTTCATTTCGCTTTAAAGGATCCTGCCATTATAAACCTGTCAAGTCAGGTTTATTTGTTTAGCTCAATATCATAGACTATAATATGTCAGTTGGCCTTACAGGCCTACAATGATTTCAAATAAATCCCAAACTACAAGAACATACCCTCCTGGAGGGCTGGAGGTGTAAAGTTCACATATAGCTGTAAGGGTGTGTGTGACTTGAATTGAATCTACTCATGTGTGTGAGGGTCCGGTACTGCACATGCATGGAATATTATGACTTTATTCTCAAAATATAACTTCTTTTTGAAATATTACAATGTGACTTGTTCTCAAAATATTACAACTTTTTATAGAATCATTATGACTTTCTAAAAATATTATGACTTTATTCTCGAAATATTGTTGTTCACAAAACGTTTTCACAGACTATTAATTACAAAAATAATCTTTGTAATTAAGAATGGACTCATGGATTCTGTGTCAGGATATAAAGTCCATTTCGTTTCTGGTTTAACGGTACAGTGTAGGGTTTTGGCGGCATCTAGTGGTGTGGTTGCAGATTGCAACCAACTGAGTACCCCTCCGCTCACTCCTCCCTTTCCAAGACTGCGGTAACGTGAGCCGCTTAGTGCAAAACAGTGGTAACGCCGTCTGCCTCACTAAGAGGTCATCCTTACCATAATAACACTACTTTAGGAGCAGCGGAAGTCAGATGGCGGCTGGCAGTACCACGGTTTTGCACTCTGCGACCCACGTTACTGCAGTTTCACAAGCGTGTTGGAGAACTACGGTGGCCTTCAGGTAACGTTAAAACGTGAAAGGCTCTCTCTAGAGTCAGTGTTTGGTTTGTCTGTTCTGGGCTACTGTATGAAGGGCTCATTCTTAGTTAACGAAAACAACAATTCTTAGATTCAGATGATCATACACTAATGAATACATAGTCATTCCACTTAGCAACCACCAATAAAAATAGACATATCATCATGTTGGACCTTGCTCAAACAAATTGTTAATGCATACCCAGCATGAGCAACGTGGGCATTGTACTTTTAGATGAAGAACTTCATGTCAAGCTGCATTGTTGTATTGTAGAATAGGACACAAGTATACCGAATCAGATTTTGAGTTTTACTCTTACGATAAGTTTGCTGAATGCGTCAAGTTTATATGAAAACCAGCCTTAATTACAAGAAATGTTTTTCCTATTGCCTGTTTGTTACACTTCATATAAAAGGCTAAATTATTGTTCTTAATGTTGCAGATCAGATTGTAAACAATCCCACAGTAGCTGACGAGAACCTCCTGAAACATGTCAGACCACACTAACTTTGACTGGTCAGATTGAGCTTCTTTGTGTGTGGTAGTGTTTGTTTGCTAACATTGAAATGAAGATGAAGTGTTTGAAAGTAGGCTATTCTTCTTTGTGACCTAGAAAAGCCATTCTCAGTGCAAACCATGACCTCACCACAACTGTGGCTCACAAAATGAGTGAGAGAACATAAACCTGACTACTTTGATTATATATCCATTTATCCATCATCTAGTAGCTCAACTACTGTACAAATCAAGCCCCTACGCTTATACAATTCATGGTTTAACCAGGGAAAACACCTCAATGGAGAAGCATAATTGGGCAAACCCCATTGTTTGTTTCACAGGTCTTTCATCAGTCAACCTCCATGAAGGAGCCAGACACGCCTGATAAGATTTGTGACACAACTTCAGAGCCTCGACCGGCCTCCTGTGATGTTGACCTTCGCACAGACATTCATCTTAAAGGATAAGTGACTGACAGAGATGTTTTTGACCTGTCATTAACCATAACATCTTGTTGGAATCAAGCTTCTGCAAACACGCCGTGACCTTCCAGTTACCCGACCCAGACACAGAGACAATAAAAAGCCAGAACAAACTCGTGTGTTGAGTCTGGAGTTCACGAAGTACCTGGAATGACCCGTCTGAACAAAACAGGAATCAGGTGTTAAAACTTGGACAGAAGACAGGACGGAGGCAGTTTTATGGGCTGATCAAGACTGAAACATTGTGCTTGGCTGTTGCTAAAATGTTGATTAAAATCTTGGCATGTTGATTGGGTTGGTTGTTCCAAACTTTTATCATCTAGTGACTCCTTGGATTTATCTTTCTCTCACCAATATATTGTTCTATGAGGTCTACGTTGTTGTTTACTACAACAGCATATTAGGGCCATTGTAGGTAAAAAGTAATTACGGAGCCTGGGAGGAGGGTAATATTTTGGAAAAAAACCTAAGAATTTCCAAGATTAAAGCTGCAAATTTACAAGAGAAAAAATTGGATACCCTCTGAGATTAAAGTGGCAAATTCATGAGAAAAAAATCTGAAATTTGCGAGATGTAAAGTCATAACAAGAAAATTACAAAAAAAAAACGAAGAGAAGTTCTCTGAGATTATAAAGTCATGCATTTGTAAGAAAAAAACTATTCCCAAAATTCTCTGAGATTAAATTTACAAACGCGGGAGCGATGCCGTCGTGGCGCGTAAGCGTCCCCAAGCGCCTATTTTTCGGGGCACGACGGCTGCGCCCCAAGACAAAATTTGTTAAACTCTTGGAACGCTGCAGCGCGCACTGCATGTCACATGACGAGGAACAACCTATCACAGCCGACAGATAGCTTTTCTTTCTTCCATAAATATCAGTCTGTGGTAAATATATGGAGGGTAAGTTAATCCTTTTAGTGCAGGACTACTCATCTACATTTACATCATACTACTTCAACCTTTCTGTCCAAGAACGTCACAACATCCGGTTGAAAGGTCAGCCGACTTGACAGACATATCGAGCAGTAAAGCTAAAGGATTTACAATGCTGGAAATCCACTTATCTTTGTTTTTACTTTGTTTAGTCAGTGAGGTGTTCACCGCTAAATAACCGCAACTTCATCATCGTCATCGCAGCGTGCAGGTTTTGGTTGCTTAGTAACGGCAGGCGAGACAGTAGTAATTCCTGCACAATTCCTGAACAACTTCACATTTCTCTGTAAAATAGCTGAAACGACTTCAACATTCACAGACAATGTAATGTAACTCTGAATCCACTTCAGGGCAGGTTTAATAATTGACCGGCCAGAGGTGAAAGTGATCTGACCTGGGAGGAAATATTACATATATTAAAACAGCTGGTTCTCAGTTAAAAATAGCCAATTTACCATGTGTGTGTCTGCTCTGTGTTTGTAATGGACACACACCAGCTGTCTCACATTTTTATGGCAACCATTTTTCAATATCCCTCTAATAATAATAATAAGAATAAAGTCAGATGTGGACACCGCATCTGTCACATCACTGTGTTTTCATGTGTTTGTGTGTAAGTGAGAGACACAAAGCGATACCAGTCACTTTCAACCAGACAGAAACTGACCAACATCCCACTTCACTTTGAGGGGATGCCAGCGGCAGGAAGGAGGGAAGGAAATAAAGAAGAAAGAGTCTTTTTGTGAACTGCAGACCTGAAAGTCTTCCAGCAGTGAATGAGAATGAAATTACAGGATCTTAAAAAGCCGACAGGCAACAACCTGCTTTCTTTGAGATCACATCAAAAGGCAGCCATCAGGTCACTTTACAATGGTTGAGAGCAAAAGGCTAAATTGTATATCCGTAATTGAATTATTGCAGCAGTAGCCTAAATAAGAATATTATATAGCAAAGGAAGAACAAAAATAATAATAGGAAAGAATGGAACACTACTAGGCTGGGTGATAGGCTGAAAACAACATTGCAATATTAATGAGAATATTTGCTACTTTCCATATGTATATCAAAATGTGGCATATGTATGCAAAATTACACAGATAATAGTACGTTTTATGTCCAATAAAATTAGCTGGGATCCTCTGTTTTGTACTACATCAGACACACTAATAAAACAAAAATCTTAATAACTTATTTTGATTTTAATTACATTTTAGGAATCACTAATCATCATGATTCCACTTAAAGTCGATAATCAGTGTAGCATATGCCATGTGCTGATTTGCACGTGTGACATTATTGCGTAATAATTTGCATACAATGAAAGTAATACAAAAAAGATGTATACTATACTATACTATAATATGTACATACTGTACATAATCATTATATATATCCATTCAGTATGTATTTCTCTGCACTATTTGTAATGTCTGTAATGTTATCTTGTCTTAAACAAGCATATATACTGTAATCAATCTAAATCTAGCTTGTACAACTGTGGACTGGAAGTATCTTTTTGGACACAATTTACAATTTCAACACAAACAATAAATGAAAACATTTGAATGAGATTCTATATAAATCTTCTTAGTAGTTCACATCGGGTTAACTTGACAGCTGGGAGAAATGTCACATCTTATATATCAGTGAATGGAAATCAGTGTTTCCTGCTCACAGCCCTGTCTGTGTTGAATCTGAAACAGCTTGGAGGAAACTGCTTAGCAATCAACTGCGGTCGATTATCAAAATAAAACAATCATACCACATATTGGACACTAAACTACAAACCAGAACAGACACAACACAACACACACCGTCTCGCTCCAGCAGTCCAGCTGCAGAGGAAGAATGTACTTTGATTGTTTAGTGCTGATTGTTTGTTTTTATTGTAGGTCTGGACCGGGAACCAGAGGGACACCAGATATACATTATTAAACAGGAAGTAATTTGTCTGTCGCTCTCTCATGACCTTATTTGGCTTGAAGCATATCTGCATGTGTACTGCTTATTATTTGAGTATGATGAGTATGATAAGATGTTGGACTCACACTTTCTTAGCATATGTGACCAATGTGAGCACCAGAAATTTGGTAGCTGTTTGGTTCTCTCTCTGCATAGTTTTCTGTAACATGATACAGCAGATACAAAAAATCTATAGGTTCAAAACTACATTAATTATCATTCATAAAAACAATACATTAGGTATGTGTGTATGTATACAGTATGGTAATGTCAAAGGAGTTTGTGATGAACCCACAGCAAATTGTTGCCTAAACACAGGACTTTTTAGCCTCCTTTAGCTCATTGTTTTGGTGTTGTGGTCCAAAAATCTACTATACGTTTAAGTATTGTTGTTCATAACCCTGTTTTCAAGGACCAGTGTGTAGCATTTTGGGGGATCTATTAGCAGAAATGGAAAATAATATTCAGAACTATGTTTTCATTAGTGTATAATCACCTGAAACTAAAAACTGTTGTGTTTTCGTTAGCTTAGAATGAGCCCTTCATATCTACATAGGGAGCGGGTCCTCTTCACAGAGTCCGCCATGTTTCTACAGTAGCTCAGAATGGAAAAACCAAACGCTGGCTCTAGCGAGAGTGTGTTTTTACGTTACCTGAAGGCCACCGTAGTTCCAACACGCTTGTGAATCTGCAGTAACGTGAGCCGCAGAGTGCAAAACCGTGGTACCGCCAGCCGCCGTCTGACTTCCGCTGCTCCTAAAGTTGTATTATTATGGTAAGGATGGCCTCTGAGCGAAGCGAACTCAACGGCTCATGTTACCGCAGTCTTGGAAAGAGAGGAGTTAGCGGAGGGGTACTCAGTTGGTTGCAATCTGCAACCACACCACTAGATACCAAATCCTACACACTGTACCTTTCAGTACAAAAAAAAGTGCTAATCACTTTATGCTACCTGCCCAACTCCAAAATCACTAGTTAGCCACTAGATGACGGATTAAGTCAAACATTTGGAGGCTACAAAGAGCCAGATATGAACTGGTGGAGACCAAAACAGAGCAAATTTTGGACTTACAATCATTAGATGGACAAATACGCAACAACATTGAGAAATACATTTATAGGCAATCATTTGCTAACATGATAGCCATAACAACTTTATTACACTGTGGATTTTTTGGCTTGTTAATATATCAATTATGAATTAATATAGCTTTAGTCATATTGAAATTCAGATGAAAGGTTCTCACTTTTTAAGGGTGAAAAATATTTTGTTTTTTGTCACATCTTGTGTCTCACTGAGACGACTTTGGCAGGAAATGTGCTGGATTCTTTTACAGCAGTAAACAGCAAGAGGGTGCCGTTATTCTCGAGCAAAAGGCCAATGAAAAAGTAACATGTCACGAGTTTATCCTCTTCAGTAAAAGACAAAGACATCAAGAAGGGGGAGGGCGAAGACAGGTTTTATGGGAAATGTGTTCTTAATTTTGGTAAACCGCTGGTGTCACATACAATCTGACAGCCACCGGGAATATGATCTCTTTGGTTTCCCGCTAATATAAACGAGGAATTCAATTAATTTGACAGTGATGTATTTATGTTTTTGTTATTTTCTACAATATGGCTCCATCTGAAGAAAGCTGATCAAAGCTATTTTGTTGGGTTTCACTGGGTTTGGTACCATTATCACACAGACCACATGTTTGGCATGAGGTCATGAACCCAGGCTCACTCCGCTGCATGCAACCCACTCATATATATAACTGCTGTCATGGGTTAATGCCTGCTCATCGCCCCGGCTCTGCAGCTGCGGTTACATACGGTAAACATCACTAATAAACCACAGAATTACACTAAATGTAATGTAAATATATTTCCTAAACAGAGCTGTTGAATTTTAGTTTATTAAAACTGGCTGAAATGTTTAAAGTGCACATTCAACGTGGCAGATGTTGCGGAGGAAGAAGCATAATTTCTCTGTTTATTTGGTCATTTGTATGGAGGGTTAAACAACAACGTCTCTACACTCTGAAGTCATGGTGGAGGTTGTGTGTGTGTGAAGTTCAGCCAGCTGTAACTCAGCTGCAGGAATGTCCGAGTGAAGTGACAGCGGTGGTGGCGGCGGCAGCGGCGGGGGTTTTGTTTGATTGCTAAGCGTGGACCCTGTCTGATGTGGCAGACATCAAAGTGAGGCTCTCGCTGTGAGAGGCTGAATGACTTAATAGGCGTGTGTGTGTGTGTGTGTGTGTGTACAATAGAAGTACCTGTTTTCTGCCTCTTGTTGGGGTGTCTGTGTGTTTCCTGGAGTGTGACGTTGGGGGGATTTAGATGAATGGATCACCTGACTTTCACCTCTAATACCACAGTTTAAAGTCCCTCTCACTACCTGCATTTCAATTATTAAATGCCATAAAAGCCAAACTGCATATTATCAAGATGTTTTACTGGTTGATTTAAAAATATAATTCTGACACCAAAAATGAAAACACAGGATTTTAACCTGCTTTGAATCCTTAACTGATTGACTTGATGGTCTTTTGATACATGAACCAACATGGAAAAACTAAAGTTATTAAGGTTTTCTATGCTGTGAAAGGTTTGTTAACATCAGTAATCTTAGAAAACACAAAATACACATATCTATAAGTAAATGCAAACAAAGTAGTAAAAATGTTTGGTTTCATGGGCCATTTCAGCCATTAAACCTAACAGGCTTTTGCCCTCAGTGATTAACCTTTTCCACCCCTTAAGGGGGTCGGGGGTCTTTAGGGGGAGATAGCAGATCAACAGTAGATGTCACATAGAAGTGGTGTACATGATCTGAAAGCTGAGAACCTGAAGATTAATTTGAGATGCAGCTCAGTACTGTGTGTCAAGTTGTTCTTATCATAAATCAGATTTGGTGCTAAATTTAACCATTTTTTTCGACTTGAGAATTGATAAAAAATTATCAATAATCCCTCCAAAATACCACATTAAGACACCAAGACCTTGAGGAACACCATAGAAAAAGCCATCCTGTGATTTGGTTTCAAAAACTTTTCAAATTTCTGCAAGAATTTCATTTTTCGGAGATTGGATGGCGAGCACTTCTGTTGTGTAAACTGCTCAGAAACCCCCTTATTGTCAGTCTACCTAGGAAATCCATACATCCTCTGAATGCTCTAGGTCTCTAGTTTGTGGTTGTAAAGTTTCATGAGGCTGTGATTATCCTCGAGGTCACCACAGGTCATCTTATACAGTGAGGTTGGGTTTCACAATATGTCACAATATATCTCACTACAATAAAAATGTCTACTATGGAGACTAACAGTTGGACTCATTGGATCCACAAGAGGCTCAGCTTTACAGTGATACACAATTTATGCAATCTATAATATTTCATATTCACAGGTCAATCTGCAAATTGATAGAGTACAGTATGAATGTAAGAATAGTGGTCAATCAACGCATCATAGTTTACTGTCATTATATGACATATTTCTCTCACTATATGTTGTTTTACAGCAGCTACAGAGAGCAGCATGAATTCAAACGTCGACTTCATTCTTCTGTTTCAAGTTGTCGTCCCACCGAGCACAGTTGGAAACTAACAACCACTAAACACTGAGGTGCCAGCGCTGATAATTTTGCATTGTATGTTTCTCTGGACTTCACTGAGCTATACAGCACTAGATGTGTTTGTGTGTGTGTACCAGACTTGAGCTCAGTCCAGACTCTGTTGTTGCTTAATTAGGCTGCTAAAAAACAACTAATTTAGGCGCCTGCAATGGCGCTCTTTAAACCCCTGAAGCTTCAACCCTCCTCTCATGCAGATTAAAAAACACTGTAGCTGTTTATGGAGAGCTACATCAGTGATGCTTGCTGTTTTTATTTGTGTTGGAGTTATTTACGCGCTGCAGTGTTCCTCTTTACTGCATCTCATGAACTTATTTGGCTTGAAGCCGAACTGAATGTGTGTAGCTCTGCATGTTTACAGCTTATTCTTTTCATATCAAAGGTGTCAGCTGGGTATGATAAAGTGTTATTATTATTATTAAGGAGAGAAATCGAGCCATAGGGGATATTTATGAATATCTAATCATGGAGAATCATCACTTTTTGTTCCACTTTGTTTTTGTAGAAATGATTGAAAAAAGTATTGGACATATACATTTTTTGACCTGATAATGGCGTTAGCTGAAACGTCAGGGGATCACCAATTATTGCAATTCATCCTGAGAGGGACACAAATGTCTGAATCACATGTAATGACAATCCATTCAATAGTTGCCGAGATATTTCAGTCTGGACCAAAGTTGTGGACTGATCCATTCATCCACGAAGCTACGCCGATTGTGTTAAAAATCTAAAAACAACAGCGTGACATGTTTTTCTCGAGTATCTTCGAGAAAACCGTGAAAACCTCAGCAATCAATCAAACATTTTCAAAGTCACAAAAAAACAAAATGTGAATTCGTTAATGAGCTTTCAGCTGGACTAAAGAAAACAAAGTCTTGAACAATCGGACGAACGCAGAATATGAACGATCCACATCCTCATAAAATAGTATTTGATAGATTTATTAGAATATGGCGAGTCAGGCTGTTCTGTTCTATACACTATTTGTAGCTTTACCTGCGAAAAGTAATGCACTGTAACTGTATATATATATAAAACAAAATCGATTTGTATGTAATCCACGTAATTGTGAACCAGGAAGTATAAAGAGCGACAAATGCCGCGTAGAGAGGAGGTCGGGGTGGATAGATGGGTCAAAAAAACACCAGAGTTTCGCCCAGGAGACCGGTGTTCGTGTCCCGTGTGAAACCAGAAGTCTAGGTTGATTTATTTGTCACGTAACTTCCGTACTTAAGATACGCCACTTCTGGAGTTATTTTAACCCAGACCACAATCTTTTCCTAAACCTAACTAAGTAGTTTTATTTTGAAAAGACTGAAGCGGAAATAGCTGGACATTCATAGGAAAATGCACAGAAGAATGAGGAATAACTTTTCGTAAAAACTCATACGAACTGTTGTATGAGGATACATTTGGGCGAGTTGTTGTTGTTCTCTACTCAGTAATTACTCAGTAATGTTGCCCATGTTCCATGCTGAAGATGACACCAAAAAACAAGACAAACGTTGCATGATGCATGTGACACCACTTGCTCTAACTATTGCAATATTTCTGTAGAGTGCAAAGTTTTCTGTCTCACAGAAGACACTACAACAATTCTTTACAACACTGAAGAAACACAGAGAGACAGAGAGAGAGAGAGAGAGAGAGAGAGAGAGAGAGAGAGGTCCAATTAGTCTTGACATGTTAATGGCCTGTTTGACTCTGACTGCTTGAATGAGGCTGTCCACTGACTTTTGGGATCTCTCTGGTTGAAGAATGAAGGACTGACTTTTCTCTGTATGTTTCTGTGTGTGTGTGTGTGTGTGTGTGTGTGTGTGTGTGTGTTCCTCCTATGATGGGACTCCTACTGGGAACGTTGGATCCCCTCCAGACTCTTTTCTACAGAAAGAACCATGACCACAGTGCAGAAACTCGTTAGAAAAGGCTTTATGTTCTCAGAGTCAATTTAGGGGCCCCGGGACTGTTCGTATATGTGACATACAGTACGTGTGTGTATGTAGCGCCAGTCATGCATGTGGTTTGTGGCTGTGCATGTCTCTGAATATGTGTCTGTGTCTGAGTCTGTGTGTATAAATAACTGTGTGTGTGTGCTCTTGTGTCTGTGCGAATGAGTGTGTGTGTGTGTGTGTGTGTGTGTGTATGTGTTGTGTACATGTCAGTATGCAAATGTAGGCTGTTTGTGTACATATATGTGATGATTGTGTGTATAATCAAATGTTTGAGAGACTGTTTAATGAACGTAGTCACCGTGACGTAATCCGTTGGTTTGTGGACTACAGTTTTGAAGTTCGATATATGGCCGTAGCCATCTTGTTGTTTTGCAACCAGAAGTGACACGAGAGGGTGGAGCTAAGTACAACCGCTGAATAAAACATTTTTAGAAGACCCACAAGGTTTTAATTAACTTTCATGAACTAAAAACACACTGTGAAAGGGTTTTAAGTTGTAAGATGAAAACACGTTCAACTCCCAGACCGGATAACGCCGTGGTAGCGACCTGTCAATCACAAGGTAGCCACGCCCTAAAGCATCCCCTGCTTTATGGTGTATTTGACTCTAAATGGGACCATAATTCACTAAATGAACATCATGCTGTATTGAAGAAGACTTGAAACTAGCAATTGAGACCATAAACTCATGTTTACAATGTCTACTGAGGTAATAAATCAAGTGAGAAGTAGACTCATTTTCTCATAGACATCTATACAATCAGACTTCTTTCTGCAACCAGAGGAGTCGCCCCCTGCTGGCTGTTAGAAAGAATGCAAGTTTAAGGCACTTCAGCATTGGCTTGTGTTTCTGTGTCTCATAATTATACTTCTTGCGTGCACATGTTTTTATTTGCCCATCTCAACATATGTGTGAGGGTCTATGTGTCTCTGCATGTGGACATGAAAGAGTAAGTGTCTCTTCTGGCGTACGCTCTGCGTCTGGGATGGAGGATTTACTGTCCTGCAGGCGATGTGCGTCTGGGGAAGGAATTTCTCACCCGTGTCGAACATAAACAGACCCGAGATCAGAAACACCTCATCTTCAGCAGCAAAAAATGTTGATTGTTTTCACAAAGGTGTGGTTTAAGTTCCCCTTTAAAGTCGTTGGAGTGGCACTTTGTGGTGTCAGATTTACCCTCTGAAGAGTTTTTCTACAGACAAACTTAGCCAGACACATCTGGTCTACATTCAGGACAGGTTTTTATCTGGTATCATGTTGTGATGAAGTGTGAGCTCTCTTAAATAACCTCAAAGGAGCTGAAATAGTCTAAAGGTCGTGGGTTTGGTAAAATTAGCCTCTCACTGTTTTTCTAATGGTCAAGTATGTCGATGTCCTCCGCCTCGCCAGTGTCCCACAGACCCAATAGTTGGAGGGTTTTTTATGGGAGAGCAAGTATCCTCTGCAGCAAAAAATATCCTCCAGGCCTGGACCAAATATATATATAGGTCTATACAGAATTCGCTAAATGTGGAAAGACAGCATGTCCCACAAATAAAAAAGTAATAAAAGACAAAGAGGGGACTAGTGAAACTTTGATCTTCAGCTCAAAACTGAGGTTCAGGTTCAGGTTGAATAAGGTTGAAAGTGTGAAGCCCTCAGCCCCAATAAACACAATTTCACATAAGCCCTAGACCTTCGCTGGTTAAACATCACGGCTCGGCAGAAGAGACGAGTCCATGGGCGAAAAAACCAGCACACAGATTTTGAGAGCAATCTCAAACTTTTTCATGTCAAGGACCTCCAGAATAGATGTCAAATAGACCTCAGACCATGGATGTATAAGAGGTTGTGTCCAGTGCTTTTTCCCTGCGTGTTAGTAAATGGCTCACAACTACATTAAATTCTGCTAGCATTACTAGCTACTGGCCAATAGCCGATTGTTTGGGAATGTTAATACATCCACTACGGTACAGGCTTACAGCATACATCCCATGGGTGTATTATAAGATAATAAAAGGGATGAATTACAGCCAATATATCCATTATTACAGCCGCATACAGCTAGCAGGAAGCTGGCAGAACCAGATACGTCATATGAGTGTGCAGGGCGGAGCAGTCCCGTGGGTCTGATGCAACTTCATTATGATGAGGAAAATAACTCTGGATTTGGCTATTAGTGACCTTTACAACTTTTAGGACATAATGATTCAAATGAGGGTTATTTAAGTGTTTGTACTGGGAAGTTGATTTACCTTGAAAAAAATGATCCTCTGATTTACAGACGTATCTTTATGTATCCATGGCCATGGACTCATTGGCGTTTTCAGTCCAAAATGGCGGCAGCGCTGTTGTCATAAAAGCACCGGAGTTTCGTCTCTTTGCTTCTAAGCCCCTCACGTTACCAGATATTCTGGGCTGAACGTCGGTACCGCCCAAGGTCCCAGACCAGATTGTTCCTCCGATTGTCAGGAGGTATGAGTTGAGAATAAATCGGCCCAAACCTCCTGCAGTCTGAGGCCGGCTTTACGGAAGCTAGCTCGGACGTGACGTCATGACTTTAGCTCTTTATGGAACACTGCCAGTAGTGGTTGCTATAGCAACGGGATGTTTAGCTGAAACCAACTGCTGCTACAGCAAAAACTGAATTCTGCTGTAGCAGGAAAAGTTGATGTAAAACAAAAAAATAATCATGTTAACAAACACCAGTTACTACAAAGGCCCAGAGACC
Organism: Sebastes umbrosus; assembly: GCF_015220745.1. Lineage (NCBI taxonomy): Eukaryota > Metazoa > Chordata > Actinopteri > Perciformes > Sebastidae > Sebastes > Sebastes umbrosus. The sequence goes on from NC_051286.1 coordinate 8,363,467, forward strand.
AAAATAACCCTGAGCTGTTTCAATGCCGAGCACGGCCTACTGCCTGGTTCTGCTTGGCAATAACATGCCTGTTGCCTATCACTGAAAGGCACAAACTCAAGCTCAGAGATTTCATAGCTTTACAGAATAATAACAAACCCACCACCAGCCACCATCATCATCATGTTTTCCAGCAGTTAACTGGCGGAGGAAAAAAAACACCACCGAGCCAAACCTGCGAGCTGCATGTTTGCTGGAAAACATGACTCAGTTGCACCTACAGTACAGTATAAGTTGAAGACAGGCATGTAGGCAGCGCTTTAAGATCTGCAGCATGTGGGAGGAAAATAACTCTGTAAACATAACTGTCCTCAATCATACCTGTAGAATACTAGACTTTATTTTGTGGATATACTCTATAAATGGAAGGTGGATATAAATCATTGAATTAACTGTGGCCAAAGTTATACCATTGTTCCATATTTTGCATGATTGTGCCAACAGTATGATTAAGGGTAGTAATATACCACTAGAGCTCCATCCAGCTCAGGAACACACATATAAAATGTCCTTAAACCCCCTGTCCTAAGAATACCCAGGACAGTTATCAGCCCAAGCTCAGTCTGCAAGGCCATATATGGCCCAATCGCTGGCTATTAGATGTGTTTGTTGGGTGTTTTACACAACCTGTTATTCTGAGAACTGACTCCAGATGTAGCCTAAGGTATTTGTAGCAATGTCTGGCCAAAATGCAAGGAAAAAACATCCCAGCCTTCTGCAGAGAAAGGAGGGTTCTTCTCAAAATGCTAAGAAATATGAGGAAATAATGCAGTTATATTTAGGAGTATTTAACGGACTCCAGAGTTGTCTTTAAACGCACCATATGAGGAAAATGCTAGAGAACAGTTCTAAAAAGGGTTCTGCTCTGCATGCTACTCTACACCCTCAGAATTACCTGACATATAAACTATGTTTTTAATTTCAATCTTAAACCTCATTTAAAGTTGATCGTCCTTTGCGTGTTTGCCTATTTTATGGTGCAGGACTAATACATATTACTGACGTACTGCACAATTCAATCAATATAATAAAACTTGATAGTTACTGGCATGTATAGCCACATGTGAAAACACTTATTTCAGCGATTAAACATCTATTTCTGTACGATTATAAAAAAAAAAAACATAGTTCAGTCCAACACCTCTCTCACCTAGCCCCTCTGTATATGCACTAATGTTTTACAGTGCGTAATAATTTGGACGTACTCTGAGAAAAAACATCTGAAAGAGCTCAGGAACTTTCTAAGAAAGAGCTGGACTCTATTTTGCTGCCGATACTTTTGGCATTTGTGTTAATGGAGACATAACAGAAAAGTGCCAGCTTTAGACAAAAACTCTGCATCTGGTTTCTTTTTAGGAAAGTTGAGAAAAGTTCAACTTTTTAGAGTATCGCATGTGATTTGGACCAATCAATAGCAACCAAGAGGAGGTGTGGTTTCCTGCAACGCAGCCAGATACTGTAGAATAAAGCATTAAAAATCAAATGCTCTGTGGGACAACAAAACCAGCTTCCCACCTTTAACTCTATCCACTAGAACATGTCACAAGTTTCTGTCTCAGCCTTTTGGTTTCAGAGAGAGTGATACTATAGATAGTTGTTCATGATTACTGATTGGATGATTATCTTTGAGCATGAACGATGGAGAGATGTGAAAATGGACAGTTGTTCCCCTTTGCAACCAAGGAAGAGTGTGATGTAATATTTTGTCCTCATATTTTCACACCACTAAATTGTTATAAGTAATTAAGATTACTTTATATTATATATTTGTAGTGTATAGGCCAAAACATACTCATTTAAGTGTCCAATTATTTTGATTTCAATCTGAACCTAACTGACTTTCAATGTTATGTAGGACATATTGGGGACTATTAGAAAAACTGAATCAAGATGAATTTGCAACAATTCAGCTACTCTTAGAGAAGACTCGTCAGAGCTTTTAAAAATGTGTGTTATTATTTTACTAAATTACTGAAATGATCACTGCCATTCAGTGTGAACTGAACCTTTAAATAGCATGCTGGCACTTCCCACCGGGATTCAAGACGCAAAAGTCACTCGGCATTGTAAAATGGAGAAGTTGAGAAAGGGTCAACTTATGCAAATGTCCTCTGACAACTGTAACGTAAATGTAATTCAAACTAAATGGAGGAAAATCCAATTGTCTCAGTCAGCAGCTTCACCATTCAATATGATCTTGAACTGTAACGAGCCAACAGGACTTGAAGAAGGAAAACGATGCGTGGAAACTGGCTGTGTGCCGGCGCATCGACAGCAGGAATAAATAACTGCTCAATCAGACCTGAGCGTGTCCGGCTCATGAGAGGTCAAGAGAAAGCCTGCTGCTCTGAGTTTGAATAACAGGGAGGAAGGAGTAACACTGTTCTCACTCAGGTACTTATGCAGGTCAGCCCACAGGGTTTCTGGGAAGTAAAGTTAAATCGTGCCACCATTTGGGTCGGCCAACATGCACAGTTGTCTAGTGCAGTTTTAATGCTAAAAAGACCAAGCATGTCTCCTAAGTAATGGTCCTCCTCTTCAGCTGTGTCAGCCAAAACAAATGACGACAAAGACAAAAGCTTCTCCAGCAGCAGGCGCCTCTGAGATGATAAAAGTCTGGTTTCTGGCTCAAGGCTGAGACACTGGCTATCATGGGAATTGAACATGTGAGCATTCAATCTCTGTGCTGCCACTGAGGCTCCTGATCAGAGCTGTTGGAGCTCTGTCCTATCTGTATGGAGATAAGCTTGTAGAAATAATGGACTGATAAGATTCTTGACCTCAGCTGGCTTTTTCATCCTCCGTCACTGGTTTTTATCTGTCTCTGTTTCTGTTTATCACTCTCTCCCCCCCTTCACTTGTCCAAAACTAAGATTTAGGATCAGATGCGCTGACACAGAAAATCCTATATTATACTTATCCTGCCATGAATGCAGATGTTTTTAAGCCAAAAACGAGGCTCTGTGATCCTGCTAGCTATGAAATATGGATGTGTTTGAATGCACGGGAGACGCTGGCCGAGCAAGTTGGTAGAAAGCCAGAGGAGGCAGCGTAAGAGCTGGAAAAGAAAGAAAACTAAAAGTCAAGTGAGAACTCAAACAAAAAGCAAATGTGAAGAGTTGAATCGGTGTTCACGTCGGAAAACTGGCAGCCGCTGCGAGCGTGTTTGTGCGTGCACGGCGAAGGGGCCTCCCGTGCAGTTACGCTGGAGCCACTTAGCTTTTTGGATGGCCGGCATTTCATTTAAGAGAGGCCGGTTGAAAAGCTCGGTTTGATTGCTTCTCTAAAACAACCTCATCTAAAAGCCTTAAATAACCAAATACCTCTGTGACGACGTTGAAACCGCTCCAAACTCTTAACTACATCTCTGTGCCTGGGAATACGGGCATCAGTCGTGTGGTTGCGGCGAGAGTGGGAGAGGAGAGTCTTGAAATGAAATTAGGATTAGAGCAGTCGATTCCTCCAGGATCCTGTTGGTCTGAAGCCAGGCAGCTCTTAAACCTGTCCCTGGGTCTGTCACTTATCTTTCTATCTCTATCTTCCTTGATTGTTCAACTCCTTTCCTCCTCTCTCTGTCTCTATCAGCCTCTCTTTGTCTTCCTCTCCTATAACAACACAGCTGACATTTACTAGGAGGCCACAGCAGGGTTCGCAGAAGGTAACAGCCATAAAGTCTGACACACCTCCAAAGCTTTCTCTGGCCATGAGGCTACTGTGGCTTCACGCCAGGGTTTTTCCAAATGAACCAGGAGGAACTGCAGCGGTGTAAGCTCTGAAAACGCTGGAATTTATTACAGCACCGTTTAAAACACACCGACTGATATGAAATAACAACGGCTAATGCTAATTTCCACAAGTCACAAGTCCAATTTTCCACATTACGGTTTCACTTATTTCGTGCCAATCACTGAGACATGCAATGTTTAGAAGACCAAATCTAGCTTTGGAAGTCAGTGAGGGTGGTTTCCATTTTTGTTTTTTTTACAGCTAGGGAAATGTTTTGGTGGGTAAGTGGATGACCACTCTCTCTCCTTCATTACATAATGTACCAGTGAATGGTTCTTGAGGAAAGCACTGGTCTTTTAATCTCAATAAACAGATATCTGCGTATGAATGCAGAATCTGTAGGCAACGGGACACAATTCTGGTATCAAAAACATCTGTTCGTAGTGTGAGTAGTATTGACCAATCACGTTTGAGCAGGCTTTGGTTGCATGGGTTCGGTGTGGAGAGCAAGAGAGGCGGAACGCATTGGCTGAAACTGGGAACCCACCGGCTATCGTCTCATGACGATTCAGCTTTTTATTAGCTTAAAATTAGCGTGTAAATTGGCGCCTCCAGTCTCACATCTAACGTTGCTAATCGTACTGTAAATAATGACTGGCGCTCAGAAGAGGAAGTCTTGGCCCAGATATCTGTTATCTGGATAGATATCCAGATAACACCGGAACCCCAGAAATATTAAATATTAAATCTTCGTCAGACTGATAGCCGGTTTCTGGTCCTTTAACAGTTCAAAGCTAAAATATGGAGCTTTTTGCCTGAAGTCACAAGTTTTAAATCCAACGCAACTCTTTAGTTCTCATCCTGAAAGTCACTCTTCTTGTCAACTTTAAAACAGCAGCTAGTATGTTGTAGGAGACAAGAGATGTAGTTCAACTTGTAACTTCTTCAAAACTATCTTTTAAATTGACAAACATCATATGAGTGATTCATGGTGTAATTCAAGGATCAAAAAAATATTTGTCTCTCGCCGTTGACTACCGTTTTTCCAAAATAAGGTTCCATGGGGTCCACCGGAAGGGGCGTTACTTCGTCTCTCTATAGTTTGAATGTGGTACAAAGACAGTACCAGTATGTAATGCATATATTATACATGTGCATTAACATACAACTATTTCTTCAAACTGTTGCTGTAAAAGTGCACTACAAGTGTATACGTACTACAACCCCAAATGCATCAAATTTGGGCTAAATGTCTCTAGGTTGCATGCTAAAAATGCTAAATCCAATCACCAAACAGAGTATCATTTAACCCCACTTCCTGTACTTTTCTGGCAGTCAACTGGTTTTGACTTGATCTACAGTCAAGAGATGCTAAACGCTGAAAGCTGAACCTTTACAGACCACATTATCATGGCCTTGATCTCCCAGAAAATCAGTAGTGATGCCAGCTCATGTTTTTTTCCGTCCCCCTGAGAAGCCCTCATGTAAACCAGTCTGTATGTTGGACTCCTCTGCAGATTGAAACCTGGTACTCTCGCAGCCATGCTGAAGAGGAGTATGGGAACCATGCAGCACAAAGGAACCAGCCACCGTCACGCTTTATCTCTCCTCTGTCCTCTTTCATGTTGCCGTCTCGAAAGTCAAGCTTGTCACGCTTCCAAACTACTGTGACATACGCAACTTCACACGTAGGAATCAAGTTTAAACCTTTCACACGTGCACAGAGCCACACTTAGAAAACTGATTTCATGATTCAGATTAGAAAAATCTCCCAGGACATTGTGAAGCTGCATTATACACATACATTCATCTGTGCTACTTTTGGCATAGAAGCAATACATTACCAACTTTTCAACAGCTATGGCTGTAAAATTGTCAAGTGCATAAAGTCAGTAAAATCACCATCAGGACTTTTACGTGACTGAAGTTTAGCTTATGCTTCAAATGATCTTTTATTTATTGTGTGAGTGTGTGTTCTCTCAACGCTAAACTAGAACAGACAGTTTAAGAGGGGAGTAAGGTTTCAGACCACGTCCCTGAGTGTTACCTTAGACTAAATATAAGTGGGTTTTTGTGGGTCATGTGTGTATACGTGCACGTGTGTGTCCTTCATTACAATTCCACCTTGAGGAACGGCTGATGTCATCTGCATAACTTGAGCTCTGAGAACAAAAGATGGAAGATATGCTCTTTTTCTCAATGTGTACATAACAGTACTACACTCTGCTTTCCTTCCACCTTTCTTTATTTTACTCCTTAAATTTTCACTTTGTGTTGGCTAACGTATAAACAACTATTGTTAAAATGTTTGTTGGGCCCTTAAAAGCATCCTAAAGTAGTGAAATTGTTCTTGTATTTTCGGAGCTCCCCAGCTACCAAAATTCCCACTGGGGATTAAAAAAAAGTGTTTTACGATTGTCAAAGACATACAGCTAATAGAAGACCAAGTCCCACCCTACCTGCCAGGCAGAGTCCGAAGATGGTGAGAAGAACCAGGATGTAGAGGGAGACGATGGCGTACTTGATGGCTGAGAGGGAGTTCAGGTGAGAACAGCACTGATCCTGCTTCCTGCGACGCTTACCAGAACCTGACCAAGACAAAGAAAGGGTCAGAAACAATACAAAAGTCCAAATAGAGTAGTAAATATGTAGCACTCACAATATGCCAGGTTCTCTAATGAATAAATCAGCAAGAGGAATCTGGCTTTTGGAATAAACATGGTGTTTATTAATGCCGTTTGAAGATTTGTTTGCCTCCTACAAAACAAAGTCTCTGAAAGCTTGTTAATAAATGTGTGTGTGTGTGTGTGTGAGGCAAGAGGCTGTTCACAACAACAAAGCTCATGTTTTCCAGTTACTTGCTCAGTCGTGATGCAAAAATGAAGTCCATAAAAGCAAAGGATTGGTGGTTGAAGCTAAAACAAATAACTCCAAAGGCTTTTATTAGAGAGCCTGACATTTACTGGTACAATGACTAATACTGTGTGAACACAAAGTAAGATCGTACACTAAACACGTAATGACTGCAGTGCACACAACACATGAATTAAGTGACAAAACAAATTAACGTTACTTTTAGTTTCACGTGGGACACGAACAGCGGTCTCCTGGTTGAAAGTCTTATGTTTGTTTGACTCATCCACCACCCTGAACGGACTCTCACGCTATTAATACTACATCACTTGCTCCGAACGTCGAATAACGCAGCTGGTGGGTTTACATTGGAGTTAGTTGAAAGCCTGGTTCGTCACATTCTGTTGCTAAAGGGTACCTAAGCTGACCAAACGTTGGTATTTGACAAGTTGGGAGTGAGAATGGGTTGCACAATCATGTTATTTACCTCCTAGCACACTGTAGATACACACATACACACAAGTATAGATGCACAAATATAACAGAATTCACAAAAATACACAAACTCAGCGAGGAGCTATTACTATAATTCATGTCACCACTTAACACTCCTCTCAGGGTCAAACAGATGTTGGAGAATTAGTCTTGATAAAACTGACACAGCGCTGTCTATGTATGATGGAAGTGTGTGTGTGTGTGTGTGTGTGTGTGTGTGAAAGCTTAGCAGGAGGCAAGGATTAGGCTGTTGATGTTGAGGGAACATTCCCTTCAGGTCTAGAGGATGAAGAGATTTCCAAAGGTTGTTTCTGGAGTCACAACCTTCATCAGTCATTGGGATAGGAACGCGATATTACTTTTAAAATGTTTTCAGACACCAGCACGTAAGTGTGTTGTGTGGAAGTGATTTACCTCAACACTGTTAAAGAAATGAATGTATGTTTTGCCACTTTAATACTGAGTAACACGTGGTGTTCTGGCTGTTCCCAAAGTGTTACATACCTGGACATTAATGCAACAAGAGCTACTACAAAGACAATATAAAGTGTTATTTTTCTAAATGTAGGCTATACTTTGCAAAGCTCCACTCTCCTCAGCAACTATTGCTAAATCCTAACTATAACTGTAAATTTGATTCTTCAATCGGCACTCATCCTGTCACACTTGCATCGTCGATTATGTACCGATAAGCTACTCGAGATGGACAAGCCAAAATATCAATGGCTTTCACCTTTCACTAGCTAGCTTGCTATCATTGACAAAAAAAGACGGGCGCTAAATCGTGTCGGTGGAGGAGAGGATACCCCACCTCTTTAATTTATTTCAGACTTAGGAAGTTTCTGTTATGAGGCCCAAGCAGAGGATGTGAAATATGAACACACAGGTGTCTCTGGGAAATCACTGTGGCCATGTGACATGATGAGCATCATGATGAATATTACACCCGCTGGGATATTGTGAGGTTACAATGAGATTCTATCTTCCTGTGAACAGCCATGATGTTGGCTTGAGTCTGGGTTTTAAATATAAACACTGATTTTGCAGCACGGCCTCCCAGCAGCATGCTTTCATTTAGACCGTGACAATCTGTCAGTGGACACTGGTGGATTGTTGCTGACGCATACACACACACAATTCCCCTCTATGATGAAGAACACACACACACACTCCTCCAGTAAGACAAACACAGCTGGCTCAGATGTGTCACATGGCTGGAATGTATAGGAACAGAAATTGCACTCAAAGCTTCATGCTGAACTGAGACGAAAAAAAACGCCTACATACAAACAGCTTCATAAAAGACGTGCAGGGAAATAAAACAGCGGTCTGGAGCTTAAGGGGGAAATTAACACATAGTTTTCATGTTTTCTTGTTTGATGTTGTTCCAGGAGTTAGATGAAAAGATTGATTTGATACCACTCTCATGTCTCAAGTATGGAGCTAGAGCAGGGAGGTAGCATAGCATAGCTTTACGTGGACATTGTGACTTGTAACAGGAACAGTGGTCGTGTTCTTCTTCTTCATGTTTGTAGTAAACACTTTAGAGGTGCTGGTATGCGTGTGTTTGAACTTTGGACAGCCATGCTAGCTGTTTCCCCCTGCTTCCAGTCTTTATGCTAAGCTAGGCTAATCACCTCCTTGCTTCAGCTTCATGCTTAATGCAGAGACATTGGTCTCGATCTTCTCATCTAACTCTTGGAAAGAAAGTGAATACGAGTTTTTCCCAAAATTTCAACTATTCACTTAATGATTATTTTTCTTCAGCACTGTTGTATTGACTATTTTTTATTATTTATTGATTAAAATGTACCATGTAAAACGTAAACAAAAGATATATTTTTAAAACACAATTTCCAAAAGCCTAATGTGACGTCTTCAGACTGCTTTTTTTGACCATAGACCGTATATATAGATGGACGACGTATCTCCACTTCCTCCCACTGTACAAAAGTGAAGGCAAAATATCCCGGATACGGGAGCTGTCAGACCCAGAGGTATCCCACTGTTCACAACATTAAGACGACATTTGCCCCATAAACCCTGATTTCTTTGAGGATAAACCCTGTTTTTACCCATAATTCATAGTGTATTTACCTCATAATGCACACTGGCCGTGTAGTTGTGTGAATCATGGTTGGATCCCACTCCGATAGAAACCTCCTAACTCTTTTATTTTGCTATTTTTTCCCACTACACCCCAATAAAACAAACTGCCCCATGGTTGGGAATATCTCCTCTAATTGAAGAGGTGTGAAAATGTTCCAGGATTAGAGAAGCTGGATGAGGACAGTCTTTGTGATGTGTGCGGCCATTGTCCGCTTTCCATTAAAATGTCAACAAAATTCTCAAGTTAATGTTCCCTAAGACTTTCCCACCAAACTCGTAGAGCTTTGGGTCGAAACCTGAGAACACCACAGGGTCAACTGTGGATTTGCTGCAGCTGCACCTGTACACACACACACACACACACACACTCACACGAAAACACACACTGACGCAGATGTTGCTCCTGGACATTCCTGGCTTACACAGATGACCATAGCGAGAGTAGAGCGGATGCCAAGCAGTGACAGCATTGCCTCTTCTTGTGTGTCTGTGTTGGCTATTAATGTGTGTGTGTGTGTGCGTGTGTGTGTGTGTTTCTGTGTAGAAAGTCCCTTTCTGAATATCAATCATGGTGTATGAAGATCTGCGTCTTCTTCTAGTGACTTCTTTGCCTTCACGTACACATAGCACATTCATAAAATTCACTATTTTTGATATATATTGAATAATCTGGGAATTTCTAGAATGGTTGAAGGTTAAATAAAAACAAATCAATTGAATTAGTACAAGAATTTTTTTACCTAAAGAGATTCTGGTGCATAATTAACAGTTAATTGTCCTAGTTTTTCTCTCCTGCTTCCATTACCAGAAGGTATTTAGAGCATTTACCATCAGCCCGTTCGCACGAAAAGGCGGATAAATGGCGCAATAATGCGCATTTAGCGTGCAATAAGAACACCTTTCTTGCTTTTGGCGTGTCATTTGTACGCCATGTAGTTTGTACCGACTGCAATGTAAACGCATCCACGTGAATATGCTACGCTCAGTGCGACGTGACGTAGAATAAAAAGTGAGAGAAACTGCTTATGGCGGGCGAGAGGGAAGGTGGACGGGTCCAACAAACACAGGACTTTCAACCAGGAGACCAATGTTTTGTTTTGTGAGTTACATTAGTGACGTTAGTGACGTGTTTTCTGTACTTTTCTTACTTTGTTTCTGTACGTAAAGGCTACTTATTTTAAGCCCAACCATGATGTTTTTCCTCACTAAGCGGTTTTGTTGCCTAAACCAAACTGCGAACGTAGTTTTGTTGCATGGCGTACAAAATAACACTAAAAGGCTAAAATGCATCCTTATGACACGCAGAATGTCCTTGTAATGTCATGCGATTTATACGCCTTCCCATGAGATCGGGTTGTTACCATAAACTACCGTGGTCAGCTTCTCACTGCAGCAGGACATATTTTCAGTGCATGCGGAGATGAAAATCAGTTTAAACCAATCTGCTCCTTTGAAAAAAATCTCTAAAAAGGGAAACAACCGGCCTTGCGTTCAGCTGAGTGTTTTCGGTCTGTAGTGTCCTCCTTACCTCCATCACACAGGTTGAGTTTGGACAAGTTATGTCCATCGTAGGCCTCTTCATACATGGAGCCGCTCTCTCTCTCCTCATACGTGCTCAGATACATCGCCTTGTTCTCCATCTCCTCCTGACTGAAGAGAAAACATACATTCACTGAAATTATTGTACAGAACAAGACATTGACATCTCTCCTCAACCAAGGTACAGATGAAAAAGTTGAAGATGAATCAATTGTGAGAGCTTTGACCGTCTCTGTTGCACGTTTCAAGCTACAATATAGGCACAAGCACACACACTCAAGCACACACACACACACACACACACACAAGCTAAATAAACAGGGAAATCCTTGTGGTGTGAGGATTGGGAGAGTTGTGGCTGACTCTAAACCAGCGTCATGTGATTTATTTCCTCCGCCAACAGAGTTGGACAGGAGTTGTGTTTTTGCCCTGTCTGTTTGCCTTTTAGTAGGATATTAAAAAAAGAAGAAGCTATGAATAAATGCACATAAAACATTGTGGAAAGTTGCTCATGACGTATGAAAGAAGTGATTCACCTTTCATACTAACCAGCCATGAGGAGGGTGTGTGCTGCTCATAGTACTGCATCAGAAACCCTTCATTATTAGCTCAGTCAAACAATATTTAAGTGCCAATTTCTGATTTAGACAAACTATAACTGCTCTGCCAAGTCTTTCTAAAACATGATACGGTGTTTGAATGTCAGTCCAAATGGAAATGGTTACTTAACAGCTATACAGCTGATAGATATCTGGCTAAAATGGTGCGTCCATCCATTCACACATCTATTTATCCGGGTTGCAGCAGAGTAAGCAAAGTAGTCCACACGTTCCTCTCCATAGCCACGTCCTCCAGTCCTTACTGGGAGATCCTGAGGTGTTCCCAGACCAGCTAACTGGGTCCTTTCAACACAAATGAACACAGGTGCTCCTTCTGGATGTCCAAGCTCCTCGTCCTGCCCGCCAAAGTGAGCGTATAGACTTTCTCCACCAGAGGTGAGGATGATACTGCCTTCACATCATATGGGAAAAATTCTCATGTTTACAACTTGCGATTGTCACATTAAAAACAACTCAAGATAGATGTGTAATTGAGTTGGTCAGGGTTAAAAAAAATACTGTGCATCGAAATGAATCACCAACTATTTTGGTTATTGATTAATTGGGTTGAGTTTTTTAAAAAGAAAAGTCAAAATTCTCTGACTCCAGCTTCTTAAATGTGAATATATTCTGGTTTCTTTACTCCTCTATGACAGTAAACTGAATATCTTTGAGTTGTGGACAAAACAAGACACTTGAGGACGTCGTCTTGGGTTTTGGGAATCACTGATTATAATTTTTCACCATTTTCTGACATTTTATAGACCAAACAACTTATCAAGAAAATAATCGACGGATTAATCGACAATGAAAATAATCATTGACGTGATCTCTATTTAAGTTGGAAACTATTGATTATAGTAATGACTTAAACATGTTGCTAATAAATCGTCCATAAACAGTGCAGTATAACGTCCAAATCACCACGGACACGCCACAACTCCTCCCGTTGACCTCCTACTCCATCATACATCCATAATCTAGCAAGAATTTGGCATGAGTATGAATACAAATATTTCATGTCCCATTTCAGGTACAGACACGAGAATGTGTCTCCTGGGGCTTCATTTATAAAAGTGCGCTTGAAATAATGTCTTAAAAAATGCAAAAAGTAGCTCCAGAACCATAACTCCGTAACTCCCTCACGTATTTAACCCCATATGAATTACGAGAGGAGAAAAATGACGAGGGCTTTGACAGAGGGTTGGATTCCAACACGTCCTCCTTTCAAAACCTAAAACATTAATCTGATGAAAACGTTTCCTGGGAGAGGAGAGAGTCTCAGAGGCCACTTATCACCACAAGAATTAAGTCCATCTTTAACACAATGACATCCAGCAGGTGCAGCCGTCGATGAGCTACTGTTTCTGGTATAACATTTATGATAGCATGACTCAATTTATCATTAAAAGCATGTTAAATTTAACATTTTATTTGTCAAGTCTTCATCAGTTTCAGCCATACAGCGGACTATTTACTCTGAGCTGAGCACATCTGCTCTTCTGGTTTGGGTAGAGTTTCCCACGCTACACATGATGCAAAGCAAATATGGCCGACGTATGAATAAAGCGAACAAATAGATTAAAAAGTTGAGTCAGACATAGACATCTCTGAGGAGTCAAATTAAATCTGCTGCCGTCAGGATTCGGTGGGTGTTAAACTCCCACAAGCCCCGGCGGCAGATCTGTGGGTGTTTGACAAAGTCGTTAAAAAGTGCTCAGTCTGGACTTTCTCATTACGGAGGGGATGGAGGGGTCAGGTTGACATTTAGATTGACGCTGGGAAGGAACCATTAGGGCTGCTAGGAGATCCCACTGAACTCCCCGTCCAACCGCCATACGTGTTTGTGTGTGTGTGACTGTGTCTACAGAGTGTGTGTGTGCCTGAGTTATCTTCTAATTACACTGAGTTTGGTGGGATATAACAGTTGATCACACACTCAGTTGGTCAATGCCAACAGAGGACGGTGGGAAAGCAAAGAGTTGTCTCTATCTCTGATACTGTAGACAAAATAATAGAAACACCACATACCATTTAGGAAATAATCTAAAGTAAGATTAGAATTACCGCCTCGCAGTTGTATGCCTCTGTGAGGTCACAGAGATCTTGACCTTTGACCTTTGGCAACCAAAATCTAATCAGTTCATCCTTAAATCTAAGTGGGCATTTGTGCCAAATTTGAAGATATTCCTTCAAGGCATTCCTCATAAAATGTGATAAAGTGCCCTCTAGGGTGCCCTTCCAGTGGAGAAAACATGATAATGTGCCCCTTACAGTGGAGAAAACTTGATGAAGTTCCCTCTAGGGTGCCCTTCCAGTGGAGAAAACTTGATAAAGTGCCCTCAATTGTGCCCTTCCAGTGGAGAAAACATGATAAAGTGCCCCTTCCAGTAGAGAAAACTTGATGAAGTGCCATCTACGGTGCCCTTCCAGTGGAGAAAACATGATAAAGTGCCACTTCCAGTGGAGAAAACATGATAACGTGCCCTCTAGGGTTCCCTTCCAGTGGAGAAAACTTGATAAAGTGCCCCTTCCAGTGATGAAAACTTGGTGAAATACCCTCTAGGGTTCCCTTCCAGTGGAAAAAAAACTTGATAAAGTGCCACTTCCAGTGGAGAAAACATGATAACGTGCCCTCTAGGGTTCCCTTCCAGTGGAGAAAACTTGATAAAGTGCCCCTTCCAGTGATGAAAACTTGGTGAAGTACCCTCTAGGGTTCCCTTCCAGTGGAAAAAAACTTGATAAAGTGCCCTCTAGGGTGCCCTTCCAGTGGAAAAAACTTGATAAAGTGCCCTCTAGGGTGCCCTTCCAGTGGAGAAAACATGATAACGTGCCCTCTAGGGTGCCCTTCCAGTGGAGAAAACATGATAAAGTGCCCCTTCCAGTGGCGAAAACTTGATGAGGTGCCCTCTAGGGATGCCCTTCCAGTGGAGAAAACTTGATGAAGTGCCCTCTAGGGTGCCCTTCCAGTGGAGAAAACTTAATGAAGTGCCATATAGGGTGCCCTTCCAGTGGAGAAAACATGATAAAGTGCCCCTTCCAGTGGAGAAAACTTGATGAAGTGCCCTCTAGGGTGCCCTTCCAGTGGAGAAAACTTAATGAAGTGCCATATAGGGTGCCCTTCCAGTGGAGAAAACTTAATGAAGTGCCATATAGGGTGCCCTTCCAGTGGAGAAAACATGATAAAGTGCCCCTTCCAGTGGAGAAAACTCTAAAGTACATGCCAGAAAACTTTCTGTGCACTGGTGCCTTTTTTTTTTTTTTTTTTTTTCACCCCTGCTCCTCAGACAGCCTGAGTCTGCCACTGAGTAGATGTATACAACAGCATAAAATGAAAATACTCAAATACAAGTACCTCAAACTTGAGTACTTAGTTACTTTCCATCACTTGTCTGTCTGTCTGGTCTGTGTGCAACAGCTCCAAACAGGTTGGACTTTAGTCAGCTCCATAGTAAATGCACAGAGAGTCAGAGAGTGACAGTTTGGTGAGAAAGTTGAGATTCACTGAACAAGAGAGGACACAATTATCTTGTCATGCCCCCAACTGAGCATCTCTGCCAGGGGACCAGCCTGTGTGGTCTCCGCTATTGAAAACATATGAACATTATCTGGACATTGCAATGACTTAAAGGAGCAAGCAGCTAAAACCTAATGGGCAGTTTACTGAACTTAAAAGTTAGTGCATTTATGATGCACTTGATGTTTGTTACAATTTTCCTAATAAGTTCAATTATGTCCCACTTGCAAGTCGATTTAATGACTTAATATATTAGAATAGGGAGCCTAGTTGGAGCACAATCTCTCTCTATACATAGGCAGCCATCCCATGTTATTGCTCAGTCATCCGTGTGCAACATTAACCCATTTTCCTCGCTTAATTAAAGGCAGAGACCCTTCACCCATGACCGCTGAAACACAAAACAACAATTTTCTGCGGATGAGTTCCATTAAACGTGCATTTCCTGTCCTGTTGTCCCTGCAGCATACCACTCTAATAGATAACATGCAGTAAATCAGCCTTTTCAACTGTGGGGCCATTCAAGCTGTAATTGCAATGAATATTTAACAGATGTCAACCAGTTTGCCACCTTAAGGTCACAATGTGGTGGTTTTAGAGAGTTTGTGTTGAACAAATGTCATTAACCTGTTAACACTCAACACAAAAGGGCATTAATCACCAAACTAAGTCCCTATCTAACATGCACAAAAGTTGCTAACATGCAAATGCTTTGAATCCTAGGGGATGACAGGTGACACACAGTCAGCTGGGGTTTAAAACAGGTGCAGTCCCTGCAGGATTCATGCATTTTACCATCCAAATTAGTCATATTATGTCAAACCTGCACGATATTAAACATCAAACTGAGATAAAATAATAAAAAATAAAAAAAAATAAAAGCTTCTTTCTCTCACCTTGTCAGCTGTCAAATGAAAAAATACAAATCACAGCTCCACGTTTCTCATAATTCCCCTCAAAAAGTTGCTTCCAGACTCTGTAACTCCAGGCTTTTTCCTCAGCTGTCAATGTGCATGAAATAAATGTGCATGTAGAGTGAAATGCACCATGCACACACACATATATACTCTCTGTCTCGGTGCTGCAGAGCTCTGTAGAAGCGAACACGCTGAGACATTTGGAGTAAATATACCCACAACATCGTCATGTGACCATCACTAAACTCCAGCTGAAGTTGGCTCTGCCTGCAAACCGAGCAGCTGCTGCTGGAGAACAGAGAGGTGAAGACATATAGAGACACCTGCTGTACGAGAGCGCCCTCTGCTGGGTAAACATGATAAATTACTACTGGACTGCACAGTTTCATACTAACTGAAGCCATTGACACAAAAACAGAGGAAAAAGGGGCAAAAAATGAATCAGTCTTTGGCCTTTACTTAAAGGTCCCATATCATGCTCATTTTCAGGTTCATACTTGTATGTTGGGTTTCTACTATAACATGTTTACATGCTGTAATGTTCAAAAAAAACTTTATTTTCCTCTGCCCGTATTTACCCTCTGTCTGAAACGCTCCGTTTTAGCGCATTTCGACGGAATTGCAACGGAATTGCGTTGCTAGGGAACAGCTTAGGTCCATGTTTATACATCCTGTCAGCTGATGACATTCACATACACTGCAACAGGAAATAAACACATTTAGAACGTTTACGTTTAAAATTGTGAAATGGTCTAAATATTGTATATTTGTGACATCACAAATGGACAGAAATCCTAACGGCTTGTTTCAAACGCACAATTTCTGAATACGGGCTGTGTGTGTTTCTCCGTATATTGAGCGTTTTGATAGTTTAACAGTATTTATATAGCACTTAAACCTGCTTTATAATATAAAAGACATGAAAATCGAACTTTTTACAGTATGTTAGATTATACTTAATATGATTAGTATTACTATTAATAATTTTTTTTAATAATTAATATTGTTATGAATTATTAATATTATATTATTGATATTAATTAATATTATAATTAATTAGATGATGCCTTCATGATCTAATCAATATCAAATTATTTTCTTGTTTAGTATATTTAGTTTTTTTTGCATAGGCTGTATTTTGTTTTAAACACTGTGCGTTTTAAACCCCCCAGTGGTTATATATGTTGGTAGGCAGGTAGAGGACCAGCATGCACCTGGGTGGACCTATGTTTTTTTTTTACCAGGCAACAATAGCAATGATTTTTTCATGATTTTCCTGACAACTGGCCACTACAATATGCATGTACAGTACATAATACCAATATATCCTGCAGCACTTGAAGGCATCGTGAGCACACCTGGGCGGAGCCAGGAAGAGGAATGTACCTACAGTAACACTCAGGTAACACTCCAACAAGTACAGACAAGGGTTGCCTTTCACATCCTATCAAAGGTAAATATGACTCATCACTCTCAACTGTAACTTTCTTAAAGTTTGTAAAGATGTCTGAGTTTTCTTTTATGGATAGTTTTGGATGTTTGATGTTATTGAAAGGCAGCTGTTGATGAGTTGCTGTAAACACCCCTATCTTCTCATGTACACAGAGTAACACGCCAAACTTTATTCATATTTTTCATATTTTAACTAGGCTTAATTTACCAGAACAGTTACACACCTGCTACAGCACAGAAAACACGTCTGAGAGGAACTGCTTTAATTCAGCAGTGGTCTGCCAACAAGAACAGACCTTATTTAGTCTACAGGTCAACATTTACAACCACTTTGCTCAGTTTCGGCTGAGTTTTTACATCACAGTTGAACACAGCATCGCACAGTGTGACTGTAAGGCAGTAACGTTTTAGATCAGTGGTCTCAAACTCAATTTACCTGGGGGCCGCTGGAGGCAGAGTCTGGGTGAGGCTGGGCCGCATCAGGTATTCCACAAAAAAAGCTTTGTTAAAAAAAAACAATCTTCTCAAAAGTCATTATTAACAGTTCTTTAACTTGAACGGTTCTTCTGAACATGAACAGTTCTTCTGAACATGGCCTCTACTGCGTCTCCCACTTTTCCTGAAATTGTCTGTGCTCGTCACCAACCTTTCTCCTCACTGCAGGCTTTGAAAAAGACATGATATATATTCATTCCACTTGGTGTCACTCCACAGTAAAGTTGTGCCTGCTGTGTTTGTGTTGCTCTGCAGTTACACCACCAGACCGCTAGTTGGCGGCGGCGTCTCTATGAGTTTCTTCTTCTTCTTGTACTACAAACAGAAACTGAGCGCAGTTGGAGCTAATAACTGTTGAACCACAGAGCTTTTACTGACATTACTGCAACGCCGAAAAGAGAACATATATCTGAGTGGATTTGTGTGAACAAACATTGAACAGATGGAGGCAGAGAGAAGTAGAACTTGGTCCTGGCCGCTCAGCATCGCTGAGAGACTGGACCAATCACAGCTGTTGCGGTCTGCGTCGCCGCGACGTGTAGTTCCATGTCTGGAGAGGTGACGTCAGGCTGCGGCGTCGATTCAACGCAGAAGTATAAATCAAGCTTTAATCAAGCTTATGCGATGTTACACGGGCCGCCATAGTTGTTGTGAAATGTTTCTCTGCTTGCATCAAGCCCGGCTGATTGCCCGCCCCCGGGAGCCACATACCCCGCTGTGATTGGTCGGTTCGTTCAGCCCGGGCTCGCGCAGCAAAGTGACCTTCCACGGCAAACTGCCATTCACATAGAACTCGCGGGCCGAGGGCGCGTGGTTAGCTCAGTTGGTAGAGCGGGCGCCCATGTAACAAGACTTGCTCTTGACCGCGGCGGCCCGGGTTCGAATCCGGCCTGTGGCCCTTTCAGCATCCACTCTCTCTCTCTCCGCCTTTTCCAAGACTCTATCCACTGTCCTGTCAATAAAAATGAAAAAATGCCCCCCAAAAAAAAAACTTTATAAAAAAAAAATAAATTTGCAGGCCGCACTAACATTAAACTTTCATATCAAGGTGGGGGCCACAAAATATCGTCTTGCGGGCCGCGAGTTTGAGACCCCTGCTGTAAACAGAGCCATGAGGAGGTGCAGAGGTGTAGTTTTCTCTCAGATCACTTGAATTACAATATGCTGAAAGGTTATTATGGAATTTTTGCCAAATTATGCCAAAATATTGTTGCCTACTGCCACTTTAATTCAGCAGTGGTCTGCCAACAAGAACAGACTTTATTTAATCTACAGGTCAACATTTACAACCACTTTGCTCAGTTTCGGCTGAGTTTTTACATCACAGTTGAACACAGCATCGCACAGTGTGACTGTAAGGCAGTAACGTTTTAGATGAAGTGGTGCATGATGATGCATTTATTGAATGTTATACAATTCCTCAAAATATAGAAGTCCCATTGAGGAGTTCATGTTTTGCCATTTGCTAAAAGGAAACACAAAATGAAGCTGTAGATTTTTCAAATTATGAACAGAATTTGGTTTAAGCCTCCTACCAATGCATCAAGGCCAGATTACATCATGCAAAGTGGAGAAAAGCTGCAGATTAGCGAGCTGAGCTGAAGTCTATGAAATAGGTGTTATGAAAGTTACAGTAGAACAATAAAAAAAATTAAGATGAGGTAATTCTGCATGGCACCACAAGATGGTAGGATTACACCTTGAAGGATGACTGCTACCTGTTTCCTGTTTGAACATTTGGTCTAGTTTGGTTCATTGTACCACTTGAGAACAATCCCATTTGAACTGTGCTGGTCCACAGTTTGTCTTTGTTTAGACATTTTCTGGTTTACATCTTAATTTCCCCAATTTTAGACTGTATTTTATTTAGGCACATTTGTGTGCCTGCTTGTGTTTAGACAACATTTAACATTTGAGAAGTTTGACATCTTTTGTTTTAATGAAAAAGGGTTTTTGTAGAAAAAAATGTTTACATTCCTCAACTAAGGTATCAGAGGAAGTATTGTTTTGCAATCAGTACTGAAACGTAGGTATCGTATTGACACTAGTAGAAAAAAAAATCTAATTATACCCATTTCTGCAAAAGATAAATTATGGGAAATGCAATGGAGAAGGCCTCAATGCTTTCCCACTTGCAATCCAAAACCCCCATCTGTCCCCTGGTGGGATATAAAAACGTGTCACATTCAGGCACGGAGAGGAATAAACACCCATCTTTAACAGTGATATTAATGCACTGCTTTCTGTTCACAACATCTGACACACATTTCTTTCCTTCTGTGACCGCTATGACTCCTCTGCTTACAATACAGTTTCAGTTGTTGTATATTAAATCAAGTTGCCAAGTAAAACCAACATAGCTGCCCACACATTCACCTCAACTTCGCTATCCTGAAGCTCAATAAAACTGTCAAACTAGAAGCAGCAGGAAGAGATAATACAAGAAGTGTGGGGTAAATAAACATTTCAGTGAGATGAATAACACTTAAAGCACTTCAGTGCAGCTGTTGATTGTGTTTAATATAGCTTTAAACCAAGCGGCAATCTCCGGGTCTGAAAAGTGAAGCCAATGCTGAAGTGCCTGAAGTGCTACAGATTGTATAGAAGTCTATGAGAAAATGACCCTACTTCTCACTTGATTTATTACCTCAGTAAACATTGTCAACATGAGTTTATGGTCTCAATCACTAGTTTCAAGTCTTCTTCAATACAGCATGATATTCATTTAGTAAATTATGGTCCCATTTAGAGTCAAATAGACCGTAAAGCAGGATATGCTTTAAGGCGTGGCTACCTTGTGATTGACAGGTCGCTACCACGGCATTGTCCGGTCTGGGAGTTGTCCGTGTTTTCGTCTTACAAGTGTAACATTTTGGTTACCAAAGAATGTTTTATTCTGTGTTCGTTTGTACTTAGCTCCACCCTGTCACCCTGTCAAAAACCAAAATGGCAACGGGCAAAATGCCGGGTCGTGCCAAGAAGATAACAAATTGCAAAAACTTGCAAAATCTTGCAAAAACTCTTGCGAGACTCGCTGCCCGACAACCTATCCATAACCTTAACCGTTTCAGGTTGATGCCTAACCTTAACCATCTCGTGAGAGTTTCACAATTTGGGTGTTACCTTCTAGACACGACCAAAATGCTGTACTCGAGGCCTCAAAACGGCAGTCCACAAACCAATGCATGACGTCACGGTGACCACGTCCACTTCTTCTTATATGCAGTCTATGATTTAAACTCATCCATTTGGATTAAGTCGTGAACATTAGTTAATAAGTTTAAGTTACATATAAGTGGTACAAAAAGCCAATTTCCCTCCCTGCTTGTCACTTTTACTACTTTGGTTTACAGGTCCTGCTTCAGTTGTAACTGGTCAGCGTGAATGAAATGGTTCAGAGCAAATAAGACAAGCTGGCTATAGTCACTTTATTGGGAGTCGTGTAGTTTAAGAATCGCTGTCCTAAAGCATAAAACCAGCGTTATAGACAACAATGAGATTGTCTTCATCCTCAGCTCACCCCGACTCTGAAGGGAAGTGTGTCTTTGAGTGTAAAGGTCTTCACTGTCTGTATGTCAATTACTCCGCTGGGACCTCGTTACCGCCCCGGCCAATCATGCATCCCCCTTAATTAACACAGGAAATTACATTCCTATATTTATACCCCAATAACTAGACTGGCCCGCTGAAAAGGTCACATCAACAGTTTAGCTGTTTTCGCCCTATAGCGGTGCAGCCCAGGAGGATATGGCTGGGAGGGAAGCCAAAAGGACCCGAGGCGAAGAAGAAACTTTTTGTGAGAACTTTTTTGACCTCAGAGTGTCGGAGTTGGTTGGTTTTTCACCTTGCCGTTAACAACTATTTGTCATCACGTTGAGGAGGATGTTGAATTAATCACTGGAAAATAGGCTTATTCTGAGCAAGTAGGTGACACCGCATGAGAAGGTAAATTTAATCCAAAGCGTCAAATATGAAGAGAAAGTGACATTTCCTCACGTTTGAGGGTCTACCACAGACAACAAGGTCCTCAGCTAATGTGCCCGGGACTGAGCTGCTGCAGAGGGACGTCTGCACGTCGTTCACAGTGACGACGGCTGAATTAATCTGCTCAAATTCTGCTCAGGTGAACTTTAATAATCACGGCAGCACTTTTCACGTTCATTATCTGAACTTATAACAAGCTTTTCGTCTTCATAATTTGGTCATTTTATTGGGTTTTCTGGAGAAAGTCTCCTGGCAAATCTTGACAGAAAATTAATCAACAATTTTGAGAAACAAATAATGTGGTGTGGTGATGTAGTTTAAAACACATGGGGTGGATGGATCCAGCAAACACAAGGCTTTCATCCAGGTGGCCGCTGTTCGTGTCCTGTGTTCACAATGTTCAGTGTCATTTTCACTGTAAAAACGTAGTAGTCTTAAGCTCAACCATAGTTTTAATTTTCCTAAACCTAACTATAGTGGTTTTGTTGAGTGTGAGTGAATGAGTGAGTGAATGAGTGATGCCAAGGATAGCTATAGTGAAGAAAATAAAGTGTGTCTGACAAAGTGGCATTACTACTGCCCATGCTTTTCATTCAAAATAAAACTTAATTCTCTCCAGAACAATGTTTGTGTTCTCATCTTTTCTGTTTTTTGTCTTGTCAGGGTGTTGCTGCTGATGTGGTTGCAGAGTGATGGGCCTGTCAAAGCGAGTGTCACTGTGGTCGGTGGAAGAAGTGTTGGAGTGGGTGCAGGATCAGCACCCGACCCACATGGACACGCTCCAGAAAGCCATAATTAAACACGCCATATCAGGTACAACTCATGCATCAAGTTCAAGATCTTTTTAGATTTAGAATTTTTTTAAATAAGATTGAGTTTTTCTGTACTCCTGATTTTAAACATCCAGTTTGTGAATGAATTAATACTCACACATGTTCACACGTCTCCTCCAGGCCGTGTGTTGCTGCGATTAAAGGATCATCACCTGGAGCTCCTCGGGCTGGAGGCTGAGGAGCAGCAGCAGGAGATCTGGCAGGACCTCCTCCTCCTTAGAGTTCAAGAAGAAATCATTGAACTTGATGACATCTGCTCTGGTGAGTATGCACTCTATCTTCAGGGTGTAGCTGAGCGCCAAACTAGTGGAATAGTAGTAGAAAGTAGTAGTTTCCTTTGATGGTGGTGTGGACCAACATTCCCATGTAATATGCACAGGGAATTCACAGGAAATCAAGCATGAATGTGCAGGATATTAATGATTTTCTGGCTGTTTTATTCCCCTCACAGTCGAAACTACACATTTTATTTCAATCAAACTCAGGCATATATTATAAAAACATGTTTAATGTCACCAACATTTACTAATGTTACCAAATCCACCAACATAAACAACCTTCTGGATTAACATTTTAATTGTTGCGTGTCCAACAAGAGAAACCAGCTGCTAACTTCTGTTTTATTTGTTCTACTCTGCAGAGTGTTTTTCTCCATAGCGGGGAATAAATATCTTCCGGAGAATTGCAGCTTTTTTATTTCCCATCCATTCATTCATCCATGTGAAGGAAGAAGAAAAGTGGGAGTGATGGAAACAACAAGAGAAGGTGAAAGAGAAAGACGAATCAATGAAGAATGGAGAGAGAAAGAAACCCATTTCCTGTGTGAAATCTGACCTGTGCAGATGGATGAGATTAGTTTTTGTCTGAGCGTCTTTTTTCTGAACCTTACTGTCCATTCGTCTCTGTCTGCTGTCTTTCTCTTGCAGTGGGTTTACATCCTATCAGTGTGTCATGGAATATTTTACGTTTAAACCACTTTGGTCAAGACTGAAATATCTCAACAGCTACTGGGTGGATTGTAATGAGACTTTGTGCAGACATTCGTGATCCCCAGAGGATAAGTCCTCCTGACGTTTCCTCTAGCGCCACAATGAGGTTCACATTTAGGTTTTGAGTGAAATGTCTCAACAACTATTGGATGGATTACCATGAAATTTGATACAGACGTACATGTCCCCCTCAGGATGAACTGTAATCAGCAGTTGTATGTGTCCGCCAACCAGCAAAGTTGCACCTTACGTCCATGTTTGTCCAAAATATCATCACTTTTGTGAAGACATTTGTGTGAAATTGTCATAATTACCATATGAATCCTTGAGTTGTGGCCAAAAACCTGTTTTATGAGGTCACAGTGACCTTTGACCACCAAAATCCAATCAGTTTATCCTTGAACTTATTGTTTGTGCCAAATTTGAAGATATTCCTTGAAGGCGTTCTTGAGATATCTCGTTCACGAGAATGGGTCGTACGGACAGGTATAAAAATGTAATTTGTCCGACAATTTGATTTACGACCAAATACCTGCAAAACTAAGGTCAGCCTCGGCTGCACTTTAGTTCTGTTTAGTGCTACTTAGCAAATGTTAGCATGCCAACACGCTAGATAACATACTGAACATGGTTGTAACTGTAGTAGATCATGTGTCTGTGTGCTACAGGGCGCTCTACTGACTGATAGGGTTGTATTACACTTGTTTATAGGAACACGGGGAAATTACAGGAAGATGCAGAAAGAGAAAAAAAAATCTGAGTAACTGCGTTTCCATTTCAACATTTCTGTGTCGAATCCAAACAGTAAAACTTCCTCCTGCTGTTTGCTCTTCTCTCTCTCACACACACACACAGTGACTGATATTCATTTTAAAATCCAGCTGTTGATTTAAATCTCTTGTTTCTATTTGAAATGTCTGTCCTTGTATTTTTGTCTGATATACCACAAACAATGCATTGTTTCTCTAAAGAGAGTTACAGAACATCCTCTAACTTCTCTGGATTTGATCCTGTTTTGTTTTCTGATACATACTGGATAATGTGATTATCCCATCCCATTTTAACTGGCTGCAACTAAGACTTATAACTTATGAATGTCTTTAATGCATCTGGTCTTAAAACTTTCAGATGCCTATTTCACATGATGCTCTACTTACTTTATTTATGATGTTGGCCTCCTTTTATTCGAGGCATCAACAGCACTCCACATTTGTATTACATGCAGTAAAAGGTCATCTCTATTTCTGAACATGTTTTCATGGTTGGTTGAATTAAAAGTGCTGCTTTGGCAACACAAACCTGCCACTTGTGTGTCGTCTTTGTGCTTTTACAGCTGCAGCCTCTCATGCACATCCAGAGTTCCCCTGCGACTTTGATCAAGGACTCTTAAAATTAAAAGGTCATAATAATAAAAAAACATATCAATGCTTGCTTACTTGTGTGCAGCCCAAATCACCATGTCATAGACTCCAAAAGACAGCAAGTGTAGTGTTGATGAACAGTGCAATAAAAAATGGAATTTATCTACGTCACATCAGTCTTGTCAGTCTGATCATAATGCAGGAAGTTGCACTGCCAATTACACTTTCACACAGATATTTTGAGTTATTCAGGTGACCAGGTTTACACCAGTTGGCAAACTCCGGGTCTGAAAAGTGAAGCCAATGCTGAAGTGCCTTAAACTTGCATTCTTTCTAATGGCCAGCAGGGGGCAACTCCTCTGGTTGCAAAAAAAAGTCAGATTGTATAGAAGTCTATGAGAAAATGAGCCTACTTCTCTCTTGATTTATTACCTCAGTAAACATTGTAAACATGAGTTTATGGTCTCAATCACTAGTTTCAAGTCTTCTTCAATACAGCATGATGTTCATTTAGTAAATGATGGTCCCATTTAGAGTCAAATAGACCATAAAGCAGGGGATGCTTTAGGGCGTGGCTACCTTGTGATTGACAGGTCGCTACCACGGCATTTTCCGGTATGGGAGTTGTCCGTGTTTTCGTCTTACAACTTTAACCCTTTCACAGTGTGTTTTGAGTTCATGTAAGTTAATTATAACATTTTTGATCGCCTAAAAAATGTCTAATTCAGCGTTCGGTTGTACTTAGCTCCACCCTGGTGTCACTTCTGGTTGCAAAAAAACAAGATGGCGACGGCCAAAATGCCGAACTCGAGGCTTCAAAACGGCAGTCCACAAACCGATGGGTGACATCAGAAGGGCTCGGAAGGTATCGGGAAGACTGGTGAGTCAGTGAGAAACAAAGAAAAACAATAATTTTATAATTTGTATATAATTACATACGTGCAGTCAGACTTTCACACACAGGAATGCAAAGAGGAAGAGGAATACTGCTGTTAAGGGTAAGAAACATATTTATGAAAACTTAAACTTGGTGTGTGAGTGAGAGTCTGAGTGCATATTTACAATTATATACATGTTTCCAGAAAAACAAAACTTATTAAGTGACCTTTCTTCTCTTTTTCTGTCTGTTTCTGAGCCCGATTGTGTGTGTGTTTATGTGTATGTGTGTGTGAGTGTGATTAATACCCCAGGAGATGGCGTGACATTTGATTTGGCGGGGCGTGGCTGAGGAAGCGCTCACTCAGCACAAACGTAAATCCACCTCACTGATGGAGTGAAGGGGGGGTTGAGGGGGTGTGATGAAATACACCACTGACCCTGACGACAGTGCCGGGAGGAAAACTCAGACACTAAACACACAAATGCAAATTCAGCTTATTTCAAGATATGTCCTCTTTTAGAAAATCACACCACCACAGTGGGTTGTATTGTACATAAAGTAAAATGACCTGAAGTTGCATTTGTATCACAGAAAGCCACTACTAATGATTTGAAAATGGAAAATATTGACTATATATTATGTCAAATGAGTTAATAGTATATTTTTATTTTTGCACGTAGGTGGGCACATTCATGTGTGTTCATGCGTACAGTGCTCCCACCCTCCCTAAAAATAGAGCTCCCCCGAAAGCAACGGTGTAATTCCAACACTTGTCCAGTCCAAACCATGAAAACATCCGTACACCAAAAGTGCGTTTGCCATGTGGGCAGTGGGGTGTCCATATACTTTTGGCCACTTATAACCATTAAAGGTCCCTTATCATGCTCATTTTCAGGTTCATACTTGTATTTTTTGTTTCTACTAGAACATGTTTACTTGCTTTAATGTTCAGAAAACCCTTTATTTTCCTCATACTGTCGGCCTGAATATGCCTGTATTTACTCTCTGTCTGAAACGCTCTGTTTTAGCGCATTTTGACGGAATTGCAACAGAATTGCGTTGCTAGGCAACAGCTTGGGTCCATGTGTACTTCCTCTCAGCTTATGACATTCACATACACTGCAACCAGGAATAAACTGGGACACATTTAGAATGTTTACGTTTAAAATTGTGTCATGGGTCTAAATATTGTATATTTGTGACATCACAAATGGACAGAAATCCTGACAGCTTGTTTCAAATGCAGAGTTTCTGAATACGGGGCTGTGTGCATTTCCCTGTGGATTGAGCGTTTTGATACTTTCACAGTATTTATATAGGACTTAAGCCTGCTTTATAATAAAAAAAAACATGAAAACCTCACTTTTTTTATAATATGGAACCTTTAAATTAAAGAATTTATTGTGCATATTTTGTAGGTACTTGATTGATCATTTGTGTGGCACATTTTCAAATCAGAGCACAACCTCACATCCTGCAAATTATGTGATCAATTTCTTATTCCTGTTAAACAGAGAAATAGATGCACATTTGATAGGACAGTCAGCTAAAACATACCTGCTGTTGATGCTGTGTCACACCACTAATGGGGTTACGTTGACTTGATTTATCCCTGTCCTTTTTTCATTGTTCCATACAACCAGGCCAACACTGCAGCTGTGATGGCGACCAGGCGTCCCACGTTTCAAACAGGCCAGTTGAAAGTCAGCTGAGAGCGTCCTCCTCCTCCTCCTCAGTCCTTCAGCGTCTGTCTGGCCACTGCAGCCTCTCTGTCACTTTCTAGTGATTTATTCATAGACCAGGGAAAGAAAGATCCATAGTTTCTGAAAGAAAAATGAGTTTGCGTCAGGAAGAAAAAAGAGAGTTCAGAAGTTCAGAGGGGATGTGAAAGTTTAGGAGGCCATGCCAGGAATCTGCTGCTCACTTCACTTCATAGCATTGCTGATGACGCATTTTCCCTCCTAACTGTAGGCTATTTGACATTATCAGCTCCACTCATGACTCCCTGTGAGCAGGAATTTGCCACATTATGTTTCTGTTACACCTTGAAAATTGGCTGTTGGCATACCTTGAAACATCAGTTGGTTTCCTCTCCTCTGTGGAAACAGCTGGTGGTGACTAGAGAGGATTAGAGAGTGATATTTGCATTCTTGGCTTTAATTTGCAAACATCAGCTAACGGGAAAAAACAGTTAACAGTAGTGGACTCAAGCTAACGGGACAGGGCACACAGCTATAGCACAACACTGGCATGGCTAACATTACATTCACATCATGTTGGCTGAATGGAAAGAACAGAACAAATCCTAATCCTGTTTGGGAGCTTTCATGCATTATTTCAAGATGGCACCACAATTGCTAGCCTTGATAAACTAACATACGTGGGTCTGGTTATTGTCAGATGTCAGCTAATTTATGCACAAATCTAACATAACATTACAGGGGCTACGCTACTGGCAATACACTGCAGCTAACAGGACATGAAGCCAACATTATCAAGACTAATGAGCCAACATAAACAAACAGGGCACATTAAGATAACTTAGCATTACAGGGGGTAAGCTATGGTACAGGGCTAATATAAACTAATATAAAATATGTATGTTTTTTTATGATTGATTATTTAAAAATCCTTACCCATAAGTTTAAATAAGGAATTAGTTTTACCTTGTTTTTTTTATGATTTTTTTTTTTGTGACTTCTGTTTTAAAATTCTATTTAGGATATATTTTGAAAATATAAATTTATAAGGTGAAACGGTCAGTGTATCTTTTGGTCATTCGATTTTCCTTTTCACAAACATGTTATTAAAAAACAAAAAAACTTGATTTTCGTTTTAAAAATACAAAAATTAAAATTGAAAGACATGGCGTTTTTCTTTATCAGGGTCAAAAAGGGATGAACTAAACTTAAAAAATGGGTTAATTTTCATTTTCTATTTCTAAAAACAAGAAAAATAAAATCACTAGAAGACAGAAACGCAAAAAAACGTCAATCCATGTCCATCACTTTCAGTTACACAGCAACACCGTGCTTCTTTTTCTCTCATACACAGCACCGTCCTCATACGCGCTCTTACTTTGTAAATGGCAACTTCCGGTCACAGAAGATGAAAAAACGTGGAGTTTTTTTCGTTTCTGTCTTATAGTGATTTTATTTTTTGTTTTTAAAAATAAAAAATGAAAATCAACCCGTTTTTTAAGTTTAGTTCATCCCTTTTTGACCCTGATGAAGAAAAACGCCTCGTATTTCAATATTATTTTTTGTATTTTAAAACGAAAATCAAATAACCACGCATTTTTGTTTTTTAATATCCGTTTGTGAAAGGAGAATTGAATGACCAAAATATACACTGACCTGAAACCATCTGTAGCCTATGGATTATAGGATTGTCTGTTTATAAATGTCACCTATGGTTCATTTCTTGTTTTTACATACTGAGGAAGGCCCTTTCCCAAAACCCTCCGTGCTATGACTTACACAGAAACGTTATTGTAGGCTATATTAGTTGCAGTGCAAATATCTTTTTTTGTGGGGGTGTAGTGTAGTATTCTTCAAAATGAAATAGTAATGCTATTGTATTATTCCCCTGCGAGAAAACTCTCTAAAAAGCACATTGATTTTCTGCTGCTCTGTTTAAACCTGGCAGAGAATTTGCAACACCATACCCAGTTTACAACTCACACTCCACCGAGTGTGTACGTGTGCATTTGAAGTATACATACATACATCCACAGCTCTTGCTTCGTGCGTGTAAAAATTGCCTGTGCATGCAAGCAGTTTACAATACGAGTGAAACTGTCACTTGAGAGCAGCCAAACACCAGACCACATTATTAAATTTTCCCTGAGTCTGTGCTTGTTTAAAAATCACTCCTACAGCTGCAGCCTGGAGGTAACCAACTGTAGAGCTGCAAAATGTGAAACAGGGCGTCTGACGAATATCTGCTTTCAAACATATATTTATTAGCTGCTTTTGTTCGGTCGAGATGCAGAACATGTAGGAGGTGGTGGAGTGAGTTTAGAGAGTGAGGTTTCAGCTCCTGCAGCAGTCCACAATGCTGTAGAGATCTTGAGCAAAACATTGTATTTCTAACCTGCTCCAGAGAGAGGCTAATGTGAGCGGACATGTGGAGGAGGTCAAGAGAGACAACAACTCTAAGTAACTAGATTTGCTGAGCAGGTTTGTGAAAGGGAAGTTTTGCATCTGAATCCCCAGACAGGCTGATAAAATCTAGAACCTGTTTCTAGATAGTAATAACAGTTTGCCGATCTTGAATGGTTCAGGTTAGGATAGGTCATCGTGCAGCGAGTCTTGCAAGAAGTTTCCTACATTTTTGCAACTTGTGGGTAACCATCTAGACATGACCAGGCTCACTACCATAGTAGAAGTGGGCATATTCACCTTGACCCATAAGTTTGTGGACTTTAAA
The DNA here is from genome assembly GCF_015220745.1 of Sebastes umbrosus. Lineage (NCBI taxonomy): Eukaryota > Metazoa > Chordata > Actinopteri > Perciformes > Sebastidae > Sebastes > Sebastes umbrosus. Next base: position 8,393,686 of record NC_051286.1, read on the forward strand.
GCCTCGAGTTCGGCATTTTGGCTGTCGCCATCTTGTTTTTTTGCAACCAGAATTGACACGAGAGGGTGGAGCTAAGTACGACCGAACGCTTTTGGCGACCAAAAAGGTTACAATTAACTTTCATGAACAGAAAACACGCTGTGAAAGGGTTAATTTTGTAAGACGAAAACATCGACAACTCCCAGACAACATCGTGGTAACGACCTGTCAGTCACAAGGTAGCCCCGCCCTAAAGCATACCCTGCTTTATGGTCTATTTGACTCTAAATGGGACCATAATTTACTAAATGAACATCATGCTGTATTGAAGAAGACTTGAAACTAGCGATTGAGACCATAAACTCATGTTTACAATGTTTACTGAGGTAATAAATCAAGTGAGAAGAAGGATCATTTTCTCATAGACTTCTATACAATCAGACTTCTTTTTGCAACCAGAGGAGTCGCCCCCTGCTGGCTGTTAGAAAGAATGCAAGTTTAAGGCACTTAAGCACTGGCTTCACTTTTCAGACCTGGAGGTAGAGTATCATCTATATATAAAAAGATCACTTTAACATCTTTTACTTTCTGTGAAGCTGCTCTCAATTTTCCATCAAATCTCCTTTTATGTGTTTTTGCTTTCAATGTTGCTGCTACTTAATTCTTCTTTCATTTTATTCCTCTATGGTCCAAATCCTTGCTGAGAGTCAATGTTTCCAGCTTCATTCTAACTGGATTTCTGTCATGGAGCTTCTTAGCAATCGAATTACAGCAGAAAGAGAGACATCCAGCAGCCCGAAGCTTTTTCCCTCCTGAGACTCTTCAATTCAGCAGTGATCAATGTGGCGTAACCGGCAAACTGTCCACAGATTCAGTCAAACCATCGCTCCAGGTGGGAACGAATATATATAAAAAAATAGGTTAAAGCAGGAGGAGCAGGATGAATGTAAGTTATACACAGTAATGTTTTGACACTGATGGGTGTTAATTCAACACAATCTCATGGCAGTTTTATGAAATAGTCGCAGAATTGAATCTATTTGACTTGTGTACATAGACGCTCAGCACGACAACACGTGACGCATGTGTCAATTTCTGCTGCAGTCTTTTCAAAATAACACTACTTAGTTAGGTTTTGGAAAAGATCGAGTTGGTTAGGCTTAGTCAACAAAACTACTTAGTTAGCGTTAGAAAAAGATCGCAATTTGGGTTAAAATTACACCGGAAGTGCCGTAACTTAAGTACGGAAGTTCCGTGACAAAACTACTTAGTTAGGTTTAAGAAAAGATCACGGTTTGAATTGAAATAACTCTGGAAGTTACGTGGCAATGTTATGGAAAATTACTATGTATGTAGCGATGCCTCTTTATGCAAAGTTACTGTCTACTCTGTCTAATGTGTGCTCTTTGTCTCATGTAGTGGGAAAGTACTGAGTGTTGACTTTTACTGGGACACTGTGTGAAAACAACTCCTTATCTGTGTAAAACAACTCCTTTTCTCACACTCCCCGTTGTAGATGTCTATATAATCACATTGTAATAATCTCCTGCAGTGCACTCTTCTGCAGACTCTGTGTGACTCTGTATAACCAGGGCCTCTTCTTGCAAGAATAAAATACAACAAAGACATTTCATCTGTTTCAACGTTCATTAGGACTCATCTAGGGAAATTGACAGAATTTCCATTACAGCAAATACATCTTTGACTTGTGGTTTCACACGGGACACGAACACCGGTCTCCTGGGTAAAAGTTCGGTATTTTTTGACCCACCTATCCACCCCGACCTCCTTCCTACACAGCTTTAGTCACTCTTTATACTTCCTGGTTCACAATAATGTGGATTACATACGAATTGATTTTGTGCGGACCATTACGAAAAAAAACGTGAAATTCGAGTCTATGCACATGAATCAATTCATAAAATTTTGTGACTATTTCACGAACTGCTGTGCGACTGAGCTGGTTAATTACAGCTCGCTTACAGCTTATTCTCTATCAGTACATTCTCTATATTGTTGATTTTCAGACAGTTTTCAGTTGTTATTGGATGCATATTTTTGGCGTAGGGTTTGGTGAACTGATGCACCTGGTTAGGACTAAGTAGAGGGAAAGAAAAATCAAGAGAGATGGGAAGAGGGATAATAGAGACGGCTAAATAAAAACAGATTCAGTGCTCCTGCTGAGTTTATTAGCAGAGCGCACCTGTTCACAGGCTACAGCAGGTGCCTCTAGCAGACAAGGCCAGACTGAACATAAACGTGTGTGTGTGCACTAGTCCAATCACTATGACCATCTGCTACCAAACACACCCATTTGTCAAGACAAACGAGTGACAGAGGAAGGAAGGCGAAAGCTAGAAGGAGAAAAAAAACACACAACACAGTGTACTTTATTACCTGGAAGTGGGAAAATGAGTTTTGTCAACAAATGGCCCATCTATTTCCCCTCACATCAATGGACTCATGGCACTTGATTTATCTTCTCTGTATTGGAAGCAATGGAGTGAAAAGGAGAGAGAGAGAGAGAGAGAGAGAGAGAGAGATGGAGGTGGAGAGGCTCCTGCTGCCTTTAAGTCTTGTGGGAAAAAAAGCACATCAGTTGAGGCTGAAGCTCTGATCAGAAACATTTTAAATCTTTAAGCACAAGTCAAGCACACAAGCTCTGCTCTCTTGATGGCAGATGGTGGGGCTTTCAATCCAATAAACTGCACTTTCATTGCACACAAAGGTCTTTTTCTCCCCAGTATTCAATTGATATTTTCTATGATTTCAACTGTGTGGGAAGAGTGGTACAAACACTGAAGAAGCAGTTCAGGTTTGCACCTGCCTGTGCAGACATGCTGCTATATTTTCATGGCTTTACAGAGCAACATGAACAGATCTTATGTGACTTTATGATTCAGTCTCTTCAGGCAGGAAAAATTAAGTTTAAAAATCTTTTTATTTACAAAAGATTGTCTCTCTAACTATAGTGAGTATGTACCATCAAAACCAAGTCTTCATTACTTTTTTTTCACAGTGGGTAACTCTGGGTCTGAAAAGTGAAGCCAATGCTGAAGTGCCTTAAACCTGCATTCTCTCTAACAGCCAGCGGGGGGCGACTCCTCTGGTTGCAAAAAGAAGTCGGATTGCATAGAAGTCTATGAGAAAATGACCCTACATATTCTTCTCAGTAAACATACAACAACAGAGTTTATGGTCTCAATCGCTAGTTTCAAGTTTCAAGACCATAAAGCAGTGTATGCTTTAGGGTGTGGCTAACTTGTGGTTGACAGGTTGCTACCGATGCGTCGTCCGGTCTGGGAGTTGTCCGTGTTTTCATCTTACAACTTTAACCTTTTCACAGTGTGTTTTCAGGTCATGAAAGTTAATTATAACATTTTGGTTGCCTAAAAATGTCTTATTCAGCGTTTGGTTGCACTTAGCTCCACCCTCTCGTGTCACTTCTGGTTGCAAAAAAACAAGATGGCGACGGCCAAAATTGCCGAACTCGAGGCTCAAAACTGTAGTCCATAAACCCCTGGATGACGTCACATTGACTACGTCCACTTCTTATATACAGTCTATATTTTTCCACTATCTGAAAGCTGAGAATTTTTTGGGTGCATAAGTATTTTCTTGTAAAATACTGCAACATTAGGTGGTGGGGAGAAAGCAGAGAGGGGAAATGACTCTGAGAGAGAGAACACGAGGAGGAAGCCAAAATGGGGAATTTTAGTTAAATGGGAGTTTCAGGGCAAGAACTGATGCTCATTTGTTTTTAAGACTAATGTCTAGTTGGAGGGGCTGAGGGTGGAGATGTATCGTGTTCATTTCTTCTGCACACCTCCGCTGGCTCTGCAGCCGGTCATCACTTTGTTCTGCTCACTGATCAATGATTTTTCTTCTCTAAATTGCATTCACAGAATGAATTATGGAGAAGGCAACAATATGTGATGCATGCATTCATGTAAATTCATTTATTGAGTTTTTTCTCACTATGTGATATCAGTGACAAACAGTAGAGCAACTGGTTTGTGCAAGTTGGGTCATACTGTTGTCAGCAGGGACACAGGGAGGCTTGGTATAAACATGTAACTTAAAGGGAAATTACAGTTTAACAGGGTGTTATAATTGTAGGTTTGGATCTTATAACGATGACTTTGTACTCACGATTGCAGAGATCTTGGACGGTGGTTAACCCCCAGATTAGAATTATTTGGAAAAGAAAATTAACAGTAAAATTATTTATCAAACATTTCCTGTGTGCTCTGTTTTGGTTTCACCTCCAAGTAAATTGGTTTAGATAATCTTTTCTACCTGCTCCGGTCACCTGGCTCCCTCACCTGTTTCCACTTCCCCTCGTCAGCCCTGCAGTATATTACAGGCCCATTTCCATTCATTCCCTGTCAGATTGTCAACGTTGCAACGTTTCTTTCTTTCCTTGTGTTATTGCTTTCAAGCTTCTGTTACTTTAACCTGTACCTGCCTACCTGTAAGCTTATATATAGGCTACCTTAATTGTGGCAATAAATCATTGAACTCTACCACTCTGCAGGGTCCAATCCTGCACTTCCTGAGTCGTGACACAACTTGTCTGATCAGAGTCTGACCGATGATGATGGCCAAAATTATAAAAATACTACCCAAGTTGTATGAAATCAGAAATGGTTGACATATGTTTTTTTTATCTTATTAAAACATATACATGAAAATTCAACAAGACCTCTGGCAACAGCAGCAAATAACAGGATACATAAAAAGGTATAAAAGCTACATGAAAAAAATGAAAGCATTTGGGCATGTTGTGCAAAACCAGATTTCAAGAATAATGTCATAATACTACGTCATAAAAGTCGTAATTTAATGAGAATAAAGTCATACTATTTAAAGAAAAAAAAGTCATAATATTACGAGAATAAAGTCATAACTTTACAAGAAAAAAAGTCGGAATATTACGAGAAAAAAAGTAATTTCCTCCTCCACAAAAGAGGAAATTTCCCCCAGGTCCGTGTGGTTCTTTCTTCGGAATAAACACAGTTTCTTGCACAATCTTGTCAATGTCCTGATGACAAAAATTTCCTTTTTTTTCTTGTTAACCTATGACTTTATTCCCGAAATCTCAGATTTATTTATTTTTTCCTCAATGTGGCTCTAACACTCCGTCATACAGATGGACCCTCCCATTAAGTAAAACATCTTCATACTTCTTTCACCCCTGTAAAATACTACTGTATAGTTATACATGTGTGTGTGTGTGTATGTGTGTGTGTGTGTGTGCATGCATGCGTGCTTGTAAACTAATGTGAGATGTAAGTGGTGTGGATTCAGGTGTCATGCTGATCAAGATAATCACATATAACAGTCAACATCAGCGTCCTGATGCTGCTCAGCTGAACGCCTGCTTGCTCCTCATCAAATGGATTACCCACTACAGTAAATTATCCCTCTTCACACACTCACTTGAAAATGTATGAGAACGTCACTCATTTGGCATCACATAAATATTTTACTCTGGTTAGTCACTGAGGCATAGCTCCGACTATAAATCAAAACTTGTGTGTGTGTGTGTGTGTTTGCACTAAATGCCTACACACAGTGTGTATGGCGCGCGTGTTTGCGTGTGTGTTTGTGAGCAGGCTTTTAAAACAGAATATTAAAACATTAAAGTTGACAGGATGACAGAGTGTACTGCGCAGGGTGTTGTGGATAATTGAAATGCCAAAATCTCAAGATGGCCGCTTCATTTTAACATGAATTTACAGCTTCCATCACAAGCCATTAATGCTGAAAATATTTTATGAGGAGGCCGTGAGGGAATTCATTTATCTGAGCGGATATTTGCCGGATAAACAGTCATCTCGACGCTGACAGAAACAGGCTCTCGCTGCTTTTACTCAGACACGCATCGATAGAAAAACAGCAGCGATGGACAGTTTGGATGAATTCCACCTGCACCATTATAGTCCCTAATTCTGCTTAACTAATCTGTTAGGGATAGCAAATGGTCATGATAGCTCTTTTAAAAGAATGGATATGTTAGGCACATACTGTACATCTGTGTTTGGTATAAATCTGCTAATTTTACTCCAGTAAAGCCCCTTTCCCACTGGACAAAAAACCCACTAACACCCACTAACATCTGGCTTTTGTCTTTAGTGGGAAAGGTTATAATCGGCATTCATTCTCGGGACAAATTACTCTGCAGTAATCGCGGGTATTTATCGGCTCCAGCTCCGATCGGCAGTGATGGAAACAGGAGGTTGACACGCTAATTTTCGTCCCTTATCCGGCACTTTCTTTGTCATCTCAGCCACAAATTCCGTCCGTATCCGTCCAAACAGCGCTCAAACATCGGTCCAAATTAGTCGGCACTGAGTTTAAAGAGAGATTGAATAAGTTACTGATATCAAAAGGAGAAGTAACCACCGTAACATTTTTACTGGCCTCCATGCTGCTTTCTACAACGGAGTATAAGAGTCACATTGAGGGGGAAAAAAATAAATTCGGAGATTTCAAGAATAAAGTCATAATATTATGAGAAAAAGGTCGTAATTTAATGAGAGTAAAGTCATAGTACTTCAAGAAAAAAAAAGTGGTAATATTACGATAATAGAGTCATACCTTTACAAGAAAAACACAACAATTCTTATTTTCAGGTGATTATACACTAAAGAAAACATACTTGTTAATATTTTATTCCATTTCTGCCAATAGGTCCCCCTAAATGTTACACACTGGTCCTTTAAATATAGATAAAGGGTTTGAGTACTTCTTCCACTGCTGTCTCACACTCATGACTGAGACACACACAATAGTGTCTCTTATCCCCTCGAGAGGGAGAATTAAATCTTTTTCAGCAGCATAATAGCATACACTCACATCCTCTTTGTGTTTTGTGAAGAAATAGAAATGGAAAAAGAGAAGCAGACAAAGAAATAATCAAACCAACAATCATATTCTACTCACAATCAAAGCAAAAGGACAGATAAAATGAAATGTAATAATGTGACAGAGGACATCTGAGTCATTCCAGCACATTTTATTTCACTTTTCCCCGGGATCACAACGGACCTGCTCTTATCGGTTATATGAGTTATATAGTCTCCGCCAGGACATTGTGTAGTGGGAGAGAGGATGATGAAATGAATCCCCACAGGGAGAAGTCATCTCTTCAGTCTAATACAAGTCATCTTGTTCCAGTGGTCAAATAGGACTCCCCTTTTGTTTGAAAGAACATTATAAGAACTTCAATTTGAGATAAGCTGTGAGCAGCGGTGCTTATTTAGAGGGAGCAGAGCAGCCGACACGTTTTCATCCCAACCCGTCACATACCGCCACTTTGTTCACGCATCTTGTTGTCACTTTAGGTTTAGGCAACAAAACCACTGTAGTTAGGTTTATGGAAAAACAACATGGCCGGGCTTAAAACTACCATGTTTGTAAAGTGAAACTGAACGTTGTGAACACGGGACACGAACAAACTGCTGATTGTAAAGTGAAAGCGAAACACACGGGACACGAACAGTGGTCTCCTGGATGAAAGCCTTATGTTTGTTGGACCCATCCACCTCCCTGCCCGCACCACCCTGCGTGTCTCTTTCACTCTTTAAACTACCGTCACCACAGCACTTTCCTTGAGCATTTACTGTTGGGTTTACATTGTAGTTAATGGAAAGCCTGGAGCCTCTCATACCGGTGTTAAAGGGTGACTTGTGCGGTGGAATCCAACGCCAACGGCCGTGACAAAGCTTCGGTATTTCACGCCTTGGGAATGAGAACGGACTGGAGCCAACAGGCCTTAAAAATTATACTATTCTACATAACATGTTAATATTAATGTTGGCTCGTTTTTAAACACGGTGAATCGTTATTACGAATGTACAGTACTTTGGGCTGGTATTTCTCACTGAGCTGGAAAACTCTCACCAAGCTTGCGGACGTGATGCGGCCTCCATAACGACGGCCCATCCTGGCCTCGTTGAGCAGTTGTGACTTTACAAGCATCCTCTGACATTTTAACAGTTTGGTCAAAAGGTCAGGAGTCCTGGGCTGAAGAAGAAGAAGAAGAAGAAGAAGAAGAAGAAGAAGAAGAAGAAGAAGAAGAAGTATAAGAACAAGAAGAAGAAGAAGAAGAAGAAGAAGAGAGGATTCCTGCTTCTTCATGAGTCCTGGAGGCCCTCCCTTTTATCGATTGACCTAATATGTTTCTTCTACACACACACACACACACACACAAACACACGCACACACACACACACACACACACACACACACACACACACACACACACACACACACACTGCCAGTGAGTGGTGGTGACACGAAAAATCCGTTTGCACTGCAGATGCATCGAGGCGCTGCAGAGTGATGCATTCACCTCACAGCTCTGTGTGACTCTGAAACTGACTGCTGCAACGCCAGACCATAAAGATAGTAGAGATATTATCAGTCGAGACCCATTTAGAGCAGCTCAACGCTCTAGGTTTGGTGTGTTTGTACTACTTTGCATCATCCAATAAAAAGTCTTTTGTTTCAAAATCAGTAGACATTATTTTTACATATTTGTTTAGATACAGATAAACTTTGCTGCATACAAATAAGCAATGGAACAGATGCCGCAGATGGGTTTACACTATAGTTCAGACCAGTCGCACAGCAGTTCACGAAATTGTCGCGAATTGTAATGTGTTGATTCGTGTACATAGACACAAATTTCACGTTTTTTTTCTTGATGATCAGCACGAAATCAATTTGTATGTAATCCATGTAATTGTGAACTGGGAAGTATAAAGATTGCCGAACCTCCATACTTAAGTTACGGCGCTTCCGGTGTTATTTTAACCCAAACCCCGATCCCCGACCAAGTCGATCTATTCCTAAACCTAACAAAATAGTTTTATTTTGGAAAGACTGGAGCAGAAATTGACACGTGCATCACGTGTTGTTGAAAGTCGTGCTGAGCGTCACGAAAAAAAGGGAAATTCGTGCTTATTTACACGAATCAAATAGATTAAATGTCGTGATTATTTCATAACCTGCCATGAGACTGTGTTGTATAGTTAATGGAACTCCAAGTGCATTTCATACTGGCGCAAAAGGTTGCATGTGCAGCGGTACCAAACGCCGACGGCCGTGATAAAGCCTCTGTATTTAACGAGTGAGAATGGACTGGCACAGACCTCACTGTCAACATTTTTAACTGGAGCCAATTCCATTTAAACAAAAAAAATGTCCCTAAAAAATGATTTGAAAAGAACAAAATGCTTCATCCAGTTTGTTTGTTATCTTTGCAGGCAGCACTTACACTTTCTATGATGGTCCATTGTGTCGTCCTTTGTTCCATCAGTGTTAAATGAAGTATGGTTTGGCTGCTGTCTCCAGACGGTTGAGACTATTTGACAAGATGTAATTATGCTGTCTCTCTGTCTGTATCCATGACTGCTGGAGTTTGGAAAAGTGATGACCATTAACGCAATAAAGTGTGAACAGTGTGTACACATATACCATAACAGTCTGTCTTTTTATACTATCACACAGCAGCGAATGTAGCTGGGCTCAACAGAGCAGGTGACACATGACGGCTCACTGTGTCTGTTATGTAGCACTGGTTTCACAAAAACGTCTCACTGGAAAATACCTGCATAAAACCTTTAAATACCTAAACAAACTTAACCTGCTATTGCAGATTCATGTGATTCGGTCAGAAGAATGAACTGCCAAGCTTAACTTTAAGCTGAAGAAGATTAGTTATACACACATCACATATAAGTGCAAGGCTATCAGGAAAGCATCATTAAGGGAAAAGGCGCTACTCCATGCCATAAATTGTTTATTAATGACTATTTTTCAATCCTAATTTTTTTGGCATGCATGCAGTAATGTGCAAACTGCAAAATTTTAAGCCAATAAACACTAGAAGTCCTAAAAGAATAATAATAACAAAAGGGATGGGAAAAACGCTAAAATGCGTACTAATGACACGCGGAACATGTCATTAGTACGTGGTATTTATACGCAAAAATACTGAATAACTTCTCGTAAGATATCGTACGAACGTAGGATACGCTGCAAAAATACAATTAAAAATCAAACAGAGTGGTGTCTACTCAGCTACGACATAATTTGGTAGAACAGTGCAGAGTAGCGTCCAACTAGTATATTTTAGATCTTCTAATTGGCATGTAATTTGTTATAATGTAGTGTCTAAGTAGTATATTTTGGGTCTAATACAGCATTATATGCAGTTTCTCATTACAGCATAATTTAGGTGACTAATTCGAGTATAACTTAGTTTGTTTACCGTCTAATAAACAACATATTATTTATAGTTTTGGTCTAATTTGATACAAAATATACGGCTTATTACCGTGAACTAAAGTGTGAAAGAATGATATAAGCTGCTTTGTGATGTCAATCGATTGTATTTGGTTCCACCATGAAAAACGTAGCTGGCTGCTGATCCACCATGTGTCACTCCATGCTCTTGTGTTAGATGGAGAGGAGAGGCTTTTAGCTGTTCTGTTGGTCCGTTACGACTCTCATATGGATAATAATTACAGCCTCGCTTTTGTGTTTTGTTCGGCACCAGATGGTCGGAAAATGTGGATTGTTTGAAAATTGCACTGCAGCCTCGAAAATCCTGAGCTGGAGCATCTGAAGAGAAACAGGACGAGATTACAGCAGCTAGCGGCCCAGCTGGCTTCCTGTTTGTGTGTGTGTGTGTGTGTGTGTGTGTGTGTGTGTTACATTGCGAGTTAGCTCCAGTCATTAGATGAAACAAACAAGCCAGAGCAGAGGCATTGATTTATGTTATTTTTGTGTGTTGTGTTGTGTTGTTGGTGGCGGTCTACATGTGCTCCCAGCCGATGATGTGACTCAGTCAACATTGTTAGCATTTAGATGACTCCTCCACATGGCATACTGAACAAAGATTTAGACGGAGTCAAATCTTTTTTCTTCCACACAGGAATCACTTCTCGGCTCACTGACGATCATCTTCAAAAAACTATTCAAAGTTTTGGTTTAGTTATCGCAGTGGGTCTTAAAAACTTCTCCTCTGAGGAAATCAGTGGCTCGTTGCATGAAGAAATTCACACTAAAATTGACCTATTGTCTGTCTAGATTGGTTAATGAATAATCTTATACAGGATGTACAGTATATTTACCAAAGAACAAACACTGGTGTGCATTTTAGCAGAATAAAAACTCAAATTCACTCCACTGCAAATGAAATCCAGTGAAATCAAATATAATCTGAATACAAAATCAAGTTAAAGCTGGATCACCAGTCTCATCCTTAAAGCTGGTACAGCAGAGAAGAGTCACTTGAGCGATCCCACAAGCTTCCAGATTGATGGTGAAAATGAGGAAGTGGAGGAGCTGAAGCGATGGACTGGAAACAGATCAAACTTTAGCTCTCTGCAGCTCTGAGACCTTTTCAGATTTATCTCCCCCTAATCGACCATGAAGCCATCAACACCAGCCGATCCCTCAGAGTTATCACAGAACAGGTAAACGAAAACAAAACTGGTGTGCAGAGAGAAAGAGATAAATGTTGGGCTGTGTATTCCTACAATTCAAAGTCATGTCTATGGATTTATTCTACTATTGTACAGCACCCGAAAGGACTGAATGGGCTATAATCTGTCAAATATAACCCTCATGAACGAAATCAAACCATTCTGAGTCAGAAAAAAACTTTCAGTCACAAGGTAGGAGCTGCAATCAGTTTTTGGCAGGTGAAAACTGTATTTTATGGCTTGAAATGGTACTTTAAAGGAATTTCAGCAGGTAAAAAGGACTGAGTGGGCTATAATCTGTCAGATATAATCCTTGAATGAAATCAAGCCATTCTGAGACAGAATTTTTTTTTTGTCACAAGGTAGGAGCTGCAATCAGTTTTTGGCAGGTAGACAAATTGTATTTTATATGTTGTAATGGTTCTTTAAAGGAATTTCAGCCGGTAAAAAGGACTGAATGGGCTATAATCCATCAGATATAGTCCTCATGAATGAAACCAAACCATTCTGAGACAGAAAAAAACTTTCAGTCACAAGGTAGGAGCTGCAATCAGTTTTTGGCAGGTGAAAACTGAATTTAATGGCTCGTAATGGTCCTTTAAAGGTCCCATATTGTAAAAAGTGAGATTTTCAGGTCTTTTACATTATAAAGCAGGTTTAAGTGCTATATAAATACTGTTTAAATATCAAAATGCTCAACATACGGAGAAATACACACAGCCTGCATTCAGAAATTGCGCGTTTGAAACAAGCAGTCAGGATTTCTGTCCATTTGTGATGTCACAAATATACAATATCTAGACCATTACACGATTTTAAACATAAACATTCTAAATGGGTCCCAGTGTATTTCCTGTATCAATGTATGTAAATAACATCAGCTAACAGGGAGTAAACATGGGCCCAAACAGTTGCCTAGCAACTCAAATCTGTTGCAATTCCATTGAAATGCACTAAAACGGAGCGTTTCAGACAGAGGGTAAATACAGGTATATTCAAGCAGACAGCATGAAGAAAATAAAGTTTTTTTTAAACATTAAAGTATGTAAACATGTTCTAGAGGAAAAACCCAAAATACAAGTATGAACCTGAAAATGAGCTCGATATGTCCCCTTTAACGCTCCACCCACAAAATACGTCATCATGTTTACTAACAGAAAAGGGGTCTATAAATGAGCAGAAAATGGAAATACTAAAGTAAAGTAAAAGTAACTCAAAATCGTAATTAGGCTAAGTATAGTAGCCTACTTGAGTAAATGTAGCCTACTTAGTTACATTCCACCACTACCTGTAGGCTTAACGTACACAAATGTCATCATTTAGCTATAAAGTATCACACAGGCTCAGTGGATTAATATTAATGTGCAGTTTGCTGATTTCACTTTATGTGATTTGCACCTCTTCCTGCCTGCCAGTGTATAAGGAGCCTGCTGCAGATTTAAAAAGATATAAAGAGCCTCTGCATTGGCTGAGAATAACTACATGAGAGATCAGTGGTTTGTGTTATTCTTAAATGATGATGAAAAGTGTTTAAGAGTAGGTTATAAAGGGTGGTTTTGGTCTAAAACGATTAAAATGAAAGATTAAATCTTAATTTAGGCAAAGGTCTACTTTTAAAATGGACATTTTTAACTAAATCTCAGTTCTCGTCCTACAGTAATTGTCTTTTTTGCAATCACATAACAACACAGTCAGATGACAGGCTGGTGAGATCATCCAGTGTGTGTGATACATGTGTGGAAGTGTGGGCTGCAACATGAACCACAAGATGGCAATGTTTACTACTTGATGGTGCCTGTCCGTGTTGCTCCACAACATCTGTAAACAGCCTCTCTAATTTATGAGATAATGACATCTATTTAAATCATGAGCAAATTATTTTTATTCAGGCAGTGGCTTCTGTAATAACAACATGACTGAAGGGCAGCGAAGATGAGAAGATAAGTGGTCAAAGTTGATTCACTGGGCCGAATATTTGAATCATTAAGAGATTTAATGAGCTAAGACGTGATTAAATGTGGTTTAGGTTTGCATAAGAATCAGTTCACTAAACCCAGACAAGCCTCGACAAATCCCTTTAACATCATTTGCAACTAAATAATCATAACCTTAAGGGGAGCACGAAATGTTTTAAAGTGCAGCAATTACATGTTGATCACCAAACTTTCTAACAACCCAAAAGTGTTTCCTAATTCTGTCGTGTAAACTGTGCAAACAAAACTCTTTTAGAAATCTTCTTAATTATAAGCAACATAACTTTCTATACATACATAGATAAATAAATAAATAAATAATAAAAGGGCAAAAAATATCTCTCTCTCTATATATATATACACATACACATATAAAATATAATTATAAAATCATAATAATACAGACGCCGAAACAAGCATTAGAAGCTGATTTTGAAAGTTCACATATTATTGGAGCAACTATGAAATTACATGAAGTAATCACAGACTAAGTAAAGAAAGAAAAACAAACAAATAAATAATAAATAAAAGGGAAAAAAAATAAGAAATAATAAAATAAATAAACATACATACATATATATAAAATATAATAATAAAGTCATAATAATACAAACACCAAAACAACCATTAGAAGCAAATAAAAAAAATTCACATATTATTGGAGCAACTATGGAATTACATTACAAGTTATCACAGACACAGTAAAGAAGGAAAAACAAATAAATAAATAAATAAATAAATAAATAAAAGGGAAAAAATTATAAGAAATAATAAAAAAAATAAATAAATATATATAAATAAAATAAAATAATAAAATCATAATAATACAGACACTGAAACAACCATTAGAAGCAAATTTTAAAGGTTCACATATTATTGGAGCAACTACAAGCTGCATAAGAGATGCAACTTAAAATACCCAAACTGTGATATTAAATCAACTTATTTAAGCAGATAATGCACAAGAATCCTAAATTTGCAGATTTCTGAATGGAGTTTGTTTCTAAAATAGTGATGACACAGTCAGAACATAGAGGTCCTGGATGCTCCTCTGGGACTTCTTCTTTAGCCTTCCAAAGAAATTCCATAAGATTTGTTTTACTCACTTTACTCATCATTAAGCTGAACCAAACAAAGCTGAGAGATGCTGAATCATGTCGAGCTCCTCATCCACACCTCATCATCATCGGAGCCAACAGACGCCCCATGCATGCTCCGATCCCCCCTCCAGTCTACCAGCTCGCTGCTGTCTGATGCTGCTGCTGGTGCTGATGCTGAGGCTGCTGATGCTGCTGGATGCTGCACGGTGGCGCAGCCCAGATCCATCTGAGGGGATTTGAGGATGGAAACGTGAGGACATGCGGTCTGCTGGAGCCAGAGTAGTCAGGATGGAAGACCCCCTTCCATCCATTTGATCCATTATTGAGAAAACACCATTCAGACCGTGGAGTCGCTCCTATAATAAGGATTTTATTGAAGCGCGTCTCTCCGGATCAGGTGCGCAACTTACCTGTGATGATGATGATGATGATGATTTATGCGTTATTATTTTTCACCCAGCACACAAGTGGGATTAAAATCTCAAACTTTGGATCTTCTTCTGGATTTGTTGTAAAAAATGGGCATGTCAGTTGTTGATTGGAGATGCGAGCGCCTTGTTTGACTCACTCTGCTGGGTGGATGTTTATCACGCACGCAGATGATCGCGTGTCTGCATTCACACCTGCCGGGCTGACACATCGCTGCTGTGTGCTGCACGTCCACATCACTCCGTGGTGTTTTCTGGAGGAAAGTTTGTGACTGTGAGACGAGGTGGAGGATGAAACCAGCGCACCTTATGGAGCTCAGTGACTGCTCCTTACTTACACTTTTAATATAATAATATATGATCTGTGGATGGATTTGTGATCAGGTGTTTTTTGGGGGTGTAGAGCTGGAGAATGTGCATCCGAACTGTGGAGTCGTTGCTCCGGCTGGAGGGGAGAGCAGCGATCCCTTCCTGGGACCACAGGTGTTCCCTGTAAACAGGTAGGAACAGTGGCTGGAGTTTGCTCTCCAATTGTGCACTGAGAAAAATGAAAGTGATCATTAATATTTGGAAAATCCTCATAGAGTTTGTAAGAGCGATGGTTGATTAAATGGCACAGATAGTCCACGTGTTCCATGTATCCAGAACCGCGCACCAAACTCCATTCAGAAATCATGCAATTCTAGATTAATGCTGCATTTTTTTATCGAACATGATCTAAAAACTTTCTGTAGCATAATACATCTCCTGCTTTTTCATTCGGCATAATGTAAGCCTAGTTATAAGGGTGAAAATGTTGGAGTATATTCACAATTTCATTCGCACAAAGGGTGCTCTGAACTGTTTGAAAAAAGTTAATTTTTTTTGCAGAAACAGTGTTTTACAAGTGTTGCACAGTCGTTTGCAAAAACACAATTGATATTTATTAAATGTGTTTAGTTATAGTGAATTAGATAAATATCTTTGCTAAAATGCAAAGAAACGTTTAATTGTCAAACGTGTTAATGGGATGTGTTGTCAACAGTGGTGGCAGAAGTACTCAGATATTTTGCTTAAGTAAAAGTATCAATACCACAGTGTAGAAATACTCTGTTACAAGTAAAAGTCCTGAATTCAAAACTTCAGTAAAAGTACAAAGTATCAGTTTCCTTGGAGGTTAGAGAAGTCCCAGAGGAGCACCCAGGATCTCTATAATGACTGTCATCAATATTTTCAAACCAAACTCCATTCAGAAATCTGCAAATTTAGGATTCTTATGCGTTATTGGCTTAAATAAATTGTGACTTATTGTGACTTACTACTAAATGACTTAATATCACAGTTCAGGCATTTTAGGTTGCATCTCTTATGCAGCTTGTAGTTGCTCCAACAATATGTTAACTTAAAATTTGCTTCTCATGCTTGTTTTTATTATTATTTCTGACTTTTTTTTTTGAAAGTTCACTAGAGTCAGTGTGGATGAAGATGATTAAATAGGACAAGACGTAACGGCATCAGAGGAGCTTTATCAGCTTTGTTATTCTAGTCATACAGTGCCTTTACACTGGTTTTCTATTAGTAGCTTTCACTTAAAAAATGTGTCAATAATAAAGTTTCACTTTTTTTTTAAAACCCTGATTTGTTCGAGACTTTATTCATGCATACATTTCTATTTCTTTTTTCTTTTAGTGACTCTAAATCCCAAAATGCCGAGCTGTGGATAGAGAGGCTGCCCTGCTGTGGGTCGAGCTGACCTGTGTCTACCTCCCTGCACCTCCTCTCCTCATAGCTCCTCGTCCTCCCCTTCATCCTCCCTGTACTCTTCCTCCTCTTCACTCCCTATCTCTATCCTACATCCTCCTCCTCTTCCTCCCCCCCGCAGCACACATGCAGGCCAAGAAGCGGTACCTGCTCGTGTCTGTGGGGGCCGGTCTTCTCTTCCTCGTCTACCTGTGGGGTCTGCAAATCGGGGAGTTCCAGCAGCAGCCATACCAGTATCAACAGTTTCCCCAGTACCCTCAATACCACCAGCAGGAATACCAATACTACCACCAGAGCCAGGAGGTGTACGAGCCCCAGCCTCTGCCCCAGAGGAGCCCGTCCAGACCGCCCAGGCACTGGCCGGAGTCCACCCAGCTGCTGGAGCCGTACCTGGAGGGGGGAGAGCAAGAGGTACACTGAACCAGTTCAACAAAAGTATCATCTTACTTATCAAAAGTAAAAGTATTCATCATGCAGTAGTAGGCCGCTTCCTTAGTGTTATTTTAAACTATCAAAGAAATAATAAAAAAAATAGTTCCCATTTCAATAGTATAAATAAATAAATTCTTTAAAATGCATGGTTTTGAAATTGAGAACATTTTGGGACCCGTTGATGGACTTTACTGTCTTTCAGAGGCTGTAGCAGGTTCACTGTCAGAGCTAGAGTGAAGATACTGATATCATTTGAAACTAGAAAACCTAACGAACCCATTGTTACCAACCATGTCACGCTAGCTTGTCAGGAAGGAGGCTCAGTAATGCTCCAAATATAGACATATATACATTTTGGCGAGGAAAAACTAACATAGCAATTTCCCTTGACCTTTGACATCAACATATGTGAATGAAAATGGGTTCTATTGGTACCCAAGAGTCTCCCCTTTACAGACATGCCCACTTTATGATAATCACATGCAGTTTCATCTTTGAGTTGTGAACAAAACAAGACATTTGAGGACGTCATCTTGGGAAACACTGATCAACATGATTCACCATTTTCTGACATTTTATAGACCAAACAACAAATCGATTAATCAAGAAAATAGTCGACTGATTAATTGACAATGAAAATAATCATTAGGTGCAGCCCTAATTGATGGACAATGTACTGTATATATAAACTGTGTGTGTCTGTGTTTACAGGAGGACAGCCCTCAGCTCCATCACCAGCACACCTCGCCTCGCGAACGACGTGCGATCCGCGACAACATCTACAAGAACAAACGCTGCCGCATGGAAACCTGCTTCGACTTCGCTCGCTGCCAGTCGGGCTTCAGGGTTTACATCTACCCTCCGCAGAGAGGCGACGAGATCTCCGAGACCTACCAGAAGATCCTGTCGTCCATCGAGGAGTCTCGCTTCCACACCACGGACCCCACGCGGGCCTGTCTGTTCATCCTGGCCGTGGACACGTTGGACAGGGACCAGCTGTCGGCGCAGTACGTCCAGAATGTCAGGCTGCGAATCCAGAGCCTGCCGACGTGGAACGATGGCAGGAACCACCTCATATTCAACCTCTACTCCGGCACCTGGCCGGACTACACAGAGGATCTGGGCTTTGAGGTGGGCCAGGCCATGCTGGCCAAGGCCAGCGCAGACGTGGTCAACTTCAGACCCAACTTTGATATCTCCATCCCTCTGTTCTCCAAGGATCACCCGCTGAAGGGAGGGGGCATAGGTTATCTGACGCTCAACGACGCGCCGCCGTCCAGGAAGTACCTGCTGGTTTTCAAAGGGAAGCGATACCTAACTGGCATCGGCTCTGAGACGAGGAACGCTCTGTATCACATCAACAACGGGGAAGATATTATTCTGCTGACTACATGTAAACATGGCAAGGACTGGGAGAAGCACAAGGACTCTCGCTGCGACAGAGATAATGAAGAATACTCAAAGTAAGTCACACTTTTTGATCTCTTTACCTTGTTCTTCGCTGCTTCTGGATGTGCTTTAATTTCCATTTGAAAAGAGCATCGCTGCTTTGAAGATCTGTCAATTAAGAGGGTTTATTAGTGTCTCAATACAGTTCACAGCTGGTTTTAGGAGTTCTCACTCTGCTGTGCTTTTTGTCACTTGGTTGTTGCTGGTTTCTCGTCCTGCAGACATTAGCACTGTGGCAATTATCTCATTTATCGGCTCTGATATGCTGTTGGTCATTTTGAAAGCAGTGTGTTTGTTACACGTCATTACAGCTCCTCACAAGTGCTTGTTGTGCTTGTGTGCTGGGATGTGAATGTCCAGCCCAGTTGCACAGCAGTTCGTGAAACAGTCATGAAATTTAAAGTATTGATTCGTGTACATACGAATTTAAAATTTTTTCCGTGATGGTCAGCACAAAATCACTGCGTATATAATCCATGTAATTGTGAACCGGGAACATACTTGCCAACCTTGAGACCTCAGAAATAGGGAGGATGTAATGTTTATTTAATGAAAAGGAAAAAAGGTTTGGAAATGTGACATAAATCAGGAGAAATACCGGAGAAAAGTGATGTTGGGAGGAAACCGAGAGAGGGCAAAGAAAAACAGGA
Source organism: Sebastes umbrosus (assembly GCF_015220745.1). NCBI lineage: Eukaryota > Metazoa > Chordata > Actinopteri > Perciformes > Sebastidae > Sebastes > Sebastes umbrosus. The sequence goes on from NC_051286.1 coordinate 8,412,938, forward strand.
ATCTCCCAGGAAAATTGGGAGGGTTGGCAAGTATGACCAGGAAGTACAAAGAGCTCGAACGCCGCGTTGGGAGGAGGTCGGGGTGGATTGGTGGGTCAAAAAACACCAGACTTTCGCCCAGTTTAAAGTTGATTTATTTGTCACGTAACATCCGTAAGTTACGGCACTTCCGGTGTTATTTAAACCCAAACTGCGATCTTTTCCTAAACCTAATCAAGTAGTTTTATTTTGAAAAGACTGGAGGAGAAATTGATACATGCTTGACGTGTTGCTGGATATTCGTAGGAAAACACACGAAAAATATGTTGTTGAAAGTCGTCCTGAGTGTCACCGAAAAAAAGGGAAATGCGTGTCTATGTACACAAATCAAATAGATTACATTTCTTGACTATTTGACGATCTGCCGTGAGACTGTGTTGGCCTGTCAATGCTGTCAATCGTTACAAATGTGGTTTATTGGCTGAAACTCTCCTGTTGAAGAGTGTTAAGGACGAGCCGCCGTGCACGAAGCGCCTCTTCTTTATTTGAGTGAAACAGGTTGGATGCCTTCATGTACAGATTTCACTATTGTCATGGGAGTCGAGCTTCTGTCGCTGTGCTCCTGTGACAAAATGCTATGGAAAATGTGTGTGTGTGTGTGTGTGTGTGTGTGTGTGTGTGTGTGTGTGTGTGTGTGTGTGTGTGTGTGTGTGTGTGTGTGCGTGCGTGCGTGCGTGCGTGCGTGCGTGCGTGCGTGCGTGCGTGCGTGCGTGCGTGCGTGTGTGAAAGAGAGAGAAGAGAGCAGAGAGGCGTTGACGGTTAAGAGAAGGAAAGTTTTGTCAGCTCAGCAGTTGGTCGAGAGAAAAGTGATCTTAGCCGAGGAGAGGAGTTCACCTTTTGAAGGTTTTAGTGAGAGCTGACAGCTGAGAGAAGGGAAACCTCTGCATGCAGAGTGAAACGAGAACAACATTCTCCTGCTTCTTCCTGGATACGTTAGCCCAGGAGTCATCTGTTGCATATTTTAGGTTTAGATATGTAGACCCAAAGGAGAACCACGGGGGATCCAGGATCCTGCTGTCGAACACCAGCTGGAATTTTAGCAGGGAGCATCTGCATATCTGCAGAATGTTAGGACGGTGACACATTTCTCATTGTTTCGGCTCCATTCTAGCACATTATCTGAAATGAAACAATGACTGTGAGGTTTAATGGTGTTTGAGAATAAACAGTGCAGTGCTCAAAGCCCTTTTATACATAGTCCCCACATTTTAGGAAGGGGTGTGATACTGTGGTGATTCTCAAAAACACTATTGATTTTTAATGAATAGTTTAAATGTGAAGATTAACTCAGTCAATACTTTATTTCATTTGGAAAGAGATGTGCCCTCTCAAAGTAGCGCTATGATATTACAGGGACTGTGATAAATACAGATCCCACTGTTCTGCATTGCATTGACAGTTTTCCTAAAATTAGATTTGAAAAATTGCAATATATCATCTTGCTTACAGTTAAGCAATATATTGAATCGTCAACCCCTGAATGATGATACGTATCATATCTCCAGATTCTTGCCAATACACAGCCCTAATTTTAGGCCAATGCAGCAGATATCACAGTTGAATGTTGACTTGCAACCCTGCAGTCGCCAGAATAAAATGTTGGCATGTAGCCACATGTAGGCATTGTTACATTTAATTAAAGTGAAACCGATACAATGTATATAAGACTTCTAGCCATAGCTAATTTGCAGACCTTGTCACTGGTTAGGCTTTTAAGAAAAAAATACAAGAAAAAAGTCAAAAATACAAGAAAATCAAATAAAAAATACAAGAAAAAAATCAAATGTGAAAAAAAATACATAAAACAATAAATAATAATAAATAAATAAATAAAAAATACAGAAAAAATAAAAATACAGAAAAAATCAAATATACAATATTTCAATCAATTATTTCATATCAACCTTTCTAGATATCAACGTTAGTGCTTTAACCGCTCGTCGCACTTTTGCTGTTTCGAAACTGCATTCTCAACTACGTTTAGGCAACAAAAAGTTAGGTTTAGTAAAAGATCATGTTTTGGGTTAATATAAGTGCGCTACTTACGACAGAGAAATTCTTAGTCGACTAACACTCCTATGATTTTGTCGACTAATCGATTAGTTGATTTAATCATCAGAGTTTCTCTACAAAGAATCACACAAAAGCACCAATTTAAACCGCTTAAAAATAAGAATCCTGCACATTTCAATCACATATACTCCTCTCTATTGACCGAATGATTTCAGTCATTGTGACATGCTGCTCTGATTAACTGCAGCAAAATCAGTGTTCAGTGTGTTTGATCGATCATCACAGACAAATCCAAACACGTCTTGTCTTGTGATCAACTTAGCACCTCTGCTCTTTTTTTTCTCCCCCTTTTAGGTTAATATTATATTTACTATCATTTAATATTTCATTAGTGTGATGATATCTTCTGACATAAGCTGTGGCACACGCATGGCTCTGATATATAAAACCCTGCAGTGGCGAATAATTTACAACCAAGTTTGAAGTGTTATGACTTCATTAAAGTTTTATGTTAATTTGGTAAATGCATTTTGGTCCTTCTTAAAATATGAGGGCCACATTTCCTCCGCTGCTCATGTGATGTGGACGTAAACACCTTCAAATTAAAGCTAAAAGTCAGTTATTGTTTTATTTCCAATGGGCGGAAGTGCTCCACAGGCGAGTACCAATACTTTATCAACAGCAGCTCACATGCTGAGAGTAAACATCTCCATAATTCTGCAATAATATTATTCAACCTTTTAAGATAAAAAATAACAATAAGAAACAAGTGATTTAATATTTGATCTTGTATGCTCTGTAAACAAACTTTCTCTTCAATCAGTGCATGTTAGGACATTTTATTCCTTATTTTCTATCTCGGTGTGTCGTGCTGCTGTAATGTCACGCTCACATTAACAGCAACAACAATGCAGGAAAGCTTTTTCTTCAACTCTGTATATTAACAGGATGTCGGAGTGCATGAAAATGTACTAATGAATGTGGCTGCTTTATGAGCTTTTATGGTGAAGGAAAAACAAATGGTTTCAATATTCATAATTCATGTAAAAGGTGCTCGAAAAAAAGAAAATCCAGCCGAGTCTGCTGCATTAAACACAAAAGAGGGACAATCGATAGAGTACATTAATGAAACAGAAAGTGCTCAAGAGGCTCCTTCACTAAATAAATACTACATTAGTCCATTCTCCGTCTCAGTGTGGCGTTCGCCTGATATCCAGTAACAAAAACCAGAAAGCTCATTCTGACGTTGAGTTCAGCTCTCATTTCTCTCTTCTCTCTTGTTCTCATTTGTCACTGAACGGCATGTTTCAAAGAACTTTCAAGGTTGCAACCTTAATCACTTTTTATAAAAAATGACATCTGGAGCTGGTGAACGATGAAAAAAGCAGTAATTTATTTGGTGTCAGTCATTAATTTTTAGTTTGTGAACTAACTTTACCGTCAGAGAGACAAACCAGACGAGACATCCAGCTCTGCTTCAATCACACTGTGATTTTAGTGAATGGTTCCCAGTAATGAACTTAGGATGGTTGATGCTTAATTGACTCCCAGGACTAGAAAGCCACAGGTTTGATTGTTGCGTTAGGATTAACACTATCTAGACTAAATGCTCCACAAAAATGACTTATTTCAACCAAGATATGCAGACTTTTGGTATTTTTTAGTCATTAAGATATACACACAAATAATTAAAAACTCACTTTTTGGGTATCTGGAATGTCTACCAACCCACAAACTGTGAAATAAGACGACCCAGTCAGTTTTTCATGGGCTGTCTAGATCGGAAAACATCCGATTCAACAAACCATTAAGATTTGGCTCCCCTTCCTATGTCACATGCAGGCTCATTAGAATATATCGCCCACAGCTTGAGAGCTACCATTGCAAAGGTGCACCATATTTTTCACGTTACAATGTGTTTTTTTGAACATCAAAGCATGTAAACATATTCTGAAAATGAGCATGAAATGTCCCCTTTAAATACAATACAGTAATTACAATAATTAACAAATGTGATTACAAATAAAGTTGTGTGGCTATGCAGCCCTCCAAATCCACACAAATGGACGCCATTGTGAAATCTGGTGAAGGAACGGCAAGTTCCGGTCACATGATCGGAGCACAGCCAATAGCAACGCTCTCTCAATGAAATGACCTGTGATTGGTCAAAGTCTCCCGTCACGGACTAGATTATTTAAAGCCTGAAAACAGAGCCATGAGGAGGTGCAGAAGTCTAGTTATCTCTCAGAACACTTGAATTACAATATGATGAAAGGTTATTATGTAATATTAGCCCAGTGATGCCAAAAATATACTGCTTACTGCCACTTTAACATTGATTTATTTGTCACATTACTTCCGTACTTAAGTTACCATGATAACACTACTTTAGGAGCAATGGAAGTCAGACGGCGGCTGGCGGTACCACGGTTTTGCACTCTTTTAAACAAGCGTGTCAGAGAACTACGGTTGTCTTTCAGGTAGCGTAAAAACGTGAAAGGCTCTCTCTAGAGCCAGTGTTTGGTTTGTCCGTTCTGGGCTACTGTAGAACATGGCGGAGCAACTTGGTGGACTCCGTGAAGAGGACCCACTCCCTATGTAGATATGAAGGACTCATTCTAAGCAAACGAAAACACAACGACTCTTAGTGTCAGGTGATTATACACTAATGAAAACATAGTTATGAATATTATATTCCATTTCTGCTAATAGATGAAATCCTACACACTGCTCCTTTAAGTACTTTATGCTCTACTTGATTCTTGCTGGGTGTGATTGTTCTGTAATGGGCGTATTGTTAGATTCATGCTCTCATGGTCCTTAAATCAAGTTCAAGTTCAAGTTCAAGACCTTTATTTGTCCCCGAGGGGCAGTTGGTTTGCAAATCACTGGTCATTATGTAGAAAACAGGCTGCTATCAGACTGAAGGAAAGAGTCCCTTCGATGGTTCCTGAGAGTCGAACCTCTTCAGTCTGTAAACAAACGCAGCCTCACAATCTTTTGAATCTTGAGGTTGTGACTGAGAAAGCTTTCTTGTCTGTTTGCTGCTCTGAGTGTTTTACACACACAGCACATCGATACAGACGTCAGCTGGTTCAGTCGAGGCAGGGTGGGGTGGGTGGGGGGGATCCTCACAGCGAGCCTCCCTGATGGGAACAGAAACCGACGAGGATCTTGAAGCCTCGGGCGGTCGATAATTGCCCTCCAATTGAATTAAGCTGTGAATGAAGGGGATAGATAGAGATCTCACCTCCCACTGAGCGGCGTTGGATTGAACTCCGGCTGTTTTACTGTACGTAGATAACAGCCCGGCCCGGCTCCACCAATTAGAGCCTCGCTGTACAGAAGCGTCTCTCCAAAGAGTGTTTGATACCGCAGGCTGAGGGGCTCAATCTACAGAGCGGCAGATAAAACGCTTAATTCAGATCGCTGTCACGTCTTTCATGATAGCTTTCATGGTCAAAGAGAGGAGGCGAGAGTGTAGAGGATGGTCAGATGTGATGAGAGGCGTCCTGCTGACTGTACAGTCAATCCATAAACATCTCCATCTTCTGCTTTTCCTCTCTGCTCATCGACCTCCTCCTTTTCTTTTCTCTCTCTATAGGACCAATTTTAGCTCCTTCTTTCCTCTTCTAGTAAGGTTTTGAATGCAGGACTTGTACTTGTAGTGGAGTATTTTTACTCTGTGGTATGTTCTTTAAGTAAAGGATCTGAACGCTTCTTCCGCCACCGATGTGAGCAAGCTCTTGTTTATTTATATTTTCCTCCCGGCGCTCACACGATCACCCTGTCATCATTTCACAAATGTGTTTCCATCACTAATTGTTTCATAATGAGCAAAGTAAAGACACTGAATGAATTAGTTATAATGTGCTCTTTCTAATTCAACGCGTCCCAGAATGCATAAAGATCGTCAGATGGAAACACAGCTGCTGTCACATCTGTGAATGTTTGGCAGCTGTGGCATTCAATATGTATGACGGGAGAAAAGGGCCTGACAGTATTAATTAAAATGTCTGCTGTGGTCATGTTGGGTGGCCGCCGCTGTCGGCGTGTAGTCCAGGAAGTGCAGCGTCTGTGTGTGTGTGTGTGTGTTATTTCTTCCCGGCCTTGTTGTGTGATGTTATATTAAAGCACATCAAAAGTCAAAGTCCTCTCTCCTTGTTGGCGCTTATCTCACTCACTCATCCTCCTCTCTTCATTCCTCTCCTCATCCTCTCCTCCCTCACTCCCTTATTTGCCCTCACTCTCTCTCTTCCTCTTCTCCTCCCCTCGTCCGCCGAGCCAAACTAAACCGTGGAAAAGCTTTTCCCGCTGTCTCGCTGCATCTTTGATGCAAGTCATGATGAAGAGCACCGTGAGGAATAATAAGAGTCAGTGCCAGGCTCTCAGAGAGAGAGATAGAGACGAATACAGGACTTTAAGAAACTTTCATGTGTGACCGATTTAACAACCTAATTAAAGAAAACAAAAAACAGGACGAACCAGAACTTAACAAGTGCTTTAGTGTGTGTTTAGTGTTGTCTTGTTATGCAGAATTCACATTAGAGCAGTGGCGAAGTGCGGCCTGCGGCGAGCTGCCGTGCAACATCTATGAAAAGCTGCGGCGGCTGTTTGATTCCGCAGCCAAACTGAAAGTTGAGAAAAGTTTAACTTTTAGTGGCGAAGTGCGGCCAAAGACCCGCAGCCAATCAGTAAACAGATCCTGCTGTGACTCTCCAGACCAAGCAGAGCGCCGGTCGTTGATCCCAACTTTCGTAGCAGCCACGTGATGCCATTGGGCCCACAAAGACTTTTTCCCATAGACTTACATTGGGAAAGAGACGTCTGTAACTCAGCAGACCCATTTTTTTTTAGGTGAATCAACTTCCCAGTACGAACACTCTAATAGCCCTTATTTAAATCATTAGGTCCTAAAAGTTGTAAAACGCACTAATCGCCGAATGCAGAGTTATTTCCTTTCCTCCGTTCATGTGAATGAGACCAAGACCGGGACGACGGCGTGATGTTGGGACCCCGTGACCGAGTCATGTGACCGAGCGGACGCTACTGCGCATGTTCCATGTAGCCCAAGATCCGGTTACTTTTCCAGGCGGAAGTCGAGCCATTTTGGCTTCATGTGCCACGGAGCAACTTTCATAGGAATGAACGGGAACCCGCCTCCAACGCTGTATCCAGTTCTCTTAATACATCCATGCTCCAGACATGTTGACCTGTGTTACAAAGAATTTCTTCCCACCTGAATCACATGAATAAGTTGTGAATATACCAAATACTGCATTATCTCCTATACATGCACAGTATATTTATAATTTCTCCCCTTTTTCTTTCCAGTTCAAGGTTTTTTGTAAGTTTTCTTATATGAACTGAGCGTCTAACGGTGTCGTCGGGCTGTGGCCCAAAAGATAATATTTGGATCAATATTGATATATTAATATATACAGCTGAAGGTAGTTGTGTTGTGTGTTTGCAGAGCTGATTCTTTACAGGATCTTTAAGAGTTTCCTTGGGGCCTTTAAGCGCTGGCAGATTTCTCAGCCAGCAGCTGAAGTCATCGATACATCGAAGGCGTCTGCCAAGGCTGGCCGGAGGGTAAAAGGAAGCTCTATTGATCAGCTTTGACTCGACCACGGCAGCCAATCAGCAGATGAATAGAGGTTAATGGTTAATGGTGCTGTGAAAGCCAAACATAGATTGGCATTTAGTGCGATAAGACCTTGGCATTTATTTCAGCTGCCCCTCTGTCAGTCTTAACGGGGAAAAGAAGTTAATGTATCAGAGGGTGAGGCGTCTGAGTAAAGATCACAAACAAGGATCTTAAACATCTGTTGCATTGATTCAATTAACTTTTTGTCTCTGAACTGCACAGAATAAATAGAAGTGTTAATTCAGTAAATCACAAACTACCGTTTGTGAAAGTTGCATCTAATATTTGCCACCTTGTAAACCTGTTTTTAAACCTGCTAAACAATCGCCAATTCTCCAGTTGACATTATGCACAAGATATTACTTTGTAGTCAGAGCAGCACATTTTTAGATGTAGTTTGTAAAATTGATCGAATGCTTTGGGACACATTATTTGATGTTTTCATTTTTCAATTAAATAAATGAGTGTAATACAATCTGTAATTTCATCTGTTAATTTTCATTGATAAAAAACAGTTGAAAAATAGATTAAAGAAATACCATTCACAGCACTAACATATTTATTATTATTTGTTCCACTTTGCTGCATTTGCATTTGCAGTTTCTCCCCATTTGAAAAACTGCTTTTTCTTTAAAAAAAAAAATCAAGTTTAAAGGAGCTCAATACAAAATTGGGAGCATTTCTGTTGCCCTCATTACGGCTCTCATGGTGGATGGCGAGTCTGTGGCTCACAGCTAACGGTGCTAACAGCGCAACAGTGCAAAAACAGCAAAAACGCTGACAGAGCTAACATTGTTTACCTGAGGAGTGAACCGGAGGCTGGGTGTTACTCTTCCACAACGACGCCGCCAAACTGTAATCGCCGTATAAGAGGAGTGCAGAGCGGCGTCCGTGATTTAAAGTGGTGCTTTTGTGTGATTCTTTGTGGAGAAACTCAGTTTTACAGATCTGTCGATGAAATCAACTAATTGATTAGTCAATAAAATCGTATGAGCCCTATTAATTTGCAACAGTAAATATGTCTTGAAGGAAATGTAATGCAACTTTGCAAATTTTTTTTTTTTTTATCAACGTAATGAGGAAATATTTGTACCCAAATCACAAAATGTTTGTAGTGAACCAATCAACAAAATCATCGTTAATGGTTTCCTATAATATCCACTAATATACATAATATACACAAAGCATGTTAACATTTTATTTGTATGTACACAAAGCACTTGGTTAAAACAAGACTATGTTACTTTTGTTTTAGAAAGTAGAAAAGTCAAGTGGGTTGCCCCAGCAGATGTACAGTAGTTCGCTCAGTTTTCACGGAGCTGTAGACGTTAAAGCTTTCCATTATTCTGAGCATTTTTAAGACCTTGTCTCCAAAAGTTGGAGAACAACAAGCCCTCTGGATGCTCCTCTTAAATGACCTTTTTCTGTAACTTTGCTTCAACTCTCTATTTCAGAATAAAAGCTCAAATTTTTAATCCCTTCTCTCTAAGAATCGGTTAAGTGCCCATTCCTCCTCACACCCGTTTGACAGTGGTAACAACACACACTGGAGGAACAATCTCTGGGAAAACAACCACATGTGACGCTACGCTGTCTGTCTGCAGAAAGGATGTCATTTTCTGCCGCCGTATGAAGTGTCGCCAGCCTTCTCACTCAGCCCTCCATCACTTCCTCTCCTTGTGTACCCAGAAAACGAGCCAGGAACGCAATTCAACTCAATCACTGTTTTTTTCTCCTCCTCCACCACCATCTCATTTCCGCCTCTCTGCCTACCGCACTCTAATTTCTCTGTTGTCGTTCTTTCTTTCTTCCCCCTCTTCTGTTTCTCTCTCTCTGTCCATTTGTTAGTCGAGAGCTGACGATCAGTTGAGTTGAAGTAAAGGTGTGCGGGTCGTTCCGGGATGCTTGCCATCCATCCGTCGCTGAGAGAGACGGAGAGGACGGGATTAGAGAGGCAGTGAAATAGTGGAAAGGCTCTGTGGCGGGATGGATTGCTGTGTGAATCCATCACGTTCTAACACTCTTTAGAAAAAGAAAAACAGAGAGAGGTTTTATCAGAGAGAAACAAGGAAATGTTGTTCTTGTATGACTTTTCATTTGCTGCATGTCAACGTGCATATTTGTCTCTGTTGAGCTGAGATAAATGGTCCAGCATTACAGCATCTTTTCTCTTCTGTACTTCCATATAGGACACTTTTAGTTGATGCTTATTTAGTTTTTGTATTGCAGCAATGAATGAGCCTACTTCTCACTTGATTTATTACCTCAGTAAATATTGTAAACATGAGTTTATAGTCTTAATCGCTAGTTTCAAGTCTTCTTCAATACAGTATGATATTCATTTTGTAAATGATGGTCCCATTTAGAGTCAAATAGACCATGTGACCTACCTTGTAATTGACAAGTTGCTACCACAACGTTGTCCAGTCTGGGAGTTGTCCGTGTTTTTGTCGTACAACTTTAACCCTTTCACAGTGTGTTTTCAGTACATAAAAGTTAATTTTAACATTTCGGTCGCCTAGAATTGTCTTCTTCAGAGTTCAGTTGTACTTAGCTCAACCCTCTCGTGTCACTTCTGGTTGCAAATAACCAAGGTGGCGACGGCCAAAATGCCGAACTCAAGACTTCAAAACTGCAGTCCACAAAGCACGGTTTGACGTCACGGTGACAGTTTTCACTCTGAGTTTTCATTCACATATTTTGAGGTCAGAGGTCAAGTTAAGTTAAGTACTCGACAATTGAAAAGTGTTTTCTCATTTAATTAAGAACTTTAGTGCAAGAGGAACAAAGAGTTTCAAGTGAAATTATAGATAAAAAAAGAATAGATATTTTCAGCTGTACACTGACTGTGTTTACATGCATGCACATGCACAAATACAATAGTTTGATTTAACTACACTGGGCTATTCCCATAAGCAGAATTCTTATCAATTTAGATTTTCTGAGAAATTTGAGTTTGGATGTGTTTGTTATTATCTTTGGATTAAATATCAGTGTTGGCGACAAGGATCCAGTTTCTTTCTGAATCTTTACACCAAACTCTGGAGCAGGAAAACGGAAACCAGCCTGATTTTCTTTGATCACTGAGGGGAGTTGATCAAAGCTGAGGAACTGGCAGATAAACTGTAGTCATTAAAGAGACGTGGTGTTTTATGTGAAGTGATAAAGTGAAACAACTCTTGTGAGGTTGTGCTGATGTTGTTTTTTCACTGCAGTGGCATTTACTGAACTGTCTGCAGTGTGAAGTCATTGCATTGAGGTCAAGGTCGGGTTAAGGAGCACGAGATGGTTATCGTTAAGGTCAGGGCAAACATAGAGAATCAATGTAAATCAATGCAACGTCCTTAAAGTGTTTCTGTGTGTGTAGAGGAAAAATATGCATCAAGTCACTGGATTTAAGATACATATTGACATATATCATCTGTATAAATGTGTACAAGTGAGTGAGTTTACACAATACCTGACACCTCGTGCACTACAACTTGCTCCATTGTGTGTTGTCACTTCTCATTAGCCTAAGGCACACACACACACACACACACACACACCCTTCTGCAGGCGTAACCAGTGAGAGTTGAGTCTCTTTGCAATTAATTTGTTTTTAGCAGCTACATTTATTCTGCTTGTCTGTGATTTGAGCTCTGAAGACATCGCCTGCAGTAAAAATCTATAGTTTATATTAAAGTTGCAACGATTAATCGATTAGTTGTCAACTGTTAAATTATTTGATTAATCGGTTTGAGTAATGTTTAAGAAAGAAAAGTCAAAATTCTCTGATTTCAGCTTCTTAAATATGAATATTTTCTGGTTTCTTTACTCCTCTATGACAGAAAACTGAATATCTTTGAGTTGTGGAAAAAACAAGACATTTGAGGACTTCATCTTGGGCTTTGGGAAACACTGATCGTCATTTTTCACCATTTTCTGACATTTTATATACCAAACAACAACTAATCGATTAATTGAGAAAATAATTGACGGATTAATCAACAATGAAAATAATCGTTAGTTGCAGCCCTGGTATATATTTACAGGAAATGTTACAGACCTCTGCTTTGAAACATATCTAAATATTGTTTATAGAAATCATGCTGATGATAAGGAAAATATAAAACATTAAGATTGAAAGAAGATAAAATAAGATTGAGGGATCTTTTTCATTATGATAAAAGACACATTTGTCTGAATGTTTTTATATATTTCTTATCATTTTTATTCTTATATTTGTGTTTGAGCTGCTGAATTATTTCAATAAATTTTTCAAATTATTTTGTTTTTTTCAAGATGACAATAAAATGCTTGGGTATATAAAAAAAAAGATTTGGTATATTTTTTGCAATATATTATCCTATAAGCCCAGATCTGCAGTTTTTCTACAATCATTAGATACTAGCAATAAAGTATTCATCCATAAAAAAACACTGGATTAACAATAAAACAATAAAGAAAACAATAAAAGATTTATTGCCCCATAAACAAACCTGCTTTGTCCATATGTTTCACTTAAATGAGAAGAATCACTCCTATACTTACACACACACACACACACACACACACACACATTGGCAACGTGGGATCATCTTAATTAAAAAAGCGTAGCCTGTAATCCAGGAGAATCTAAGCATCACGATGGGAATTTCGCAGCGAACCGCCACATGCAGCTGTTTCTTGTTAATGCTGACAAACACACATATATATAATAAATATACAGTATGTTTACAAACACACACACACACACACACACATACATGCAGCAGCACCGTGTGCCGGAGGGAGGCGGCGGTTTAATAGTTTCAGTATCGCCGCCATAAGCTCTTTTCGCTCCATAACTCTGTCAGCAGGGATTTACAGCTCATTGGCTCTCATTATGAAAATGTGATATTGCACTTGAAACCCCTCCGGCTATTCTTGGCCTATGGACTTCTGCAGTGTCATGGTTTAGAGACGGAGGGGGTGGAGGGTGGGCTCAGCCGGCAGCCTCCTCATCCTGCAGGTCCAGAGAGGTGGAGACGCTCCCTTTATCCTCGGTGTTATTCATTTTGTCTCATGATACTGCCATGTGGTTGTCTTTAGGGTCTTTAGGGACAGAAAATGGGACATTGTGGTTTTCCTGATCAATAGTAAAAGCAGGGGG